>NC_136683.1:1575387-1949111 GCF_903797595.1 Erithacus rubecula | reverse complement strand
CCCCCCCATCAAAAGAAAACCCCGTAAAATGAGAGGGTGAGGATCTGAAACTAATCTTTGGCCGCTTGGGATTATTTGCACAGTCACTGGGAACCAAGGGGGACACGAGGAGGAGCCGGGGCTAATCTGTAACCAGATTATCTCCTCTGCACACACCAACAGCGCCTTTTCCTCGGCCCGACGGAACAAAGTTCAGTTTCGTTTTTGATCTCTACCCAGCTGTTTTATTTAACCCTTTTCGAACCAAGCTACATCCCACCCGCAATAATGAAAGCATCGCCCCCCCCTTCCCCAAATCCAGAGAGGGTCGGGTTCTGGAAATCACCCCCACCCCCCCAAAAAAAAAAAAAGGGAACGGGGGTCACGGATGACAAACACACACCTTGAAAAGCGAGCTCGTGTTTTTGCATGACTCCATCACCGACTCTTCTCAACGTTTCCAGCGCTTTTTCCATCACCGCATCCCCCGCCGTTCCAGGCCGCCCGGGACCAGCTAGGAGTCCCGGAAAAAGCTTTTTACCACCGGGTTGCTCCTCTCCCGCCACTTCCCTCAGGTAACGTCCGATAAGCTCCAGAGAATCCTGCCGTAAACCATCGGGGGGTCCCGGGGGGGTCCCCGGTAGCGAATCCTCAGCGGGGCCGCGCTCGGGGTCGGGTTCGTATCCATCCAACTCCTGCTCGGGGCGCCAGAGAGTCGCGCCGCAGCCAATCAGCGCTCGAGGCGCGGCGCTTCGACCAATCAGCGCGCGGGGGGGGTCGGCGCCTGAGGGGCGCTGCTGCGCTGAGGCGATGGCGGCGGAGGAAGAAGCGGAGGGTGAAGGATCCCGGTGCTGCCCCGGTTCCGTGAGGCCCATCCCGGTTCCGAGCCCCGGTGAGCCGCCGCAGTAAAGGTTGAAGCCGATGACGGTTTTGGGCTTGACGGCGAACATGGCGCCCGGTGCGAGCGGCCGGCGGGGAGCGGGCGGGGAGCGGCGCGCTCGGGTTATATAAAGGGGCGGCGGTGACGCCGGGAGGAGGAGCGAGGGCGGGCGGCGCTTTTCCACCTCCGCTTCCGTTTGTTTTTTGGGTTGAAAAAAGAATAAAATGAGGGGTTGTATTAATGAGTTTACTCATTAAGAGATGCGTAAAAATTTTGGGGGTTTTCCCCTCGATCATTCATCCCGAATTCCTCGAGGAAACCCCCCCCTGCAGCACAGAGCATCCCCCTTATAATTGATAAATGATTGGTGTTAATCATGAAAGTTTTGGAGTTTGAAGTGAATAGAATAGAAATAGAAATAGATAATATAAAGAATAGAATAGAATAGAATAGAATAGAATAGAATAGAATAGAATAGAATAGAATAGAATAGAATAGAATAGAATAGAATAGAATAGAATAGAATAGAATAGAATCTAGAATAGAATAGAATAGAATAGAATAGAATAGAATAGAATAGAATAGAATAGAATAGAATAGAATAGAATAGAATAGAATAGATAATATAAATAATAGAATAGAATCTAGAATAGAATAGAATCTAGAATAGAATAGAATAGAATAGAATAGAATATAGAATAGAATAGTAGACTATAGAATAGAATAGAATAATAACAAATATAATTAATTTAATCTAATCTAATGGAATATCATATAGAATATAGAATAGAATAGAATAGAATATATAAATAATGTAATAGAATATAATATAGAATATAATATAATAACAGAATATAGAATAGAATAGAATAGAATAGAATAGAATAGAATAGAATAGAATAGAATAGAATAGAATAGAATAGAATAGAATAGAATAGAATAGAATACTTAAAATTGGAGAATCCTTAAAATAAGAAAAGAACATGCATCTAGATCAAGGGAAATAGATGATTAAATTATTGATGTTAATCATAGAAGTTTTGGAGTTTGGATCAACCAGAATAATTAAAATAAGAACATGCACCTAGATCAAGGGAAATAGATGATTAAATCCACTCTCCAATCTAAATTTTGCTAAATATTGAGACTTTGTTTCTCATTTATAACACCCTGAGCCTCAAAAAAAGGGAATTTGGAAATAGGGAGTGTGATTCAACCTCAGCAGGATGAGCTGTGATGGGTTTAAATTTAAAAAAAATGATGGATTTAGGGAAGAATTTTTTTTATTTAATTTTTTATTTATATAATAAGACCCTGGAAAAGGTTACCCAGAGAACATCTCAAGGCAGGAAGGACAGAGCTCTTGAGGGGAAAAAAAAAAAAAATCCAACCCTAAAAAATTCCATGATTTTAAGGAATCCCACCTGGATCTGTCTGGTTTAAACCCATCCCAACCTTGGCTCCTTTATCCAGGGGTCACCTGGGTATCAATTTTTGTCTTCTTGGGGCACTGAATATTAATTTTTTTCTTCTTGGAGTACTATTATTTTTTTTTTTCTTGGGGCACTGAATATCAATTTTTGTCTCCCCTACTCAGAGACCCCTCTGGGACTCTTCAAATTTCCCGTTTTGGGCAAAATTTGGCCAAGGAAGAATCCTCAGAGGTTTGTGCAAGTGGGTTTTGCTCCATCCCCACCTCCCAAAAATTCTGGGATGGAGCAGTGCAGCTCCCCAGACACTGGAAATTGGGGTTTGGAGCCCCTAAAATCACAAAGGTGAGGATGAAAAGCCAAATTTTGGGAAAGCACAGCTCCTCCCATGGGGATTTTCTGCCACCTCCCTGGTCAGCATTTTTGGGGACAAATTGAGGAATCCAAACCTCACTGGAGCAGTGAAGGAGGTGAGCACAGAGCCCCATCCTGATTTCCTGATTGTCCCAGATCCTGCAAAATCAGGGATGTGAATCCCCCTGGGGGTCCCTTCAATCCCAAAATCAGGGATGTGAATCCCACTGGGGTCCTTTCACCCCAAAATCAGGGATGTGAATCCCACTGGGGGTCCCTTCAATCCCAAAATCAGGGATGTGAATCCACTGGGGGTCAATTCACCCCCCAAAATCAGGGATGTGAATCCACTGGGGGTCAATTCACCCCCCAAAATCAGGGATGTGAATCCCACTGGGGTCTCTTCATCCCCCAAAACCAGGGATGTGAATCCCCTTGGGAGTCAATTCACCCCCCAAATTATGAGTGAATCCTCCTGTGGGTCCCTTCATCCCCAAAATCAGGGATGTGAATCCCTAGGGCTCCCCAACTCCTGTCCCTTCTTCCACCTCCCCAAATCAAGATGTGAATCCCTCTGGGATCTCTTCACCCCCAAAACCAGAAATGCAAATCCTTGGGGATCCCTTCACCCCCAAATCAGGGCTGTGAATCCCTGGGGCTCCCCACCTCCTATCCCCTCTTCCACCCCCCCAAAACCAGCGCTGTTTAGGGGGGGGTTCCAGCAATACCAAACTCGTCCCTCTCAGAATCCTCCCCGCGGCCCCGAGGAAGGCGCGTCCTTGTCGGGAAGCGAATTCTTGGCACCGGTAACAATAACAGGGAGCTCTGGCAGCGCCCAGCGCATTCCTGCCGAGCTTGAGCACAAACACAAACTGGAACAGCTCGTCCCTGCTCGTCCCCTGCGGCTCCAGGGGCTCGGGAATTCCCAGGTTTTGGGAATTCACAGTTTTGGGAGTGTTGGTGGATTTGGTGGGAACACGGCTCAGCTGCAGAGAAAAGAGTTGGGGGGGATAGGGGATACCTGGAGGGAGGGTGAGGGTGACAGTGGGGACAGTGTGGGAGGGCAGATGGAGGTTTGGTTGTGTGGGAATTTGTGGTTTGTGTTGGGGGTGAGAGGGTAAAATTCATGGTTTGTGCTTCAGGGGGTGCTGGGAGGTAAGGTGGGTAAAAAGAAACAGTAACAGTAAAAATGAAACAGATAGCAACATAAACAGCAACAAAAACAGCAACAGCAACAAAAACACCACCAACAAAACCAACACAGACACCAACAGCAACACCAACAAAAACACCAACAGCAACACAACACCAACACCAACCAAAAAAACCAACAAAAAAACCAATACAGACACCAACACCAACAGCAACACAACACTGACAGCAACAGCAACACCAACACTGACAGCAACAGCAACACCAACACTGACAGCAACAGCAACACAACACAAACACCAACAAAAACACCAACAGCAACACAACACCAACCAAAAAAACCAACAAAAAAACCAACACAGACACCAACAGCAACACCAACACTGACAGCAACAGCAACACAACACAAACACCAACACAAACACCAACAAAAACACCAACAAAAACACCAACCAAAAAAAACCAACCAAAAAACCAATACAGACACCAACAGCAACACAACACTGACAGCAACACCAACACAAACACCAACACACCATCAGCACCAACACAGACACCTAAAGCAACAGCAACATAAACAACAGCAACACAAACAACAACACAGCAACACCACCAACAGCAACACAAACACAACACCAACATAACACCAGCACCAACAGACACCAACAAACACCAATACAACAGCAACACCAACACTCCAACACAACACCAACACAACACTAACATCAACACCAACACAAACATAATACCACCAGCAACACACCAACACAAACAGCAACACCAACACTCCAACACAACACCAGTACAGACACAGCACCAACAGCAACACAAACACAACACCAACACCAATACAAACACAACACCGACAGCAACAGCCCAACACAAACACCAACACAACACCAGCACCAACAGACACCAATACAAACACCAATACAACAGCAACACCAACACTCCAACACAACACCAATACAAACACAGCACCAACAGCAGCACAAACAACACCAACATAAACACCAATACAAACACAACACCAACAGCAACACAACAGCAACACCAACACTCCAACATACCAATACAAACACAGCATCAACAGCAACACACCAACACACACAACACCAACACAAACACACAAACACCAACACAAACACACAAACACCAACAAACACACAAACACCAGCACAAACAACACCAACATAAACACCAATACAAACACCAACAGCAACACACCAACATGAACAGCAACACAACAGCAACACCAACACCCCAACACAACACCAATACAAACACAACACCAGCACCACCAGCAACACACAAACACCACCACAACACCAACAAACACCAATATAAACAAAACACCAACAGCAACACCAGCACAGGCACAGACATGGTTGGGGCTGTCCCCTCCCCCTGCCCCCCCCAGCACAGGGACAGCCCCAGAGCAACAACCCCCCCTTTGCAACCTTCACTTTATTTCCTCTTTTGGGTTTTATTTCCCCTTTTGATTTTGTTTTTTTTTTTTTTAAATAAAAAGCAAGCACATCACTCCACAACAGCTGAACATGTAAAAAAATTATATATATATATATATTTTATATATTTTTATCTATTTACAACAGGTCAGACAGCAGGACATCCAAGGAGGGTGTGCAACCACTGCCCCAACCAGCTCACACAGGGGACAAAGGGACACCCCATAATTCCACCACATTCCTCACCCCTTCCCCAGGAACAGCCTGTTTTCAGATCCAGGAACCACATTCCAGCACACCTTGAGCAAACAACCCTGGGAAACAACACCTCAGCAGGGAAATGACCCAGGTGACCCAGGCAACACCCAGCAGAGCAGGAACACACAGAAGAAAAACCAGCACTGGCATCCTGCCTTTCCTCTGAGCTGCCAGAAATTAGGGCAAATTTTGGGGGATCACATTTCCCACTGCATGGAAAAGGATCCACAGTGCCACCCCCAGCATTTTGGGGTTTTTTGGTTTTTTTTTTTTTTTTAGGTTTGAGACAAAGGAGACACAAGAAAGGGGAAAAAAATAAAGAAAGGAAAAAGAAATCTGAGTTTGGGTTGCCCAACATTTTCAGAACACAGGTTATTCCCAAAATTTCATCCCATTCTCAACAATTTCATCCAATTCCCAGATTTCATCCTATTCCCAAAGGATTTAATTCCAATTCCCAAAGAATTCCATTCCCAAGGGATTTCACCCCATTCACAGGGATTTAATCCAATTCCCAAAGGATTTCACCCCACTCCCAATGATTTAATCCAATTTCAAGATTTTATCCAATTCCCAAAGAATTTAATCCCATTCCCAGAAATTTAATGCAATTCCTAAAGGATTTAATTCCATTCCCAGAGATTTTATCCAATTCCCAAAGGATTTAATTCTATTCCCAAAGATTTAATCCCATTCCAATATTTTATCCAATTCCCAAAGAATTTAATCCCATTCCTAGAGATTTTATCCATTCCCAGGGAATGATCCCAGCACTTCCTTCACCTCTAGTTCAGATTTTTTTCCCCCAATTTTCAGACCAGGGTGTGGTTATCACATTGGGGTTTTTTGTTGGTGTGCTGGTTTTAATTTGGGGATTTTGTTATTTTTTTCCCTCCAGATTTGAAACAAAGAAATCAAAAAAATTAAAGAAAAAAAAAATCCAAGCTTGGGATGTCCAACACTTTCAAAACACAGATTTGCCTCAACACCTTTCAAATTCCACTCTGATGATTTTTAACCCTTTTTGGGGTAACTCTCTCCATTTTCAGCTCCAAATCCTTCTCCCTGCTCCTGCCTGTCCCCTCTAAGCTGAGCCAGGAGCAGATCCCAGGCAAGCTCAGCTTAACAAAACCCTCCTGGAATTTTTTTAATCCAATTTCTTCACTTTGAAGCTTTAAAAAACACACACACACAGCTGATTGTGCCTTCAGACCTGGGATCACAATTTCCAGATTTCAGATCCCACTTTTGAAATCTGGGATCACTTTCCAAATCTGGAATCACAATTTCCAGATTTGGGATCATTTTCCAAGTCTGGGATCCCAATTTCCAGATTTGGGATCATTTTCCAAATCTGGGATCACAATTTCCAGATTTCAGATCCCACTTTCCAAAATCTGGGATCACATTTTCCACATCTGGATCACACCTGCCAGGTCTGAGCTCCCACTTTCCAGATCTGGATCACATTTTCCAAGTCTGGGATCACAATTTCCAGATTTCAGATCCCACTTTCCAAAATCTGGGATCACATCTTCCACATCTGGATCACATTTTCCAGATCTGGGATCACATCTTCCACATCTGGATCACATTTTCCAGATCTGGGATCACATTTTCCACATCTGGATCACATTTTCCAGATTTGGGATCCCATCTTCCACATCTGGATCACATTTTCCAGATTTGGGATCCCACCTTCCACATCTGGATCACATTTTCCAGATCTGGGATCCCATTTTCCACATCTGGATCACATTTTCCAGATTTGGGATCACACCTCTTGCCCAGCTGGGTCAATCCCTTTGACCCCCAAGACCTGAAATCCCTTCCCCCACCCTCTCCCCCTCCTGGCAGGTGCCTCCTGCTTTTCTCCCAACCAGGAGAAAACACCCCAGGCACCTTTTCAAACAGCAAGAAAATTAAGGCAAAAACCTCACTGAGAGAAAAGACCAACCCAACTTTGCCCAAATTAAGGTTTTGGGGGTGTGTTTGCTGCAAAAACTCAAACAACTATTTGAATTCTGGTGCTCCCATCCCTATGGTAGAGTGAAATTCAATCCATTCAGCCAAAAAAAAAAAAAAAAAAAAAAAAAGACAAAAAAGAGGAAAACCCCCAGCTGAGAGTGCAGCTACCCTGCCAACTTGCTGGTGACAAGTGAGGATTTCCTCTGAGGCAGATCCTGAGGTGTGGGGATGTGATCTCCTGTCACCAAATTCTTGTCAGACCCTGCACTTGGCAGCTGCTTGTTCTTCATCTTAGCCTTGGCCATGTTGTAATCACCAGAATCAAAATATTTTTGCTGGAAGAAAGAAGAGAGGAGAGTTTAATGAGTATGCAGCAAAAATAAAAACAGCACAACCACAAAAAAAAAAAAATCCTTCAGGGAATGTTGAGATTGCTGCAAACCAGGTTATGAAAACATCACCCCAGCTGGGGAAATTTGAGTTCAAGTTGCTTTCCAAGCCCTTGGTGACTCAGGCCAGGTTTGGGTGGCAGCTCCTGTGACACAGACAGGACTTTGCCTGGCTGCCATTGACCTAATCCCAACCCAGGAGCTCAGAACTTTTACCCCAAGGAACAAATTGTGCTTCCCAACAGCTGCAGGGAACCTCCCCAGTTCAAAGGGTGGTTTGGTGGCTTTTTTTAGGATTTCTTGGAATTGGTTTTTTAAGCTGTGGTTTGATAATAAATCAATTTTTCCTAGTTAAATCCCTTTTGTTCCTGATGATGTTCAAGGATTGATCCCTCCCAAACCAGGAGAGTTTTGTTCTTTTGCCTGGGCAGGTGAGCAGGGATTTAATTCCATTCCCAGGGATTTCATTAAATTCCTAAAGGATTTCATTAAATTTCTAAAGGATTTCATCCAATTCTCAAAGGATTTAATTCAATTCTCAAAGAATTTAATTCCCATGGATTTCATTCAATTCCCAGGGATTTCATGAAATTCCTAAAGGATTTCATTCAATTCCTAAAGGATTTAATTCCATTCCCAGGGATTTCATTAAATTCCTAAAAGATTTCATTAAATTCCTAAAGGATTTCTTTCAATTCCTAAAAGATTTCATTAAATTCCTAAAAGATTTCATTCAATTCCTAAAGGATTTCATCCAATTCTCAAAGGATTTCATTCAATTCTCAAAGAATTTCATTTAATTCCTAAAGGATTTCATTAAATTCCTAAAGGATTTCATTCAATTCTCAAAGGATTTAATTCAATTCATAAAAGATTTCATTCAATTCCTAAAAGATTTCATTCAATTCCTAAAGGATTTCATCCAATTCTCAAAGGATTTAATTCAATTCTCAAAGAATTTAATTTAATTCCCATGGATTTCATTCAATTCCCAGGGATTTCATGAAATTCCTAAAGGATTTCATTAAAATCCTAAAGGATTTCATTTAATTCCTAAAGGATTTCATTCAATTCCTAAAGGATTTCATCCCATTCCCAAAGGATTTTGTTCCATTCCTAATGATTTAATCCAATTCCCAAAGGATTTCATCTCATTCCCAGAGATTTAATTCCATTCCCATTAATTTAATTCCATTCCCAAAGAATTTCACCCCATTTCCAAAAGAATTTCACCCTTTTCCCAAGAATTTCACCCCATTTCCAAAAGAATTTCACTTTTTTCCCAAGAATTTAATCCAATTCCCAAAGAATTTCACCCCTTGATCATTCCCAGGGAAAGATCCCAGAATTTGTTTCACCTCTAATTCAGAAGTTTTTCCCAATTTTCAGTTTTGGGACTTTTTGTTGATGTTAGTTTGAGGGTTCTGTTATTATTATTTTTGAGACAAAGAAAACACAAAAAGAGAAAAAAAAAAAAGTGAAAAAAATCCAACTTGAGATTCCCAAATACTTTCAAATTCCACCTTGGTGATTTTTAACCCTTTCAGCTCCAGCAGCACAAATCCCTCTCCCTGCTGGGGGGATCCCTGGATAATTTTTGGGAGTTCTGGGTTGATTTTTTGGATTCTTTAGGGACACTCACATACCCCTTTCTGCAGCCTCTTCATGAGGAAATCAGAACCTCCAGGTTTCTGACCCAAATTGGGATATTTGGCCTTGAGTTTGGCCTCTTCTGCCCTCTCTGGGGAAATGGTTTTTTCTTTCTCCTGAGTGTCCTAAAACACAAAAAGTTGTTAATTTCTTACAGCTTCACATTCCTGCTGGAACAAAAAAAAAATAAGAAAATATTCCCAAAACTTTTTTTTCTTTTCTTTCAGCAGCCTCATTTTCACTCACATTGATGTTTGGTTTGGTAAATTGAGATTTTAGGTGAATTTTAGGACAAAATTCTTCAGGAAAATTTGGGCACAGGTGCCCAAAAAAATCTGTGGCTGCTGATTTCTCACATCACCCTGGGAGGATATTTTGGTATCCAGGTTGAATTTGAAAGTTCTGCTGGAGAATTCTGGAAGTTCCAGTTGGGATTTTAAAAAAAGGATTTTCAGATCCTCAACAGGATTTTGAGTTCCTGGGAGGAATTTTTGATTTTCAAGAGGGTTTGGGGATCTTAGGGAGGATTTTAGGAATTCCAAGCAGGAATTTTGGGTATGCTGGAGAACTTTGAAGGTTCTTAAATTTACACCTTAAATAAATTTATATCTTAAATAAACACCACCAGTTCTCCTTTGCCAGTTACTCCCATCCCAGTTCCCCTATCCCAGTCCATCCCCTCCCAGTTTCCTCCATCCCATCCCAGTTATCTCCATCCCTGCAGTCTCCCATCCCAGTTACCCTATCCCAGTTACCCCCATCCCAGTTTCCAAATCCCAGTCCCATCCCATCCCAGTTACCCCCATCCCAGTTACCTCCATCCCAAACCTCTCCCATCCCAGTTACCCTATCCCAGTTACCCCCATCCCAGTTTCCAAATCCCAGTCCATCCCATCCCAGTTACCCCCATCCCAGTTACCTCCATCAATGCTCTCTCTCATCCCAGTTAACTCCACCCCAATCCCTTCCCATCCCAGTTACCTCCATCCCAGTCCCTTCCCATCCCAGTTACCCCCATCCCAGTCCCTTCCCATCCCAGTTAGCCCCATCCCAGTCCCTTCCCATCCCAGTTAGCTCCATCCCAGTCCCTTCCCATCCCAGTTAGCCCCATCCCAGTCACCTCTATCCCTGCAGTCTCCCATCCCAGTCACCTCTATCCCTGCAGTCTCCCATCCCAGTTACCTCTATCCCAGTACCTTCCTATCCCAGTTACCTCCACCCCAGCCCTTTCCCATCCCAGTTTCCCAATCCCAGCCCCCTCTTATCCCAGTTACTTTCACCCCTGTCCATCTCATCCCAGTTACCTCCATCCCAGCCCCATCCCATCCCAGTTACCCCCATCCCAGTTACCTTCACCCCAGCAGTTTCCCATCCCAGTCACCTCCATCCCTGCAGTCTCCCATCCCAGTTACCTCTATCCCAGTCCCTTCCCATCCCAGTTACCCCCATCCCAGTTACCTCCATCCCAAACCTCTCCCATCCCAGTTACCTCCATCCCAGCCCTTTCCCATCCCAGACCATCCCCTCCCAGTTACCTCCATCCCAATCCTCTCCCATCCTCTCCCATCCTCTCCCATCCTCTCCCATCCTCTCCCATCCTCTCCCATCCCATCCCATCCCATCCCATCCCATCCCCATCCCATCCCATCCCATCCCCACTCACCCCCCACGCCGCCATTGATCCCAAACCGGAAGTCCCGCCCCCTCACACCCACAGCCAATCAGAGCCCGGCACTGCCCAGACTGACAGCAGAATCACCCAATCCCCGCACAGGGCTGGGATGACGGACGTGCGGCCGCACACCCCGTTCCTCCCCCGGGGGTTCCCGCACCTGTTTCTCCTGCCCGCTCTCCTCCGTGAAGGCGCCGGTACCGAGCGGAGCCGCCATGGTGGCAAAGCGGGGGGGGAGCTCCGCGCTCCCTCCGTGCGACCAAAATGGCCGCCAGCGCCTCCACCGCCTCAGCGGTGTGACTGACAGCAGCGCCAACCAATCAGCAAAGAGAGCAGCCTGTAGTGACGTCACGCCTAGCCAATCAGCGCGTGCGGGGGGCGGTGCTTAGGTGCGGGGTGGTGCAAACAAAAGATCTAGGATAATTGTGATTGACACATCCATTGGCCAATGGGAAGCGAGAAATAGCGAGTGGGCGGAGCAAAGGCGGAGCTTCAGGTGCTGCACTCCCGCAGGGTCGCGGGTTCGAGACCGGGGCCGGGGAGATGCGGGGGCACAGCTCTGGGCTGGGGATGCGGGGAGATCCCGCACGGCAACGACCGCGCAAAACCCTGAAACCACCCCCAGAAAGGCTCCTGGGGGAGGAGGGACCTCACCCCCACCCAGCAGGGAGCATCAGGACAAATGACAGTGACAGGACACCATTGTCACCCTGGGCACCTCCCACCAGCAGCTGCACCCACTGAAACACAGACAGACCCCGCGGCTGCAGAGAAATATGTTTAAGTGAACTACAGGAGAATAAAGTGAGGGAGGAAGGAATAGGGATGTGAACAAAAATAATCACAGTTTAACTTTTTTTTTTTTCCTTACTGGAAAGAGCAGCTGAGCCATGAGGGCACAGCCTGGGGGTTCTTGCAGAGCTGCTCCTCCATGGAGACACACAGGGGGGTGACAGTCAGGAATGGGGGTGGTCCTGACTGCTCAGCATCCCCAAAACCCACCCTAGGAAGGTGTGAGTTCCTCAGGGGAACCCACAGGCTGTGAGAGGCACCCAGGAGTGTGTCCCAGCCCTGTGTGTGCCGAGGTTTGGCCTCTCCAAGCAGCTCCTGCATCACCCCCAGCTCTGCACTGGCCTCAGAAGGAAATCCCCAAGGGCAAGGAGTGAAGAGCTGCTGCCACCCCTCCCTGGAGGCTGCAATGGTGGGGGGCTCTCACCTCCCACCCCAGCCTGGCGAGGGGAAACCAAAATCCCCTGATCCCTCCCCAGGCTGAGCCCACCCAATGATACTTTATGGGCTCCCACCACTCCAGCAGCAGCAACTTTAGGACTTATTAAAAGCCGCCAGCACAGCCCAAATCATCTCAGTGCCCTTGGCTTTGGCAGCTTCCACCTCAGGGTCCATATCCAGCAGGTCCTTGGTCCTGTTCATGGCCAGGTCATACTTCTCATCAGCCAGGCTGGCAAAAACATTCTCCAGCACGTCCGAGGCGTGGGCCAGCACCAGCAGGGCCAGAGTCCTGCGCTCCATGCGCTGGGGGTCGTTCACCCAACGCTCCAGCACGCTCTCCTGCAGCTTCTTCACCAGCCTCTGCTTCTCAGAGGTGTTGCTGACAGGGTGTGTGGTCATGTCAAAGAGCAGGAAGTTCTGTTTCTCCGTGGTCAGGATTCCTTTCTCCACCAGAGCCTTGGCCAGGCGCTCCCGCACGTTGCGGAGTTGGTACTGCAGCTTGAAGGGGTTCCAGGTTTCTCCTGAAGGGTGGGGACATGATGGTTAAGTTGTGTTTCTCCACCTTTCCATGCTGTCACTCTGTGATGCAGGAGTTCTGATGTCTTGGCCTGACTCAGATCTGCCAACTGTGTTGGGTTGATGTGGATTCTGTCACCATCTGTTAAACCAGCTGGGGCAGTGACCTTGATCTCCTGGCACATATTATCTGCTAATGGGCCAGCTTTAAACCAGCTGGGGCAATCATCTTTATCTTTCCACAGCCCATCCTCCCTCCAGGAGATATCTCCTGTTCATGGCCATTGAGTCCCAGTGCATGACTGATAAAATTCCATCATCCCACTGGGAGATGCTCCAGCCAGGGGAGGAGCCAAGCCTTTCCTACCCAGATAAAAACAGATTTTGGACACCACTGAATTCCAGAGGAAAGCCAGACCTTTCCACATCATTCCTGGACCTTCAAAGGAAACTGCACCTTCTCCAGCTGAACCACATCTGCCACTGCAGGAGGATGCAGCCACCATTGAATGGGACTGCTGCCAACACCCTGACTGACTGATGGGGTGTCAGCTTGGATTCTGGCAATGTTTTGGGATTGTTCTTTGTAATGCTGTATTTCTATTTTAATTTTCCTAGTAAAGAACTGTTATTCTTAATTCCCATATTTTTGCCTGAGAGCCCCTTAATTTCCAAATTATAATAATTTGGAAGGAAGGGGTTTACATTCTCCATTTCAAAGAGAAGCTTCTGCCTTTATTGGCAGGCACTTGTCCTGCAAACCAGGACACCATAAATCCCAGGAAAAATTATTTTCCAAATCTTCCACCCATTTGTTACCCCAGGCTTGGTGAGGAACTAAATGGGAGTGAGGTCCAAGATCTCCACCAAGCTCAGAAAATCCTTCTCAGCCCCCACATTCAGCCTTCCTCAGCTCTCCCCACCTCCAGAGATCCAGGACAAGGATAGAGAGATTTTGAAGGGATTTGAGGCTCCAGAGTAGTTTTGGGATTCTCCCTCCATAACATCCTGGAACTCTAGATGGATCTGGGATCCTGGCTGGGTTTTGGTGGGTTTGAACAGGTTTGGAGGGATCTGAGACAATGAAATTTCCTCCTGGCCCTACCAGTGAGCAGCTCTATCCAGGTCTGAACCGTCTCTGCCGTCTCCGTGGCCTTGATGTGCCGCAGGGTCTCATCCAGCAGCACGTCCCCAGTTGGAGCATCTGACTTGAGCAGCACCTGGGAGGAGCAGCAGCAACACAGGGTCAGGGATGAGGAGCTGTGCTGGGTTGGTGTGACCAGAAATGTGGATTCTGTCACCAGCTGTTAAACCAGCTGGGGCAGTGACCCTGATCTCCTGGCACATATTATCTGCTAATGGGCCAGCTTTAAACCAGCTGGGCAATCATCTTTATCTTTCCCATGACCCACCCTTCATCCAGGAGCTATCACCTGTTAATGGGCCATTGTTTAAAACTGGGTGTGGCAGCAATTCTTATCACTGTGGGAGATATCTCCTGTTAATGAGCCATTGTTTAAAACTGGGTGTGGCACTGATCTTTATCTCCTGGCACATATTATCTGCTAATGGGCCAGCTTTAAACCAGCTGGGGCAATCATCTTTATTTTCCCACAGCCCATCCTCCCTCCAGGAGATATCTCCTGTTCATGGCCAGTGAGTCCCAGTGCATGACTGATAAAATTCCATCATCCCACTGGGAGATGCTCCAGTCAGGGGAGGAGCCAAGCCTTTCCTACCCAGAGAAAAACTGACATTTTGGACACCACTGGATTCCAGAGGAAAACCAGACCTCTCCACACCATCCTTGGACCTTCAGAGGGAAACTGCACCTTCTCCAGCTGAACCACATCTGCCCCTGCAGGAGGATGCAGTCACTGCTACCAACATGACTGATAGGGTATCAGGTTGGATTCTGACTCTGTCAGTGTTTTGGGATTGTTCTTTGTAATACTGTATTTCTATTTTAATGTACCTAGTAAAGAACTGTTATTGCTAAATCCCATATCTTTGCCATGAGAGCTCCTTAATTTCAAAACTATAATAATTAGGAAGGAGGGGCTTTACATTCTCCGTTTCAAAGAGAAATTAATTATTCTTTTGGCAGACACCTGTCCTTCAAAACCAGGACAGGAGGGCACTGCCAGGGCTCCTGCAGCAGCCTCACCTTCCTCTCCAGCAGCCTCTTCTTCCTCAGGGCCAGGGGCTCCAGGCGGATGCGGCCGCGCAGAGCCAGCTCGATCAGGATCCCTCCCCGCAGCCCCGAGGAGATGCAGTCATTCCAGAAGGAGGTGTAGCCCTGGGGAAGATGATGAGAAAGAATTTTTCCTCTGTTTAGCTTCTCAAACCTCCTGGCTTGCTTGGATGCTGTCACAGGGTGTAAAAATTGCAAGGAAAAGGGAGCAAAGTGGGATCATTTCTATGGGTACAGCAGGACTTTGCTGATGTTCTGCCAGGCTTTGTCCCTGTGGATAGGGGAGCTGCAATCTGTTCTTCTCCATGAAGAAATTCCCCCTCTCAGCCCCAGGATCCACCTGAGAACATCTGGATGTACCAAGAAATCAACATCAAGCCTGGTAGAAGCTTCCCCACAAGCCATGGGGAGTTCTCACAGGAGTTTCATCGAGCCATGGAATGGTTTGGATTAAAAATCCTTCAGTGACACCTCCCACTGTCCCAGGCTGCTCCAAACCAGCCTTGAACATTTCCAGGGATCCAGGAGCAGCCACAGCTTCTCTGGGAACTCTGTGCCAGGGATTCCTCACCCTCACAGGGAGGAAAGAATTTGGGAAAGAAGAAGGTGCAAAGGTTTTGGGAAATACAACCCACAAAAAAACCAGGAATTGAAACAAGAATTTGGCTCAGGAAAGAGAGGACAGAGGGAGATCAGACACATAAAAGGGAGCTAAAAAAAAAAAAAAAAAAAGAGAATGTTCCAACTTCCACTGTGCATAGGACAGTCCTGGGCTGGAATTACAGATTCCAATTGGAATTGGGAGAAAAAAAAAAACAAAAAACAAAAAAACCACCTGGACAAGAAAGGGAAGTTTCAACAACACTCAAGTGATGCTTTCCAAGAGAGCTGGATCTGCTTTGGAGCAATGGGGCAGCACAGGTGACCTCTCCCCTCCCTTCCTCCATTCTTTCATTCCCTGATGAGAACAAAGCCCCATTGTTTCCTTCTGTTCTGCTGAGCAGCAATTCCTTGGATTTGAGGAGCAGCCAGGGCTCAGGGAGAGGCTCAGGGGGCTGGGCTGGAGTTTGAGCTGTTCCCAAAAGAAGGTTGATCCCAATGAGCTCAAATCAACAACCTGGGAGACCCCAACACATCTGGAATTGGCTCCTGGTGGGAAATTCTGCTGGATGGAAAACAGGGAGGGAAGAACAGGTCTAAAAATTACCAGGAGACTGGGACAAAGTGACCTTGGGAACCCTCAGTCCTCCCCCAAGGAAGGTTTTTCCTCCCTGTGAGTGAATTCCCATCCCCAGTGGATCTGTTTGGGAAGGGCTTGTCCATAAAAAAAAACCCCTTAAACTTTTATTTGCTTTCTTCATTTCCTTGTGAGGGAAGACAAAGCAACCTTTCATCCCTGCCCTCCTGCTTTCCACTCCTGAGTTTTGCTCCTGCCTTTACAAACAAGTTTTCCAGGAAAGGGTGTGAAAAATGAGCAAAGGTTTCAATTTCCTGACCTCGAGGGCACGTTGCCCCTAGGAAATTTCAAATTCCAAACCAGTTGAAAGCTCCTGGGTTATTTCCAGTTTCTGGAATCAGACTGGTTACAAAAGCCAGGCTGGTTTGCAGCCAGCTCCTCCTACATGGACAGACTGGTACTTTAAATAATGAAATGACACCGTGAGCTCATTGAATTTGGCAAAAATTGTCTTGTTTTTCCCCAGTCATCAAACCATGAGTGAACACCCAAGCTGTGAAAACAGAGCCCAGCTCAGGGCCAGGCTGCTGCTGCTGCCTCTGGCCTGAGGTACAGGAATGTGGAAGGACAGGATGATAAAAAAAAAAAAAAAAAAAAGAAAAGCATGACAAGTTGTTTTTTTTTTTCCCCATATCTGTAGAACTCTCCCAGGTTCCTGGTGGTTGAAGGGCTGTTCCCAGGATATATTAACCAAGCCAAGAACACCAAACAACCCTCAGGAAAAAAAAGCAGCTCATGGCACCCCACTCCCAGGCTGCTCTCAAATATTTGCTCCAGGATTATTTGCACTGTGTTTCCTTTATAGCCTTGAGCTCCTACCACTTCCTAGTTGGTTCCTAGATTTTATCTGGGGTTCTCAAACAGGATAGTCACTGTCACAGCCCACAGCTCCCCTGGGCTGGGTCTGTGTGACAGCTCAGCACCAGCTGGGACCAACCCATAACAGCAGAGCCCTGTGGATAAAAGGTTCAGGAACTTCATAAGAGTTAAATTCCATCCCCCAAGGATTGAAGAGAAGGAGAATCAACCACCACCAGCTCCTCAGGAATCAGCTGGAAAAGATCTCCAGGATCACTGAGTCCAATCTTGATCAAACTGAGTTCTGGGAGATGGAAAGTTGCTGTAGAGAAGAACTAATTGGCTTTCCCTAATTTGCAATTCCTCATTACTTGTCAGGAATAGCAGATTTTAGAATTGTGGAATGGTTTGGGTTGGGATGGACCTGAAAGATCAATAAATGCCATTGCCATGTCATGGCAGGGACACATTCCACCAAACCTGGCTGCTCCAAGCCCTGCCTAATCTTGGACACTTCCAAATCCATGGAATAACCTGTGCCAGGGCTTCACCCTTCACCCTCATCAAGTTTTCCCCAAGCTGATGCAGAAGAAGGATGCAGGGCTGAAAATAAATCACCTTCCCTTTCCCCACAGCTCCTTCCAGGCAGAGCTGATAAAGGAGTTCCCAGCAGCTGATAAGCACAAATCAATTCTGCTTGAGCAGGATCCACAGGGAAGTTGTGTCTACTGACAGCTTGTAAAACAGATCCTACAAAATCAGGTTTTCTTGCCTTTGTGTCATCAATTGCAGCCTATCCCTGAGACCAGATTTCCTGATTTCTGCCATTTCCTCACCTACCAAAAGCAGATTTTTATCTATGGGACTGGACAAATTGCCCAGCAATCCCACAAAAACATGACAACAAAATAACAATTATTGATGACTACAAAGAAACCGTGCCATAAAAAGGAGCTGCAAACCAAAGTTGGGTAGAGCATGGAGTGCATTGCCCTGTCTATATAAAAAAAAAAAAATCTAAATTTTGCTGAATATCAAGACTTACAACAAGAACAACCCATCCAACCCCTTTAGCTGCTCACCTCTTTATCCTTCAGCCCCAAAAGCAACACTTCCTCCATCAGGGTGAGCCTGATATCTTTGGAATCATCAGGATCATCCTCATTCAGCTCTCTGTCTGCAGCCACATCCTCTTCACTGTCTGCTTTTTTATCTGAATTCTTGTTGTCCACCCGTCGGCCCCGGTGTGTCAGCGTGGTCATTTCCTGCAGGGGGGGACAAAATGCTGAACCCCCAGACCCAAATCATCCCCCAGGATATTAAGGGATGTCCCTTGTGCCCAACATTTGGGTAGATGTCACCTCTCAGAGTGTTGGGACAGATGCTGTGGGGATATGGGTTGTTTTCATCACATTTCCACCTCGGTTTTTTTTCCCAGATTTTCCCCTAATTTTCAATGTCATCCCTCCCCCTCATATTGTTCCCCATTTCCTCTCATTTCCCCCCTTGTTTCTCCCCCAATTTCCATCCCATTTTTCCCCATCCCTCCCCATTTCCTCCCTCGCTTCTCCCCCATATTCCATCATTTCTTCCCTCATTTCAACCCCATTTTTCCCACATTTTTCCTCATTCCCACCTCATTTTTCCCAGATTTTCCCCCAATTTCCACCCCATTTTCCACACATTCCTCACCATTTTCCATTTCCTCTCTCATTTCAACCCCATTTTCCTCATTTCCACCTCTTTTTTCCCAGGATTTTCCCCCAATTTCCACTTCATTTCCCACACGTTTTCCCTACATTTCTCCCCATTTTCCATCATTGCCCCCTCGTTTCTCCCCCATTTCCTCCCCATTTTTCATTTCCTCCCTCATTTCAACCCCATTTTTCCCAGATTTTCCCCCAATTTCCACCCCATTTTCCATACATTCCTCCCCATTTCCCCCCCTCATTTCTGCCCCATTTCCTCCCCATTTTCCATCATTTCCTCCCTCATTTCAACCCAACTTTCCCCACATTTCCACCTCATTTTTCCCGGATTTTCCTCCACATTTCCCTCATTTCCCCCACATTTCTCCTCATTTTTCCCGCATTTCCCCCACTTTTTCCCCCCACCCGGAGGTGACACGGGGGACAGCAGCGTCCCGGGCCTCCCGCCTCACAACGCCGGCCTGGCTCTGCCTCACACCCCCAGCTCTGTCCCACCCCTCACGGCCCCGTGGGTGACGATTCGCCCCCTCACGAGGGCTGGGTGCTGTCGGTGCCCCTCGGTCTCACCGCTGTGCCCGGCGGGTCCGTGCGGGCCCGGCCGCTCCGCTGCGCTCCGGGGCCGCGGGCAGGAAAAGGCTCCGCGGAGCCGCCGCCGCTTCCTGGGCTCCTCTGGCCACGCCCACGCGGGGATCTGACCAATGGGAGCGCGCGAGTTGGGTAGAGGGCGGGATTTCCTGCTGTCAGTTAATGGTGGCTCCGCCCCCCGCTGGCGTGTCCTGTGTCACTCCGTGTCTGTGTCGCGCTCCATGTCCCTCTCCTGTCCTTGTCCCGTGTCCCATCCCTGCTCCATGTCCCGTGTCCCATCCCTGCTCCATGTCCCGTTCCTGTCCTTGTCCCGTGTCCCATCCCTGCTCCATGTCCGTTCCTGTCCTTGTCCCATCCTTGCTCCATGCCCCGTTCTTGTCCCGTGTCCCATCCCTGCTCCATGTCCCGTTCCTGTCCTTGTCCCGTGTCCCATCCCTGCTCCATGTCCCGTGTCCCATCCCTGTCCCACCCCTGCTCCATGTCCCGTTCCTGTCCTTGTCCCGTGTCCCATCCCTGCTCCATGTCCCGTGTCCCATCCCTGCTCCATGTCCCGTTCCTGTCCTTGTCCCGTGTCCCATCCCTGCTCCATGTCCGTTCCTGTCCTTGTCCCATCCTTGCTCCATGCCCAGTTCTTGTCCCGTGTCCCACCCCTGCTCCATGTCCCGTTCTTGTCCCGTGTCCCACCCCTGCTCCATGTCCCGTGTCCCACTCCTGCTCCATGTCCCATTCCTGTCCCTGTCCCATCCCCGCTCCATGTCCCGTTCTTGTCCCGTGTCCCACCCCTGCTCCATGTCCCGTTCCTGTCCTTGTCCCATCCTTGCTCCATGCCCCGTCCTTGTCCCCTGTCCCATTCCTGTCCTTGCTCTGTCCCATTCCCGTTCTTGTCCCGTGTCCCATCCCCGCTCCATGTCCCGTTCCCGTCCCTTCTCCCATTCCGTGTCCAATCCCTTTCCTGTCCCTGCTTTTCCTGCCCTGTCCCTCCTCCCATCCCATCCCATTGATCCCATCCCATCCCATCCCACCCCACCCCATCCCATTGATCCCATCCCATTGATCCCATCCCATTGATCCCATCCCATCCCATCCCATCCCATCCCATCCCACCCCACCCCATCCCAGTGATCCCATCCCAGTGATCCCATCCCATCCCATCCCATCCCAGTGATCCCATCCCATCCCATCCCATCCCATCCCATCCCATCCCATCCCATTGATCCCATCCCATCCCATTGATCCCATCCCATCCCATCCCATCGATCCCATCCCATCCCACCCCACCCCATCCCATCCCATCCCATCCCACCATTAACCAAACACGCTGCAGCCAAAGGTGAACGCATTTTAATAGAGGACCAATGATGAACATTCTTAATTGAAAAGTCAAAACTGTTCCCCGAGGCAGCCAGGTAATTAAAAGTTAATTTCTGATGCTGGCACCGTGTCCAACCTTTGCCATTAATTGTTCTAAGGACACTCAGGTGCTCCCAGGGCTCTCACACCTCGGAACAGATGGTGCCATGGATACCTGGCATCAGAAATTCCTGCATTCTGGCAGGGAATCTGCAATTTAAGGCATGAAGAGGGCTGGTTTTTCACCAGAGTGTGGTGCTTCTGGTTTGGAAGAAATGTAAAGTATCCAACTCCTTTAACTCGGTAGGAAAAACAAAAACTGTAACCCCAAAACTGTAACAGTCAAACTGCCAACCCAGCCCTCTGGAAATCCTCCTAAAACTGGAGAGGTTCTGGGTTCTGGAGGGGATGAATTTTTACCATCAGGATCAACCCATAAATCCCCAAATCCAAGGATTACTGATCCCACACAAAATAAATTTAGAATCTTTCAGCTGAGCTTCCTGACATTTTTAAAACACACTCCCATGGAACAGAAAAGATCTTTAAAAACCCAGCTGGGAGTGGAGAACTCAGATGGGCACCTAAAATTGTTCCTTGGGCTCACTGAGCTTCCTCCTTTTGGGCAGCACATCCTGGCTGGAGCCCAGCTCAGCCTGGTGCACCTGGAAAAAACAACAGGTGGAATTACAGCAATTCTGTGGGGTGACAACAGAGCACAGCCCAACTTCAGATGGGCAGAGTGGGACAGATGTGCAGGAACAGCTGGATATTATTTCTTAGCAGAACTGAGTAACTGAAGGAAGGATGGGATGGATTTCTGTTGGGATATATTCCTGTTGTCACAGCACAAGGAGTTGTGGGTTGAGAGTGAAAAGGGGAATTTGAGGTTGGAAATATGGGAGAAATTGTTCCTTGTGAGGGTACAGATAATTCCATGGGTGTATCATCCCTAGAAGGCAGCAGTGCCTGTCAGAATGACTTAATTAAGCAAATAAAATTTTTTTTTTTTTTTGTGGAATGAAGGAATCACAGAAGCAAGGTTATCATTTTGAACCAATGTTTCCCCAAGGAAGCATTTGGTGAACTGTGATCTCTGCTGGCACAAACTCCAAAAAGTTTCCTGAAATCTTCCTCAACCTGAATTATCAGTTTCTCACTCTTTGGGAAAGAAGTGTTGAATTAAATGGGAATTTAGGAAGTGAGAATTAGGAAGTGATAAGAATTTCATTCTGTCAATAGCAAAATGCATCCAAGCTCTGAGTTTTAGTCACTGTTTGGAACAGAAATGATGAGAATTAAAGAAAAACTGATACTCACAATGCAGCTTTGGAATATCTTCCCACTTCTTGTCCTGCTCTCTGACACAATCAGCTCAGATGTTTTACGAGTCAAATGATCAACCTGAAATCAAAAAATTAATTTTTGTCTTGTGAGAGCAGCAAAAAACACTGGAGACCACAGCAAGGCTCAGTGCTGAAATATTCACTGTTCTGTGCAGTGCCTGAGCCAAAAATTAAAATATTTCAAGTGTTTAAATGGTGATAATCCATGGAAGTCACAGCTTTTCCAGTTGGTTTTATACAGTAAATCACTCACAGTTATCCTGTTTTAAGAAATCTTCAGGACCTGTGTGAAGCAATCCTCCATGTATAAATGCCACCAATTTCTACATGCAGGGGATATAACCTGAGTTATAAACTGGAATTTTTACAGTTTTAATGATCTTTTAAACAAGCTTTGGTTTGTTAGAATTAAGAGTGGAATTCCTCTTAGGTAGTTTATTAATATGGAAATGATATTTCCCCTTTTCACTGGGTAACAGTCCCAGCATCTGTTTGTTTTGAGAGTTGTATTTCAAAAGAACAATTTTTTATCAGTGCTTTACAATAATTTTGGAAAACACCAAGAAATAAAATGATGAAAAGGAATTTTGTTGCTGGGAAACACTGACTGTGGGAAATAAGACATCATGAATCACTCCAAAAAGAGAAGTAAAAAAGTAAAAACTGAAGATATCAGGGCAAAGTTTTCATACCTGAGGATTAGAATCATGAGGGGGAGTCTGAATCCCTCCAGCTTCCTCTTCATGAGCTGAATTTTTTTCTGAAAGAAGGAAAAGAGTTTAATAAAACTGTTAAAAACAGCACATCAACAACCCAGAGCAAAACCACCTGCTCTGCCCCTCAGGGAACATTTTTGAATTGCTGCTTCCAGATTTTTTTTTTTTAATGTCCAGCATTTCTTTAATTCCAGCAAACTTGGAATTGATTAAATCAGTTTTTTTTTCCAGCCTCCAGCTCACTGCAGAGTCCACATGATGTCTGGAAAAAAGGAGTTTGATCCCAGCTCCTTTCACACACACACACACAAAAATAAAAATAAAATTTGTCAATTCTCTAGGACAAGAAATTTGCTGGATTTTTGCATAGTTTCAGAATTTTTTTTAAAAGAATCAGACACAGCTTCATGTGGTTATTCCAGTTCTGCAGCCTATTAGAATTGTTAAGAAAGAAATTCTGACCTACATGTGTTGTATTTCCATATTTTCACCATTATTTTCTAACAGCACAGAAATGGCAGCAGGTTTGGCAAAGCTGCACATGGTTATTTCTCAAAAAAATAAAACAAACCCAACACAAACCATCCTCTGGTTTATTTAAAATGTGAAAAGGAAGTTCCTGAGGACAAATTTGGTGTTTTGTTTTGAGTTGGAGACAGTTTGGGTGCATATCTTGGAGCTCTGAATAAAAAACAGGAGTTGGGAGCTACCAGGGAACATCCCAAATCCCAAATTATTTAATGATTTTATTTAAAGTGTTAGGAAAAACTTGAGGAAAGTCATTTTTGTGTGATTTATATTAGCAAAAATAATTTGTTAGAATTTGTATCTGTTGAAGTTCTCCTACAAAGAAAGTTTGAGGGAGTTGGGATTGTTCAGCCTGAAGAAAAAAAGGTTCCAAGGAGAATTCAGAGCTCACAATCAAACAGGAAACAGCACAAAAAAACACAGAATTTTTCATAAAACAAAAAAGACATTCTGGTGGAATTAATGCAGCAGGAGCAGCTCCCAAAAAACCAAAAAATTCCTCTGATGTTCTGAATTCCTCCACATTTCCTGCTGAATTAAAGCTCAAAAAGCTGAAATAAAAATAAAAACCAAAAAATAAACAGACCCAGACCATTGGTTTTTACACAGAGAATTTTGTTTCTTACCTCTGCAACAGTAAAAGCTTAATGTGTAAACAAAGTGTTATCAAAAACTAAATAAATCAGTAATTATAAGGAACAAAAAGAGTAGAAAAAGCAAATACAATTTATTTCTAAATATAAACCTCATTCAGTTTAGCTTATCTGATAAAATGGAACTGAAGATCAGAATTTTGGACATGAAAATCTTTTCATGTTTTAACATGTTAATTATGTTTTAACATGTTAACATTTGTTAACCAAGTGCTTCACTTAATGAAACCCTGACAGAAAATAAAGGCACAGTCATATATGTGAAGAAAAAAATAAAAAATTAGAATATAGAAAATAGAGAGTTTTGTTTGAGTAACATCAGGAAAGAGGGAAAAAAATCTACAAAATTACCTTGAGTTTCTGAAATATTCACATGATTCTTATCTTCCACTTCATTTTCTGAGCCAGGATCCTCCTAGATGAAAAAAATCAGTTTGTCACTTCATGCAGGGACACAAGGAAGGAGGTTTTTACTCAGATGATTAAGGACACATTTATTAGATGGATTTGTGGGGGGAAATAAATTGAAATAAATGATTGTGACATGGGATCAGAAGTTCCATCTGTGCACAGGGCAGTGTCCTCATGGCTCACCCTAATTCAACAGTGTCAAGCTGCAAATTGGAGAAATAAAGGGAAAAAAAATGGATTTAAAATAAAGAAAAAAATGGATTGAAGATATATTACCCCTGTCTGAAATTAGAGGGGGTTATGGTTGACACACAGTGAAACAATATTTTTTTTTTCTAGATGATACATCACCAAATAAAAAAAAATCTGTGTTTTTTACTAGATTCCCTCTGCTGACTGCACTCACCTGGAGAGGCTCAGCATTCTCCTCCTGCTGCAGGATATTCTTATCAACATTTTCCATTCTTTGTTTCTCAGTGGTGATTTTCAATTTCAGCAAATGGAAAGATGTTGGCACTTCCCCCACATTCAGGTACATGGGTTCCTCCCTGAAGAGCAGCCCCTCATCTTTGGCCTCTTTGAATCCTGGGGGTTGGTAATCAGGGGGTGTCACTGCAAAGAAAAAAAAAAAATCATTTAATGTGTTAGAATGAAATTTGTTGTTGAAAAAAAACTTTTTCCCTTAAAATACAGAGAGTTATTGCAAAAAAAAAAATTTTGAGGGGAGGGGTGTAAGCAATATTTAATTAGAGTAAATGTTTTTCTGTTTTTGCACAAAAGGAAAAGTTCAGTTGAAGGTTTTTGGAAGAGGTTGTAGATACAGAAAATAAAAGTTGTGATTTGTCATTGTAAGGCAGCAACACTCTCCAAAAGCAGAGCCAGACTGAAATTATTCTATAGCCTAAGATACTCTGGGAAACTCCCAAGTTAATAAATCCAAAATGAAATGAGTGCTAGGATTGTGTTCCTGCAGTGAGATCACATCCCTTCCCCTTGGAGATTCCAAACTGCCACAGAAAAAAAAAAATTAATTAACAAATCCCAGCAGCCAGCAAGATTCTAGAGTGAAAAAAACCCTTTAAATTCATCTTATTCCACAGTGCCACAGACAGAGCAGAGCAGGTTTTCCCAGCCTGGCCTGTTGATGTCACTGATTTTGGTTTGACAGGAGTAAGAAAAGCTGAACTGGAAATTTGGGGTCATTTCCCTGAGGATAGGTGACTCAAGGAAGAAATCACTGCAGGATTTTAATTGCTGGTTTGAGATTCTAGGAAAAAAAAATTCTTATGTGAGGAAATATGCAATGGGGAGAGGATGAAAATGTGATCAGCAGAAATGCAGATTTAAAAACCAGATGGATATGAACCTGTCTGGGTTCACAAAGCATATTAATTATAAAAAAAACCTCATTTCTTGTTGTTCAGAGCTGATCAATCATTGCCATGACAATGTACCCTCATCATAGTAGAGCAGTTTCATGGTGAGGCAGACATCATTGGGCAGAGGGCTGAGGTTCTGCATCAGGATGAAAATCTTTCTGATGAGGAGGATGCTGGCTTTCTTGGTATCTGCACAGGGGATGCTGGATTCTGTCTTATCTTTGCTAAAAAAAACCAGACAGATCAGTTTTTTAATTGATTTTTTATATAACTTGATGTGGTTAGAAATGTGTATTCATCACCATTTGTTTGGGTCTTGCAGTGTCTGTGTGGTGGAGGAAGGTCTGGATGTGAAGTTATCAGATTGACATTGAGCATCATCTAACTGGATATTAAAATTATAAGTATAATCAAAAAAAAAAAGATTAATTGCATTTTAGCAAGTTGTTTAGTTAAAAAGCTAACAGGTGAAATGTAGAGTTCTGATATTCAGGTGTGTCTCAGGGGGTTGTACCTGCCAAAATCCAGGAGTGGCCCATTCTGGGTGTACTTGAACTTGAAGTGGTAACACTCTGTGACTGTCTGCAAACAAAAAATAGGAATTATTTAACTCATCCTAAACACTCCTGCAATCATTTATTAATTAAAGAAAATAACTACAACCCAACTCCATCCACTTGCACCTGCTGAATCCCAATCCTCTAACAATTATCAGTAAAAATACTTAATAAAAATGATGATTCTTTCCTATGAATCACCATGATAAAATAATTGGAAATATCAGCTGAAGTTTCTAGCACAAAATATTCCAGTTTCAATCACTGGGTGGTGACACTCAGTGGATTTTGAGTTTTTCACAAAAAGTTTTATAAATTTGTTAGGCAGAGTTAGGATGAGGAATTTTTATGGACATCTCACTCTGCAATGATATTTTGGTTTTTGCAATTCCACACTGATTCCAGTTATTTTTACACCTGGTATTTCAACCTCTTCTTTTTTTTTTAAAAAATGTGCATATTAAATATTCCTGCTTGTACACAAATTTCATTATATTCCTATTCATCAATCATCCCATGAAATATTCCAGATTTACCTGAGGATCTTCTGCCTGGGTATAGACCTGCATTTTTTAAAAGAAAAATAGAAGAATCCAAATGAGAAAACAGCACATCCCTCAAAGAATATCCCTTAAAATTATGTCCCTGCTTTTGAGAGATACTCACTGCAAGGACAATCTGTCTCAGCTGTCAGGAATATAAACAAAAGAGAAAAAAAAAATAACATTAGAGATATTTCATTGCTTATTTCTGCTGCCCAAATTGTTTTGTCTCTCTAAAATCCAACACAGGCAAAGTAAAGCCTGTTGTAAGAAAAACACCCTCAGATCTTTGATTTTCTTTGCTGTTTATAAGAATTTTTTTGCAGCTGAGCTCAGCTAATCCCTGAGCAGCCCCATAACTACACTGAAAATGGATTTTAATTTAATTAACCATTTTAATTGAAATGAGATTGGAGGACTTACATATTTCTTCTGCAAGGCATCATAGCATCCTAACATCCTGCAAAAATCAAATTTTATTATCCACTATTATCACTTGGTTGCTCACTAAAACAAATAGCAGCAAAAAGTGAAACTCTTTGTGTTTATTCTTAATGTGTTAGAGCAAGAAATGACAGTTATTAAATAATTTTATCTTATTAGCAGTGATATAAGCAATGGTTATCTTGGTAACAAATCACCCCAATCTCTTGAAAGAATAATTAAAAATAAAATGTGTAGCTAAATAATTAAAAAAGAAAATGTGTATGTAAGTAAATTCAAAATAAAATGGGTAGTTAAATCAATTCAAAATAAAATATGTAGTTAAATAATTAAAAAATAAAATGTGTATAAGTAAATTCAAAATAAAATGGGTAGTTAAATAATTAAAAAATAAAATGTGTATAAGTAAATTCAAAATAAAATGGGTAGTTAAATCAATTCAAAATAAAATGTGTAGTTAAATAATTAAAAAATAAAATGTGTATGTAAGTAAATTCAAAATAAAACGGGTAGGTAAATCAATGAAAAATAAAATGTGAAGGTAAATCATTTATTAGTAAAAACATATTGCAATATTTTAAACATTTTCCAATACATTTATTCATTTATCAGGGGAGCACTTGCTCTGGTAGCAGAGGGATGGAGGTTGGAGATTCAAAGTTTATTCCAACCCAAATCATTCCATAATTTCATCATAAATCAGAAATTTCATCATAAATCAGCTGAAACACAAACATCTTTATTTACATTTCTGCCATTTCCTTTTTTTTTATAACATCCAAACAGTGAATCAAAACTTACCCTACTTTTTTTTTTTTCTGATGTTTCTTTGTCAACAAATAAAAATTGGATGTGAAATAAAGATCACTCACCTGAAAATTCCCAATATGTATCACCCCTCCTTCCCAAAATCCAGAATCTGTCCTGCTCAGCCTCATTTCCCCTCCCTTAATTAAATTCACACCATTGATTAGGACACAAATGAATTATAATAATAAACTTGGTGCCCTAAAGGATTTTTTGGCATCCAGCTCCAACATTTCCATGCTCTCATTCCACCAGGATCTGACCCCAAAATCTCACTGACACTTTGGTTTCCTAAATCATGGATAATCCATGAGGAAATTCCAATTAAAAACAAAAAAAAACAAACAAGGACAGCACCAGGAAATAGATCTCAGAGTAAATATGAGCACAAAAGAATAAAAAATAGAATAAACAGCTCAGCCCCCAGCTGTGCTCTGCTTTGGAAAAAGAAGCTTGACAAGTCCCACTCTTAAAAAAAATTTGTGAGCAAAAATCTTTAAATTTAAGATGCAAAATGGTGGCATTGAGTTTCCTAGTTAACTAAAAATTAGTTTTGCATTTCTGTGCATCCATGAGCACCTAGAGGAATGAATGATACACAGATATTCAGTATTTCTATAATAAATATAATTGTGCTCTCCTAAGCCCTGAGCTGAAAACACAATTGTTAACTTGTTCATGTTTATTAATTGTTAATATTTTAATAATTGTGACACAAATGTGGGCTGCAAGAGAATTTTTACCTTTTATCTACAAATAACCAGGAGGAATCTTTGAGCACCTGTGTGCTGGAATCAAACCTACCATTTCACCAGCTGGGTAGAACCAGGACAGTTCTTGTCTTCTCTCAGAATTTTAACACAGATATCTCAAAAAAAAAAAAAACAAACAACAAAAAAATACATATGTTTACTTAGGACAAAAATGCAATGAGAATTTCATTGCCTAAAAGAAAAAAACTAAAATTACCATCAGTGAGAAACATGAGTTGGCAACAGCAATACCAAAATTTAATTAATTCATTAGCGAAGCTTTTATTACAAGCACTGAAATGACATTAATTCATGAAAAACACCAAGTTTAAAAATAAAAACGACTCCATGACATCAATTTTTTTTGCAAATTATCATGGAAACAGCTTTTTACCATCCATATATCTGGTTCCATAAGCACTTTCAGGAAAAATTCCCCTCAGGTAGGTGATGCAGGACACTGCCACTGCCAGGAGCCTCTTCACCAGCATCAGGGATTGCTGCTCTGTGGCTATTTTCTTGGGAAATACAACTGCACTCTGAAAAAAAAAACACAGAAAAATCAATTAAACCTATAGCAACAGACCCAAAGAGGTGATTTATAAAGTTAAATATATTCCTTGCACTTGGTGTTACAATATTTGTAACACTGCTGGTTTCTACCAAGCAGGAGACAACAGAGATCAAATTAATTTTCTAATTTTTTTTTTCTATATATTCCTTCTTCATAATTAAAATACTGAATTAACTTGCTGTTTTCACCTGTAAAAAAAAATATCACAGGGCATCAAAACTCCCCCATTTTCCTCATTACTGAAATAAATAAAAACATACCACAGAATTCCTTTGCTTCTGAGCAGTTGCCATTGTGCAGAGACTCCTGTACCTGTCAATGAAACACCTGAATTAGCACCTGGATGAGGAGAAAAACCCAACCTGCAGCTCTCCACCTTCTCCAGGGCATTCCTTGCATTTAAAAACATTTCCTGTATAATTTACCAGCTCTAAAAAAAAATGTAATTTTTTTACCAAACAGAGCAGGATAGTTCCACTAATCATCCCCAGTAGAAGATGCTTGATTTTCACAGGAGCACAGGCTTCCCCCTAAGTCTAGAGGATAGATTAATAAACACATTTATATCTGTATTTATATAAAATATAAATTTCCAAAGGCATTTATTTTCAGTGTTAACTGGCACCAAACCTATGGGATTTTCAAAGGGCCACATCCCATTCTTGAATTGGTTTTATCTGTAATTAAATGAGTATGGAAAGAACAGAACTCTCAACACCCAGAGACTGATTCCACACCAGCCTTCTCTCAAATTCAGGAATATCACATAGATCCAGTCCTGAGGCCATGGAAAATAATTTTCCCAAATTAGAAGTGAAAAGCACCGAGTTTCCCCTCAGAAATCCTCCATAATCCGCCTCACCCACCATCCCAGCCCGCTCAGCGGCCTCAGCCCAGAAAACACCACCTGCTGCTTCAATGCAAACTGAGGATGAAAACGCGAAGATAAAAGTGCGAATTGAGAAATAATAGAGGGAAAAACTGCAGAAAATGTGAGGCGAGAATGGAGGTGAAGGAACCGCCCGCCCTCACCCTCAGGGCGCCTTTTCCCGCCTTCGCCCTCAGCGGGTTCAGCAAAGGGGCCGCGTATAAACGCACGGGGTGAGGCTCCCTAAAAGGCAAACTGAGGATGAAAACACGAAGATAAAAGTGCGAATTGAGAAATAATAGAGGGAAAAACTGCAGAATGTAAAGCGAAGGAACCGCTCACCCTCAGGACGCCTTTTCCCGCCCTCAGCGAGTTGGGCTGAGGGGCCGTGTGCAAACGCAGTGGACAGGACTCCCTAAAAGCAAAATGAGGATGAAAACGCGAAGAAAAAAGTGCGAATTGAGAAATAATAAAGGAAAAACTGCAGAAGAATGTGAAGTGAAGGAACCGCTCACCCTCAGGGCTCCTTTTCCCGCCCTCGCCCTCAGCGGGTTGGGCTGAGGGGCCGCGTATAAACGCAGGGGGTGAGGCTCCCTAAAAGCAAACTGAGGATGAAAACGCGAAGATAAAAGTGCGAATTGAGAAATAATAGAGGGAAAAACTGCAGAATGTAAAGCGAAGGAACCGCTCACCCTCAGGACGCCTTTTCCCGCCCTCGCCCTCAGCGGGTTGGGCTGAGGGGCCGCGTATAAACGCACGGGGTGAGACTCCCTAAAAAGCAAACTGAGGATGAAAACACGAAGAAAAAAGTGCGAATTGAGAAATAATAGAAGGAAAAACTGCAGGAGAATGTGAGGCGAGAAGAATGGAGGTGAAGGAACCGCCCGCCCTCACCCTCAGGGCGCCTTTTCCCGCCTTCGCCCTCAGCGGGTTGGGCTGAGGGGCCGCGTATAAACGCACGGGGTGAGACTCCCTAAAAGGCAAACTGAGGATGAAAACACGAAGAAAAAAGTGCGAATTGAGAAATAATAGAGGGAAAAACTGCAGAATGTAAAGCGAAGGAACCGCTCACCCTCAGGACGCCTTTTCCCGCCCTCAGCGGGTTGGGCTGAGGGGCCGCGTGCAAACGAAGGGGGCGTGGCTCGCCCTCAGCCGGCGTCGCGCGTTTCCCGCCAAAATTTCCGTTATGCATTCGTTAAATGCATCAAGCTGTTGCATATTCTTATGTGTAATTCAAAATCAGCCCCTCTAAACCGGTAAATCAGCATTTTTACTTTTTATATTGTTTTCCTTGTCAGCTAGATTATATTATACTACATTATATTAAATTATGCTTTATTGCACTATGATATGTTGATGGTATTTATTATATTGTAAGTAATTTTTAAAGCACACTTAGGCTTTATTTTGGGAAAATAGTACAATATTTGGGGAAACAACAGAGCGGGATTAGACTCGGTGACCTTCAGGCCTTCCCTGACTCCACCCTGCCACACCCATCGCTATGACAACAACCGGAAGCGACCTCGCCATCTCCATGACAACCAACCGGAAGCGGCACCGCGCGGCGGGAGCGGGCCGGAAGTGACGCGCGGGAGCCGTGGCGGCCATGTCGGCGGGCGGCGGAGCGCAGCGGGACGCGGGGGCCGCGGGCGGGTGAGGCTCGGCCGCTGCCGCTCCGTCATCCCCGTTATCCCTCACGGCAGCGCCTCAGCCTCCTTACCTCACTCTCCGTCTATTTCCAGGCGCCGCAGCAAATGGGATCAACCCGGCCCCGCGCCCAATTTCCTCCTCCCCGGCACGGCGCCGTTGCCCGGGCGGCCTTTCCCCGGTGGAGGCGGCGATGGCGGCGCTGCTGTGGCCGGCTCTGAAAGTTCTGCCGCTCCCTCAGGAGCGCTGGATGCGGCTGCGGCCGTGGCGGCCAAAATCAACGCAATGCTGATGGCCAAAGGGAAGCTGAAACCGGCTCCCAACACGGCGGATAAGGTGGGTGAGCGCTCCATGGTTTGAAACTGCATCGGGAATAATGGAAAAAAAATCTAATTTTTCAACCGAGCAGAAAGTAATGAATGGCTGTGAGGTCAATCTGCTGAAAGGAAGTGGAGAAGTTTTTATATTCTGAGAGCCACAAGGATTGAAAATCTTTAAGAGTTTTTTTTTTTTAAGTGTTAGCCAGAGAGAAAAGATGCTTTAAAATAGTGGCCCGAGTTATTTTGGGCACCTGTTCCACCTTTTTAGGGAAGAATTCCTGCCCAAAATCCCATCTAACCTTGTGCTCTGGTATTTTAAAATCATTGTCCCATTACTATGTGCCCTGGTAAAAAAGTTGTTTTTATAAATCCATTTTAGGGGCTCTGAGGTCTCCCTGAATCCCTTCCCTTCCATTTTTGAGGACCCCTAATTTCCATCCAAACCTGTTGCAATTAAAAATTAACAAGAAATTAGAATTCTCTTATATTTCCTTTTTTTTTTTAAATCACACTGTGCCAGTCTGGGGGTTTTGCTCATTTTGCCATGGGATTTACTCACAGATAAAAAAACCAGAAAATATTTAGAAGGTTGTAGTGACTCTGCATTGAAAAGATTTTTGTGGTAACTCTCAGTTCTTCCAATGTATCTTCTGAATTTGTGATAGTGGCTTTTTATTTCTTAGCCTGACACAAAATATCACACCCCTGTCTTAAGAAAAAATGGGATGAATTCTATGTAGTTGAGATATTGAACAGAAATTCTAAATTCTGGTGAGAGCAACAGCAGCTACAAACATGAAATAAATGTTTTATTGGCTTCTCAGATTTCTGTCACAGCTGCCAATTCAAGTACAAAATGAATTTTTACACTTTTGCTTGCTCAATTCTACATCATAGACAGAACAGAAACATCATTTATTCTGTTAATACATGCTGAAAATAAATCTGATTTATTTATTTGACCTCAGGGCTAGGAGGAAGCAGATCAAGATTAGAATCCAGTCTGCTTTTCACTCATCTCTGTCAAGATTTTCCCTTTAGAAAAACCAGAAGGACATTCACCCCTTGAGCTCTGCACTCAGTTGATTTTTCTTACATCACTTTTCTTTCCACCCATTGGCCTTTTACAACCATTTTTTTTGTTGAAGCTGCAGGCTTTGGGAAAAGGTCCAACCACAAATAAAAGCAAAGATGACCTTGTGGTGGCAGAGGTGGAGATCAATGATGTCCCTCTGACCTGCAGGAACCTGCTGACCAGGGGCCAAACCCAGGATGAGGTGAGTGACATTCCCAGGGAATTCTGAGCTGCCTCAACATTCACTCAGGAAATCAACTTCATCTGAAAAATTAAAAGAACTTCCAATGAACTTTGTTCTGGAAAACTCAAGGTGTTGGTTTAGTTTATTGGTTTGCTCAGTAAATCATTATGTGATGATTTTTAGAGGCAGCATCATCCCCTTAGCATTTGATTAATGATTTCTGAGTGGTTTTTTTTTTTTTTTTTTACAGCAGCATTTTGTAAACTCTGCTCTCGTGTGCTCTGTTTGTTACTTTGTGTCATTTTGTCCGTTTCTTACAGATCAGTCGCCTGAGTGGAGCAGCTGTTTCCACTCGAGGGAGGTTCATGACAGCAGAAGAGAAAGCCAAAGTGGGACCTGGGTTGGTATTTTTGTTTTTGGAGCTTTTGCTTCTTTTCTCCTGAGGTTCCTCTTTGGTTGGTTCTCTGTGAACAGTGTCACCAATAAATTTGGTGATCAAAAGACTCTGCACAATTCAAATTGAATCCAGCAAAAGCTGTTTATTTACTCCTAATATCATTTCTATTTATTTTTTATCTCTGAATACATAGTCACCCATTATTTAATTGGTAGCTTTGCTTTTTCCATGCATCTCTTGATTGGTAGCTGCATTTTGTCCACTAGACAAGCACATGTCATTTTCCTAATCTAATAAAGATTAATTAGATTAATTATGTTTGACACTAGAAGTGTCATTTTATTCAGGTTGACCCCCTTATGTTTTGTCAGTAACTTTTTTCTTCTTCTTCTTACAACATCAGCTTTTTTATCCATAACATCATTCAGAAGGTTTAGATTGGTTTATTTAGTAAATGTTCATTTTTTTTAATATGATCCTCCACCACAGACCACTGCAACTCCCAAAATACAAAATTCCTTGCTACTTTTACTTGCTGAACCATTTATGTTGGCAAACCAATTAAAAATTTGTCAGTGGTGTAACTTTCATGAGTCATCAACTCCTGAATCATCTTTTTAGTGCAGAACTTTTCACCTAAGCACTGTGATACTCAAGAAATTTGTATTCTATTATCTGAAGGGCATTTCAGATTCTTATAGAAGACTTTCTGTATGTAGTGATTGTAATATAATTAGATTGGGTTCATTATTATTGTGTTTTCTGTGGGTTTAATTGAATATTTTGATTTTTTTTTCCCCAGAGATCGTCCTTTGTACCTTCACGTTCAGGGTCAGACACGGGAACTGGTTGACAGTGAGTACAAAACATTCTTTCTGCTTTTTCTCTCCCTGTTTGTGATAAAGGATTTGTCTGAATTGCTGTGTTGGATTTGAACTCTAAACATCTTGGTGTTGATAACAGACTCCATTGAATCATTGATACTGAGATCTCTGCTCAGAAATCCAGGAACCAAAACTTGGGATAATCTGCAGAGAAAGTGGGGGAGTGTGAGGTGCAGCTCTTATCTCACTGATAACACACTGAACCTTCTGGGAGAGGAACTTTTTCCAAAATCCAACCTAAACCTGGCCTGACACAGCTCCAGCCCTTCCCTGAAGATCTTTTGTGATCATCCTGGGCCCCACTGGAAGATGCAATCCTGTCACAGAATGTGCAAAGTGACATTTGGTCACTCTGGGCTGCTGAATAAAAATGAATTCCATGTTCTCTCACCCAGGAGCTGTGAACAGAATCAAAGAGATCATTACCAATGGAGTGGTGAAAGCAGCCACAGGGTCCAGCCCCACCTTCAATGGAGCCACAGTGACTGTGTATCACCAGCCAGCCCCCATCACTCAGATAACTCCAGCTGTTGGCCAAAAACCTCCATTCCAGTCAGGGGTGAGTGATGATTTGATTTGGATTTCATTGAATATCACTGCTTACAACATTTTACCTTTTACAAAGCAGATATGTCATGTGCTGTTTATTTAAAAAAAGCAAATCTTCAACACAAAAGATGAAAAAACACCCCCAAAAAATCACCCCTACTTTCTGTTGTTGTCCTGCTTTTGAAGGGCAGGTATCTGCCAATAAAAGCAGAAGCTTCTCTTTGAAATGGAGAATGTAACCCCTTTCCTCTAAATTATTATAATTTTGAAATTAAGGAGCTTCCAGGCAAAGATATGGGAATTAGGAATAACAGTTCTTGACTAGGAAAATTAAAATAGAAATACAGTATCACAAAGAACAATCCCAAACACTGCCAGAGTCAGAATCCAAGCTGACACCCATCAGTCAGTCAGGGTGTTGGCAGCAGTGCCATTCAATGGTGGCTGCATCCTCCTGCAGTGGCAGATGTGGTTCAGGTGGAGAAGGTGCAGTTTCCCTCTGAAGGTCCAGGAATGATGTGGAAAGGTCTGGTTTTCCTCTGGAATCCAGTGGTGTCCAAAATGTCAGTTTTTATCTGGGTAGGAAAGGCTTGGCTCCTCCCCTGGCTGGAGCATCTCCCAGTGGGATGATGGAATTTTATCAGTCATGCACTGGGACTCACTGGCCATGAACAGGAGATATCTCCTGGAGGGAGGATGGGCTGTGGGAAGATAAAGATGATTGCCCAGCTGGTTTAAAGCTGGCCCATTAGCAGATAATATGTGCCAGGAGATAAAGATCACTGCCACACCCAGTTTTAAACAATGGCCCATTAACAGGAGATATCTCCCACAGAGATAAGAATTTTTTGCCACACCCAGTTTTTAACAATGGCCCATTAACAGGAGATATCTCCCACAGAGATCAGGGTCACTACCCCAGCTGGTTTAACAGATGAATTCACATTTCTGGCCACATCAACCCAACACATTTGTGAAATCTGGAGGACTGGCAAGACTGAGTCTGGAGTATGAGACTCAGGTGACAGTAACCTCCTAAAAGAAAAGGGATGGAGAGAGCAGTCCTACTTACAGAAAAGCTCAGGGCTCACTGTGCCATCTGACACTGACCCCTTCTGTCTGTAACAGCAATGACATCAACATCCTATTCATGTAAAATATTAATTTTTTTTTTTTTTTACTGTTCATTTCCAGATGCATTATGTGCAGGACAAATTATTTGTTGGGCTAGAACATGCTGTTCCCACATTTAATGTGAAGGAGAAAGTGGAAGGACCTGGCTGCTCTTATTTGCAGCACATTCAGATTGAAACTGGTGCCAAAGTGTTTCTTCGTGGCAAAGGCTCAGGTTGCATAGAACCAGCATCAGGCAGAGAAGCTTTTGAACCCATGTACATCTATATCAGGTATGGAAGAGTTTAAAAAAAAAAATAAAAATTAAAAAAATCCAATTGGTCAGTCAGGAGTGTTTCATCTCCGTGGGGAATTCTTAATTTTGAGTGATTTAATGCTTAATGAAATACTTAATTTTAGTATTAAGCATTAAAGTATTTAAAACTATATTAATGAAGTTTTTAAATCTGGTTTGACTTTAATAGTTGTGTCTGTAAAGTGATAAGGGTGATTTTGTGATAAGGCAAAGAAGGAACTCCCAAATTTGGAAGAAAAGTTGGTTCTTATGAGGTTGTTTATTTCTTTTTTTTTTGTATTTTCAGTCACCCAAAGCCAGAAGGTTTGGCAGCTGCTAAAAAGCTGTGTGAGAACCTGTTGCAAACTGTGAGTAACTTTTACAAATAGGAGATTTCAGAGTTTTTTTTTGTAGCTTTGGGGGGTGGAATTCTTAATGCATTCAGCAAAGCTGTTCATGACTTGCTCATATTTTTCTCATTTCAAGAGTTATTTTGTAATTCTTGCACAGGGAATAAACATTTCTCAAGAAGGAGCTGAGAGTGGAATTTTAAGGGGGAAAAAATGCAAATGTTTCCTGAGCAAAACTGGGGGTGAGGACAAGGGAATTCTGACTGCAAACATGAAAAAAATTCTGATTTTTCCTCCTTGCTTCAGCTTCTTTTTCTTCAGCTTTACATGATATCCAGAGCTGCTTTAAGAAAAATAAAGTAATTGATGTAGCAAAAAAATATTAGAATATCTCTCACATATACAGAGAGAAAATGAAATTTCTCAACTTCTCTTATATGAAGGAAAATAAAGTCCTGGGAAATCTGGGCTATGAAATCTTAGGAAAAATATTTAGAAGATTTTTTTATTCTCTGAGGTCTTTAATTTGCCACTGTCTTTCCTATGGGAGGTTATCCCATAATTTACACAAATCTGCCACAGATGCCAATAGGATCAGGGGGATGTTTATTGGGGTTTTGTCTGGTTAATATTATAAATATATTTTAATTGTCTGGTAAATACTGTAAATATATTTTTGTCTAGTTAATATTGTAAATATATTTTTATTGTCTAGTTAGTAGTATAAATACATTTTTTATTGTCTGGTTAAAAGTCTAAATACATTTTTATTGTTTGATTAATAGTCTAAATATATTTTTTTATTGTTTGGTTAATAGTCTTAATGCATTTTTATTGTCTGGTTAATAGTGTAGATGCATTTTTGTTGTCCAGCTAATATTTCAATGCATTTTTGTCTAGTTAATATTGCAAATACATTTTAATTGTCTAGTTAATACTGTAAATCTATTCTTTGTCTAGTTAATATTGTAAATACATTTTTTTATTGTGTAGTTAATAGTGTAGATGCATTTTTCTTGTCTAGTTAACATTGTAAATACATTTTTATTATCTAGTTAATATTGTAAATACATTTTTGTTGTCCAGGTAATATTTCAATGCATTTTTGTCTAGTTAACATTGTAAATACATTTTTATTGTCTGGTTAATACTGTAAATATAGTTTTGTCTAGTTAATATTGTAAATACATTTTTGTTGTCTAGTTAATATTGTAAATATATTTTTATTGTGTAGTTAATATTATAAATACATTTTTGTTGTCTAGTTAATATTGTAAATATATTTTTATTGTGTAGTTAATATTATAAATACATTTTTGTTGTCTAGTTAATATTGTAAATATATTTTTATTGTGTAGTTAATATTATAAATGCATTTTTGTTGTCTAGTTAATATTAAATATATTTTTGTCTAGTTAATATTGTAAATGCATTTTTATTGTCTGGTTAATACTGTAAATATATTTTTTGTCTAGTTAATATTGTAAATACATTTTTATTGTCTAGTTAACATTGTAAATACATTTTTATTGCCTAGTTAACATTGTAAATACTTTATTTACATTATACATTACATTTACCTGATCCATTACATATTTCTTTCTTATCAATACATTTTTTTATTCTCTAATCTCTCAAATTCTCTACAGGTTCATGCCGAGTACTCCAGATTTGTGAACCAGATAACCACTGCAGTCCCCCTAGCAGGTAAACACCACCAAAAAAAACCCCTTAATAATCCCAACTCCTTCCCCACTTAGAATAAAACTAAAAATTTACTTGAGCATGGCACAACTAATCTCATTTCTCCATCTCTCCCCAGGTTTCACCCAACCAGCCACCATCAACAATGTCCCTTCCCAACCTTCCTATTACCCCTCCAATGGATACCAAGCTGGTTATCCTGTGGTTCCCCCTCCTCAACAACCTGTCCAAGCTCCTTATGGGGTACCAGGAATTGTCCCCCCTGCAGTTCCTTTGGCTCCTGGAGTCCTCCCAACACTACCCACAGCTGTGCCACCTGTGCCCACCCAGTATCCCATTGCTCAGGTGCAACCTCCAGCCAGCACTGGGCAGGTACAGCTCAGTATCATTTCAACAGCAAAAAAAAAAAAAGGTTTTTTTAGTTGGAGAATTCTTCATTCTTTTCATAGATGGAGGGTTGAGTGTGTGGTTATGGGTTTTAGTGCTCTAAGCAGAAGTTTTGTTGGGTGATTTGGTAAAAAATCAAGCAGCTAATTGTTGCTAAAATGTTTATTTGTTGCAGAAGCATATTAGTTTTCAAGGCATTGGCATAGATATGAAAGTTTAATTTAGTGTTTTAAATTAAAGCAGAAGCTGGTTTTGAAGGTTTTAGTGCAGCAACTCTTTGTTTTTTTTCTTGAGTGTTAAGGCAATAAAAATGGCAGCAAAGCAAAAAGGCAAAAGCACTAACTCTTCCTAATACCAACTTTTATATTGGATTTTTTTTAACCAGCTAAGTTACTTCTAAACTTAGTAGAATTTAAATTTTTTAGCACATTAAGTTATGTATAAACTGTGCATATGATTTATTCCTTTTTAAATAGAACAAGATATTTTTTACTGTAGCTCTATTATGTCTAAGTCTTGTTTACAACTGAGCTTGGAGCTTCTACTGAAGATGTTTTGACTTTCACTAGAACTTAAGCTACTACTGTGAAATTCAGACTTTTTATTTACTAAAAGCATTACAGCTTTTACTAAAACTTCCTGACTTATTTTATGTGTAAATGGCTTAATATCCTTCAGTTCATTTAAGGCTTTAACTTAATTTTTTGCACTTTGATTATTTTTTTTTTAAGGATTCAGAGAATCCTTTAACTTACTGACTTCAACTCTTTTTGTTGTTTTTTTTTAATTTTATTTGTGAGGTTTTGTTTGTCTGTTTTGGGTTTTTTTTTTGTTGCTATTTAGCTGATCCTCCTTTTAAGCAACTCAATTGTCATGTGGCAACTTCTTACTGCATTTTTCATATTCTCTCTTAACAGCAAAGACATTTTTGGGGGTGAGGGGTTCATCATCACACTAATTATATGTTTAAATTACAAATGGGGGATTTGTTAGAGGTGGGAGCATTTCCCTCCTCACCTCTGAGTTTTTCTATAAATCTAGAGAAGCTCTTTGTATATTCTTCTCCTACGACACTGAATATTTTCCATGCACAATTTAAATTTTTTTTCCTTTTTTTTTTCTCTCCAACTTCTTGTGCTTAACAGAGTCCTCTGAGTGCTCCTTTCCTTCCTGCTGCCCCAGTAAAAACCAGCATGCCAACTGGTAACCAACCCCAGGTGCAACCTCATCCCCAGGGCCAGAAGAGACGTTTCACTGAGGAACTACCTGATGAGAGAGAGTCAGGACTGCTGGGATATCAGGTGGAATAAAATCAACAATTTTACTTTTTTCACCAAGGCAGAGTGGGGTTGGTGAGAGATTCTGCTAGTGCAAGGTTTTGGGTAAAAGGCAGGACCCACATTTTGCTGTCTCTGAGTGGATGCACTGCTCTAAAATGAGCTCAACTCAATCCATCCCTTCCCAAATATATAAATGGTGCATCCAGTTCACAGATATGACAAGAATGTGGCATTACTTCCCTTCAAGGAAAATTATTTGGGGCTTCATTAGGATTTTTGGGCTTTTTAAAGGGGAGGTAGATGTAATAACTTCCAGTTTTTCCCATTTACCTTGCAGGTTGCACTTGAGAGGATTTCAAGAAGCCTAGTTTAAAAACTTCATTTTTTTTTTTAGCTAGTTAGATGATTTTAAGAAAAAAAAAAAATTGAGTTCTTCCAATTCACATGGGAGCAAAGGGAGTGACTATAAATATTTCACAGGTAGAACCTTTAATAAAATTAAGGATTTTTAAGCTTTACCTGGAGGCAATAAGGAACTGCCTGATATTAGAATTTCAAGCAGATTCCTGTGACATCAGATCTGTTGAGTATTCACAATTAGCTGCCTGAGGAAGTGATAAGTGATCCAGCAAGGAATCAGCTCTTTATTATCCTCACAAACTGAAACAGATGATGAGAAATCTTCAGATTGACACTCAGGCCATTATGTAGGAGAAAAAAAAAAAAAAACAAAACAACATTTTTTATGTAACAAAATAACTCTGAAAGGTTGGGTTTCCTTAACAGTATCATTAAGGAGCTGGAGCTTTTGGTTGTAGTTGTAGATTTGCTAATGCCGTGTGTTTTTCTGCTCATAGCATGGACCCATTCATATGACTAATTTAGGTACAGGCTTCTCCAGTCCCAGTGAAATGGAGGGAAGCACAGCCAAGGCAGCCAGTTCCTCAGGAAAGGAGAGAGAGAGGGACAGGTGGGTGAGAAAATCCAGGCTGCTTCTCTTATTTCATTTATTTTGGGTTTTTTTTTGCATGTTGTAAAGCCCTGGTGTGTTTTTACAGCATTTGATTGATGTGTGGTAATGGTGAATGAGCTTGAAAATCAGGCTGTGCTCTGGGTGCACCAGCTGGGCTGTATTTATTTTTATTTCTTTCTTTCTTTGTGTGTGTATATATATGTGTGTGGGTGTATATAATATAGATGTATGTGTATGTGTGTATATGTAATACATGTATATATTTGTGTGTGTATATATTATATATGTGTGTATATATATTGTATATATTTGTGTGTATATATATATTATATATGTGTGTATATATGTGTATATTTATACTACATGTATATATGTGTGTGTATATATGTGTATATTTATACTATATGTATATATTAGTGTGTGTATATATAATATATATGTGTGTATATATTGTGTGTATATATGTGTATATATAGAATATATGTATATGTTTATGTGTATATATATTATATATGTGTATATATGTGTGTGTATATATAATATATATGTATATCTGTAGATATAATATATATGTGTATATATGTATATATAATATATATTTGTATATATATTTTTTAGTATATGTGTGTGTGCATATATAAAATATGTATATATAAAATATATGTATATGTGTATATTTTATATATATAATATATATGTATATAATATGTATAATATGTATAATATATCCATATATAATATAGATATGTGTATGTGTATATATATGTATATACATACTATATATGTATATGTGTATATATATTAAATATATGTGTATATATCCTAATGTATATCTATATATGCATAAAATATATATGTCTATGCATATGGTTTATATATATGTATATATATTGTATATATGCCTAAATATATAATATATATATATGTTATATATACATGTATATGTGTATATATATATATTATATATATGTATTATTTATATATTTTATATTTTTCCCCATATTTTGCTGCCTAGTTTTTTTTCTGCATCTTTTATTATTTTTTTTCTGTACATTTCTTAGTTTAAACCAATATTTAAATAAACCATTATTTTTGATTCTTAGCTTGTTTAAAAACCAAAAAACCCCATTTCTTTCAACAGGCAGTTGATGCCTCCACCAGCTTTTCCTGTCACTGGAATGAAATCAGAATCAGAAGAAAGAAAAGGTGTGGGGTCTTTACCAGGCAACCATGGTGAGTGCAGCAGCTCAAACCCCCCTAAAATCCACTTTATTTCCCAAAAACACCCCTAAAATCCACTTTCTTTTCCCAAAAACACCCCTAAAATCCACTTTCTTTTCCCAAAAACACCCCTAAAATCCAGTTTATTTTTCCAACCACCTCTGTAAATCCAGTTTTCTCTCTCAAACTACTCTGTAAATCCAATTTCTTTTCCCAAATCCAGTTTCTTTTCCTAAACACCCCTAATATCTAATTTCTTTTCCCAAATCCAGTTTCCTTTCCCAAATAACCTCTGTAATTCCAGTTTCTTTTTGCCAAAACACCCCTAAAATCCAATTTCTTTTCCCAAATCCAGTTTCCTTTCCCAAACTCTCTGTAAATCCAGTTTCTTTCCCCAAACACCTCTAAAATCCAATTTCTTTTCCCAAATCCAATTTCCTTTCCCAAAACTCTCTGTAATTCCAGTTTCTTTTCTTAAACACCCATAAAATCCAATTTCTTTTCCCAAATCCAGTTTCCTTTCCCAAACTCTCTGTAAATCCAGTTTCTTTCCCCAAACACCCCTAATATCTAATTTCTTTTCCCAAATCCAGTTTCTTTTCCTAAACACCTCTAAAATCCAATTTCTTTTCCCAAATCCAATTTTCTTTCCCAAACTCCCTGTAAATTCTATTTCTTTTCCCAAAACACCCCTAAAATCCAATTTCTTTTCCCAAATCCTGTTTCTTTCCCTAAACTCTCTGTAATTCCAGTTTTCTTTCCCAAACTACCTGTAAATTCTATTTCTTTTCCCAAATCCAGTTTCTTTTCTTAAACATTCCTAAAATCCAATTTCTTTTCCCAAATCCAGTTTTTTTTTTCCCAAACTCTCTGTAAATCCAGTTTCCCAAAGGAGCTGGTGCTGCTTTTAACACTGGTGATTTTTTAATTTAAATTTTTTAAATTATTTTAATTTTTTTTTTTTCCATTCTGTGTTCAAGTGCAAAGCAGGTGACATTGCACTGCTCTAAAACCTCTGATGTTGCTGTGGTCACACACACAGGTTACTTCTAAAATATTTAATAAATATCTGTATCAAATCTGCAGAATTTAATTAAGTGAGGGATTAAAAATAAGGAGTTTTGAGCCATCAGGCAGCACAGAAAGTGGTGAGATTGTTTCAGGATTTCACCTTTTATGGGGCTCAGAAAAGGTTTAATTTTGCTCAGAAATTCAGAATTTCATTTTTCCCAGGACTCAGCAAAGGTTTGAATTTTTCAGAAAGAAAGTATTTCACTTTTATTAGAGCTCAACAAAGGTTTGAATTTTTCAGAAATAAAATATTTCACTTTTCTTAGGGATCTGCAAGGATTTGAATTGGCTCAGAAATTCAGGATTTCAATTTTCCTAGAACTCAGCAAAGGTTTGAATTTGGTCATAAATGCAGAATTTCACCTTTTATGGGGCTCAGCAAAGGTTTGAATTTACTCAGAAATTCAGAATTCCACTTTTCCTAGAGCTTAGCAAGGATTTGAATTTTTCAGAAATAAAGTATTTCGCTTTTCCTAGGACTCAGGAAGATTTGAATTTACTCAGAATTTCAGGATTTCACTTTTCCTGGAGCTCAGCAAAGGTTTGAATTTGCTCAGAAATAAAATATTTCACTTTTCCTTGAGTTCAGCAAGATTTGATTTTACTCAGAATTTCAGGATTTCACTTTTCCTGGAGCTCAGCAAAGGTTTGAATTTGCTCAGAAATAAAATATTTCACTTTTCCTTGAGTTCAGCAAGATTTGATTTTACTCAGAATTTCAGGATTTCACTTTTCCTAGATCTCACCAAAGGTTTGAATTTACTCAGAAATAAAATATTTCACTTTTCCTGGCGCTCAGCAAAGGTTTGAATTTACTCAGAAATTCAGGATTTCACTTTTCCTAGATCTCACCAAAGGTTTAAATTTACTGAGAAATAAAAAATTTCACTTTTCCTGGCGCTCAGCAAGATTTGAATTTTTCAGAATTTCAGGATTTCACTTTTCCTAGATCTCACCAAAGGTTTGAATTTACTCAGAAATAAAATATTTCACTTTTCCTGGTGCTCAGCAAGGTTTAAATTTTTCAGAAATTCAGGATTTCGCTTCCCCTCAATCTCAACAACAATTTGAATTTCCTCACCAATTCCATTTCCCACCTCACCCCTGATTTAACCTTAGCTCTTCTCCAGCCTTTTCTCTCCTTTTGATGCCAATTTCTCCTTTTTTTTTTTTTATTTTTGATCTCTTTAAAGGGTGAGATTTCCCCTGGCTGAGAGCCATTTGCTAACTTGACCTTTTTCTGTGTGTTTCTTTTCTTGTTTCTCTGTTCTCTTACATGGTTCTGGTGGATCACATGGTTGTTGCTGCTGCTGTTTCCTGTGACCTTCGACCTTTGGATGACCCTTGACCTTGTGACCTCAAAATGGTGTCCAACTAACAATTTACAATTAACATTTTTTTGTTTTGTTTTGTTTTAAATTGTTATTAACTCGTTTTGGGGCATTTTATCTCTTTTTTTTTTTTTTTTTTTTTTCTATTTTTCGGTTCGTTTTATTTTTTTTTTTTTTTTCTTCTTTGGGGGGGTCTTGGGATGGGCTTTTTTTTTTTTTTTTTTTTCTCTCTTAGATCATCAAGCCAAGAAGATGAAAACTACAGAGAAAGGTTTTGGATTGGTGGCTTATGCTGGAGATTCATCAGATGAAGAAGAGGAACATGGTGCCCATAAAAATGCAAGTACTTTTTCACAGGGCTGGAGTTTGGGTTACCAATACCCATCCTCACAACAGAGAGCTAAACAACAGATGCCTTTCTGGATGGCACCATAAAAACTTCACAAGAATTTTTCATTCATCTGGTTATTTTTTTGGGTTTTTTTTTTCCCCCCTCTCTAGCAATAATGCATGTATATTCCAGAACTGAACTTGGCAAAGTGTTGTTTTTACATTTGCAGAAGCCAATTTCCCCTTGGAAGGGCTCCATTGGTTTTTTTTTTTTGTTTGTTTTTTTAAAAATCCTCATTTTGGCAGTGTGTTTTGTCAATTTTAAAAAGGAATATTTGGAATAACAAACATCCTGATGGGGCTAGTCCCTTGTGCAAGGGAGAAATGCTGTAAAAGAGGAACCAGGGAAACCTCTTGGGCCATATTTTTATTTTTCCCAAATAATTTAAAGGGAAGAGTCAGTGCCACTGACTTCACTCTGTATTTGCATTTTTGGAGTGCTTTTGATGATCTACTGCTGACTCAGCCTCAGTTTTGGACTTTTCACCAGAGGGAAGGAACAACCCACAACATCACATTTGGAAAACTTTTATTTCAAACATCTCCTGTAACTCAATTTTATTTTGAAATGTGATTTTACCAATCCCACTAATTTTTCTTCCAGCCAGATGTTGGGGTGAGGGGATTCTCAGGTTTTTTAATAGATTCACTTTGCCCCAGCTGCATTTTTTCACTGTAACCCTGGTACAGAATTGTTTCTGCTTTTTTTGGTTTTTTTTGCTCCCACCCAGCAGGAATTCCTTTTCTAGAGACTCATCTTTATATCTTCCCTCACTCACTGGATTCCACCAGAGCCAGAAAAAGTTCCAGGGTGGTTTCCCAAAGAGCAGCAGCTCCTGCCTCGTGTGCAGAACCTGGGAATGAATTTTTGGACTTTGTTTTTTTTTTGGACTATTTTGGACAAGAACTGCACCAAGGGCTGTGTGGGATGAGCCAGAACTCTTGCATGGAGCACTGACACTGCTCCAAGGCAGCTTTTGGGACAGCCTCACCTGTACAAACCTCACCTTTTCCCATGTCCTGTAAATAATTAGAACCATACTTTCATTATAAATAAATGTATAAATATTCTGTTTCCTGCTGCTGCTTTGGGTGTGAGGGTTGGAGCTGCAGAACTTGAAAAGGGGGGGATGGGGGGGTCTGGGTCCAGGAGCTGAAAGAAGCCCTGGAGATCCAGGAGATTAACACGAATAATTATATAAAATAAAACAATTAAATTTTGCTAATTTTGTTTCTCATTTATAAACACCTTTTGTTAATCCCGCCGTGTCCCTTCGCGTTTTTTGTCCCGTCGCGTTCTGTCCCCTCCGAGCCACCGTCCGGCCCCGCCCCCGCGCTCAGCCCGGGCGGGCGCTGTGGCGGAGGAGCCGCCGCCATTTCGGTGTCGCTGCGAGCGGGGCCGGGCCAACGGCGATGGATGCCGGAGCCCGCCCGAGCGGTGGCGGTGCCCCGGGGCAATCCCGGGAGTACAAACTGGTGATGCTGGGAGCGGGAGGCGTCGGTAAGAGCGGTGAGTGCGGGGCTGCGGTGTCCGGACCGGGGGTGCGGCGGGGGCAGTGTGGTGGCTCGGCCTGAGGGGTTCGGCTGTGCTCGGCTCGGCTCGGCTCGGCCTGAAAGGGGTTCGGCTGTGCTCGGCTCGGCTCGGCCTGAGGGGTTCGGCTGAGCTCGGCTCGGCTCGGCTCGGCCTGAAAGGGGTTCGGCTGTGCTCGGCTCGGCTCGGCTCGGCCTGAAAGGGGTTCGGCTGTGCTCGGCTCGGCTCGGCTCGGCCTGAAAGGGGTTCGGCTGTGCTCGGCTCGGCTCGGCTCGGCTCGGCCTGAAAGGGGTTCGGCTGTGCTCGGCTCGGCTCGGCCTGAGGGGTTCGGCTGTGCTCGGCTCGGCTCGGCTCGGCGGCGGCCGGGGGGAGCCGCGTTCCCTGACCAAACCCCCATTCTCACACCAAACCCCATTCCCTGACCAAAACCCCATTCCCTTCCCAAACCCCATTCCCTGACCAAAACCCCATTCTCACACCAAAACCCCATTCTCACACCAAACCCCATTCTCTTCCCAAACCCCATTCCCTTCCCAAACCCAATCCCTTCCCAAACCCAATCCCTTCCCAAACCCAATCCCTTTCCAAACCCCATTCCCTTTCCAAACCCCATCCCTTTCCAAACCCCATGAGCTGAGCTTGTTCCCTGATTTCTGCTTCCAGCCATGACCATGCAGTTCATCAGCCATCGTTTCCCAGAGGACCACGATCCCACCATTGGTGAGGAAAATCTTTTTTCTGCTCATTCATTCCCTTGGCAGCTGTTACAGCACATTGTTTTAAAGTGTTAAATTCAGAGATATCTGTAAATCTGGCTGTAGATATGAATCCTGAGTTTCAGCTCCTCAAACATTTTCCCATCCATCCCTTCAGGGCATGCCCTGTCTCTGTCTGTGTGTTTGGCAGACAGGGATTGAAATTGCTGCTGAGCCATTTTTAGTTTTCTATTCACAAAATCCAGACTTTGTGCTGTGATCAGCTCTTTGCTGTTCACTTGTCAGGTCAAATTGTGTTGGAGAAATTGAGAGGGATGAAAGTGCTCAACAATTCACTGTGGTGCTGTAGAACTTCAGCAGCATCTCCAGGAGAAACCTGAACCAGCAGGAAGGAAAAGTTGGGGGAAAAATACCCAAATTCTTGCTGAGAATGGGGTCTTAAAAGTGTGGGAGTGCTGACTGAGATGGACAGAATATTTGTGTGTTTATATATTCATAGACAGATTGTTTTTATATGGTGTTTATAATAATTTTACATATTTAATTATAATATTTGCATATATAATTATATTTACATATATAGTTGCATTTAGATATATAACATTTATATATATAATGTCTCATATATTTTATTGATATATATATTATAATGTCTTTAAAAAATCAACAGTTGTTGGTAACCAGTTCTCCCCTTGAATCACAGATCTTTTCTAGCTTTAAGAAAAACAAAAAAAAATTATTCTTTTGTGTTTTCCACCAAGGTGACCAAAATGAAATTCTGGCCCGTGGGCTCAGGAACAGGACATGAAATATTAAATCGCAGCAGAAAAATTAGAAATTTAAATGAATTTAATTTAAACAAAGCTGAGGCTGATGCTCCTCTGAGGGTGGGTGGTTTTGGTGATTTTTGAGCTTGTGTCCCAACCTTTGTGATGTCCTGAACCCACAGAGGATGCCTATAAAATCCGGATCCGCATCGATGATGAACCTGCCAACCTGGATATTTTGGATACAGCAGGACAGGTGTGTGAGTAATCACAAATGAATTGAGAGCATGTGAAGCTGTAATAATCAGGTGTAAGGACAGAAATCCTGCAGGAATGATTTTATTTTATTGCATAAAATATTGCATTGCTGTGGTTTGTGTGTGTGCGGGGGGAGGTTCGACTGTTCTCATTTCTCATAAACAACGCATTCCTCAAAAAAACAAACTATAAAACCACCAAATCATCATCATTTTTTTTTTTTTTTAAAAAACCCAACCCTACTATATATTCATAGGCAGAATTCACAGCCATGAGGGATCAATACATGAGGGCTGGTGAAGGTTTCATCATCTGCTACTCCATCACCGACCGGCGCAGCTTCCACGAGGTGCGCGAGTTCAAGCAGCTCATTTACCGCGTGCGCCGCACCGACGACACCCCCGTGGTGCTGGTGGGCAACAAGTCTGACCTCACCCAGCTGCGCCAGGTAAAGCTCTGCCAGGCCTGCTAAATGAGTTTGGATAAAAGAGGGTTTGGGGTTTTTTTTGGTTTTTTTCTTTCTGGAACAGTGTAGGAGAAGAAAGGAAAGTTTGGAGTTGGTGGGGTTTTGGTTTGGTGGTTGATGTGAGGTTGGATGTTCTGCTCCTCTGTTCTATTTCAGTACTGGGGTGCAGCACAGGAGAGCAGGCTGCAGGATGTTCAGAGGGATGGAGGAAAGGCTGAGAGAACTAGGATTGTTCACCCTGGAGAAGGCTTTGGAGTGATCTAACTGTTGCCTTCCAGCACCTGAGGGACCTACAAGAAAGATGGAGAGAGAATTTACACAATTTACAGTGCCAAGAGAAGAGGGAATGGTTTCCCACTGTCACAGGGCAGGGTTAGATGGGATACTGGGAAGAAATTCCTCCCTATGAGGGTGGTGAGGCCCTGGCACAGGGTGCCCAGAGAATTTGTGTCTGCCCCATTCCTGGGGCTTGGAGCAGGAAAGCTTTAGAAATGTTATTTTTTTGGGAAGTAATGAGACAAACACAACAGCTTTAGACAAGGAGAAGCTTCTTTAACTCAACAAACTACCAGGATTGAGGTAGGTTTAGGTAAAAAAAAAGAAAAATTCTTCATTTTGTGGATGTCTAGAGAGTGTCTTGCCCTACCAGAGAAGTGGTGAATGAAAGCAAAGGAGTGAACTCCTGGGGTTTGACTTCCTGGTGTCCTGATTTAGGGGACAGATGTCTGCCAATAAAGACAAGCTTTTCTTTGAAATGGAGAATGTAAACCCTCTCCCTCCAAATTATTATAACTTGGAAATTAAGGGGCTCTCAGACAAAGATAAGGAACAAACCCAAACCACTGCCAGAGTCAGAATCCAAGCTGACACCCATCAGTCAGTCAGGGTGTTGGCAGCAGTGCCATTCAATGGTGGCTGCATCCTCCTGCAGTGGCAGATGTGGTTCAGCTGGAGAAGGTGCAGTTTTCCTCTGAAGGCCCATGGATGATATGAAGAGGTCTGGTTTTCCTCTGGAATCCAGTGGTGTCCAAAATCTCAGTTTTTATCTGGGTAGGAAAGGCTTGGTTGGAGCATCTCCCAGTGGGATGATGGAATTTTATCAGTCATGCACTGGGACTCACTGGCCATGAACAGGAGATATCTCCTGGAGGGAGGATGGGCTGTGGAAAGATAAAGATGATTGCCCCAGCTAGTTTAAAGCTGGCCCATTAGCAGATAATATGTGCCAGGAGATAAAGATCACTGCCACACCCAGTTTTAAACAATGGCCCATTAACAGGAGATATCTCCCACAGTGATAAGAATTGCTGCCACACCCAGTTTTTACCAATGGCCCATTAACAGGTGATAGCTCCTGGATGAAGGGTGGGTCATGGGAAAGATAAAGATGATTGCCCAGCTGGTTTAAAGCTGGCCCATTAACAGATAATACACGCCACAGAGATAAGGAATCATTAGCTCACCTGGCTCAACAGATGATACCAAAATCCACATTTTTGGCCTCAAACACACCTGAGCAAGCTGTGCACCTCTCCCCAGGTGTCCAAGGAAGAAGGTTCTGCCTTGGCAAGAGAATTCAGCTGCCCTTTTTTCGAGACTTCAGCCGCCTTCCGTTACTACATCGACGACGTTTTCCACGCGCTGGTGCGCGAGATCCGCCGCAAGGAGAGAGAAGCTGCCATGGCTCTGGAGAGGAAATCCAAACCCAAAAGCAGCGTCTGGAAAAGACTCAAATCCCCATTTCGTAGAAAGAAAGATTCAGTCACTTGAAAAACAAACAAACAAAAAAAAAAAAATCTGTAAAAAAACAGGACAAAAAGTTGTGACTTCCCTCCTGTTGTCATTTTTTTACTGGACCCAAGTGATGGGTTCATGACCCTGCACTTTGGAGTGTTTGTTTTTGGAGGTATTGCTGGAGTTCAGCCTCTCTTTGAATCCCAGTTTGCACAAGAGGATTTTGCTTTTTGTTTGGTTTTTTTTTGTGTGTGAGAGGCTGAAAGAGGTGATCACAAAGTGACTTCTTGTTCCCCTTCATGGAATAAATTTCATTCCAGGAAAACTGAGGTGGAATATTTGTGTATAAGTTGAGCAGCAATGAACAAACCAGTTTTACCAAAAAGCAACCAGATTTTTCATCAGTTTGGGTATCAGGTGCCTTTTGCTCCTCTGGATTTTGCTGTTTAACAAGTTGACTGAGATGTTAAAATCAGTTTTTCTCAACCAAGTGCCTGGAATCGTTCAGTGTGAGACTGAAAAGAGCTGATTACACTTAAGTGATCACTGAAAAAAGGATTGGAAAGGCAGTGAAGATAAAAATAAAAAATATATATATATGTAAAAAACCTCCTTATTACCCAAAATAAGACTGGAAATCCTGTGCCTGATGGTTTGAAGAATATTTTTTTTTTTTTTGTGGAAGATTGAAAGAAATGAAAAGTGTGACAAAAGCTGCATTTTCCATTTGCTTTGTGATGAGCTGAACACTGAAATTTCTTTCCATTTCTCATCTCCTGCCAGTGCCTACACTGCTCTGGCAACAACCACAAAATCCAAAACTGGCTTGGAAAAATCTGAGAAGAATTCAGATTATTCAGAATTTCAGAACTCTTCCACATTCCTGTGTGAGTTTATTCCTTCAGCCATCACTGATGTTCTCATTGTTGGATTAAAAACTGATTAAAACTCAGATAAAAACAAACACCTGGGAATTATTTTCACCCCAAAAAATTCTGAATTCTGTGCCTTACCTGAGTCCTGCAGTGCAGTTTTGGTATTTGCCTTTGCTGAGCCTCTTGCTTCTAGAATTCATAGAGCAAAACAGCAGCCAGCACTTTTTTTATTTTTTTTTTTAATTTTTACACAGTGTTATTCAAAGAGTTTTATTTTTTGCCATGTATAAATTTGTACACAGAACAATTGTTTTATTTGACACAATATATATAATTTTGAATACAAACCTTTGCTTGGAATGTGTCAAGTCTGTTCTGGGGTTATTCAGTCTGGGAATGCTGAAGGAGGAAAATTCAGGAAGGAATAAAATGAACCCTGGAGATTCTAAAAATCAGAATTCTTATGATTCTGTAGAATAAACAAAAATAACCATAGAAATATAGAAAATTCAATGAAATAAACCCTGGGGATTCTAAAACTCAAAATTCTTAGGATTCTATAGAATAAGTCCTAGAAATATAGAAAATTCAATAAAATAAACCCTAGAGATTCTAAAAATTAGAATTGTGATTTTATAGAATAAACCCCTAGAAATAGTCATAGAAATACAGAAAATTCAATAAAATAAACCCTAAAGTTTCTAAAAATCAAAATTCTTATGATTCTATAGAATAAATCCTAGAAATAGGAATAGAAATATGGAAAATTCAATAGAATAAACCCTGGGCATTCTAAAAATCAGAATTTTTATGATTCTATAGAATAAACTTTTAAAATAACCATAGAAATATAAAAAATTCAATTGGATAAACCCTGGAGATTTTAAAAATCAGAATTTTTATGATTCTATAGAATAAACTTTTAAAATAACCATAGAAATATAAAAAATTCAATTGGATAAACCCTGGAGATTTTCAAAATCAGAATTCTTGTGATTCTATAGAATAAATCCTAGAAATACAGAAAATTCAATAGAATAAACCCTGGGCATTCTAAAAATCACAATTTTTATGATTCTATAGAATAAACTTTTAAAATAACCATAGAAATATAAAAAATTCAATTGGATAAACCCTGGAGATTTTCAAAATCCGAATTATGACTCTATAGAATAAACCCTTGAAATAACCATAGAAACATAGAAAATTCAATAGAATAAACCCTGAAAATCCCAAAAAATCAGAATTTTTACCAATTCAATCCAAATCTCTCCTCCTGTCCCTATTTTTGGGAGCAGATCCCAACCCCCCCCCTTGCTCTCTTCTCCTATCAGGGAATTATTCAGAACCACAAATTCCCTTTAAGGCTCCTTTTCTCCCCCTGCTGTTCCTGCAGGGTCTTTTTATGGTTTTATTTTTTTGGATTCTTTCCAATATTCAACAAAAAAAACCCGAATTTCCCGAGGGAGGCCCCTTGTTCAGAGTTCAGAATCTCAATGAGGATGGAAAAGGAGCAGCTTCAACCTCGAGGGGTTTTTTTTGGGGGGGATTTTCGAAGGATTTGGAGCTTTTTTTTTGGTTTTTTGGGGGAAAAAAAAGGCGGTGACTCATCTCAAAATCGCCCTGGCAACGCCGCGGATCCTGCGGGGAATGAGATAAAGCAGAAAAACCGAATTGGAGGAAAAAAAAACTAAAAAAACCCGGCAGAACCAAGGGGAAGGTGGGAAGAAAATCAGGGTTGAGCTTCCATGCTCTCCACAAAACCATTTCTCTTTTCATGGTAATTCACTTTTTGTGATGCAAATCCTTTTGTTTCTTTTCAATGGGGTAAAAAAAAAAAACCTGAAACCCTGAGGAGTCAAAGAGAGAAGGATGAAGAGAGATTCCCTTTCACTTTTTGAACAAGTAGAAAATAATCGGTGACTGTGCATTTTGGCTGAATCATTTTAATAATTGTGGTTATTAAAATCGCTGAAAGGGATGGAGCTCCCTGATCAGTTATGTGGAAATGAAAGGTGAAAATATCAATGCTAAATAAATCTCTTTTTTTTATTAAGCATCACATTTGAATTCCTGCACAAATCACAAAAATCCCAGACTGGTGTAGGTGGGAAAGGACCTCAAATCCTTCTCCTTCTTTTTTCAGTCCTGGAATTTATTCAGTAATTTATTCAGTAATTAATAAGTGATTATCTCAACCCTGAGTCTTGTGGGTCATTCATTACCTGCAGAATCCTTCTGGTTTTTGGTCATTTTGTGTCTCAATATTTTATCTCAATAATTATCTCAATAATTTTGTGTGTTCCAACCCCTCCATCCCCAGCTGCACTTGGATTGCTTTTATTTTATCCCAGAGCCAAATTTTCATTCTGATCATGTTGGTGACTAAAACATTCCTGGAGAATTCAGGATTTACAAATTTTGGCTTTTAATTCCTTCTTAATGTCATTTTTTTTTCCCACTTGGATTCAGCTTAATGCTATTTGTTCATACCAAATTAAACCAAATTATAATGAATATTTTGGGATGGGGTAAAGTTGAAGTAAAAATGTTATCATGGAATCATGGAATGGTTTCTTTGTTGGCTCCTTCAGGTGCTGGATGAAGATATTTCTAAATATTCTCTCTTCCAGACTTGCTTTAATTTCATATTTAACTTGCCAGGATTCTGTTGTGTTTCTTTATTCCACTGAGATTTATTCAGTGTGTGCTTTTCCTGTGAATTAAATGCACATTTTCAGCAGAAAATTCACATTTATAGAAGCAAATCCTCAGAGTGTTCAGTGCTGTTGGTTGTTGCCCAGGGTCACACACAGCAAAAGCAGCAAAATTAAAGTGATTTCATTTTTTATTTGCACGCTCAATGTGCATTAACAAATTCAACATACAAGGTAGCATTACAGAATGTAGGTTAGCTCATAGCATTATGCAGTTTCACACAGGTTGAGTTAGGTTTTTTTGCCTTTTTTTTTTTTTTTTTTTTTAATTTTTTTTTTATTTCTCCACACAAAGTTGTAACTGTTCCAAGTTCATTTTACAATAGAAGACACAAGGTAAAGAATAACCACACCTGGGAGATTTTACAGTGAGTCTGCTGTCACTTAACTGTCTATTTCATGTTTTAAAAAATATATATCTGCACATTTTCAGTTTCCTATTATTCCAGAAGAGTGTTGGAGCTACTCCTACCTGCCCGACAGCCTAAGTCTATTTACCCTGAGCATGTTTCCTTGCAAAAAAAATTCTTTTTTTTTTTTTTTCCTTTGCAAACTAAAGGAATTTTAAAATCATCTAGGCTTAGTCATGCTTTTCACACCAAAGGGAAAAGGGGAATTTTGTTGCTGCTGTTAGTCCTGCTCAGATCTTTGGAGTGGTGTTGGAAAGCATTTTCTGAGGAAAAAGTTGCTTGAATTGCAGCAGCACAGTTGCTTAGTGCAAAAAAAAAAAAAAATTAAAAAAAAAAAGAATAGGATTGGAAGAGATTTACAGCAATTTCCAATTTCTCTGTGAGCCACAGAGCTTGAGCTAAAAAGCATTTAAGACACTGATAAAATCTACTACAACCTCAGGCAGAAATCCTGGTCATGGGGATGCTGAAGGGGACAAAGTCTATGTGTGCTGAGAAATGGAGGGAGAAAAATCAGTTTAAAAAACAAAAAAAAAAAAATTAAAAAATGCCTTGGAAGAAATGCCAGAGGGGTGGCAGCTCCCAAAATTCATCCAGAGCTGCTTTGCTCAGTTATTCCCATTTCAGGGGGGAAAAAAAGGTGAAAAGGATCATTTTGGATGTAAAATTCAGTAGTCAAGTGCTGTAAGTAGTTAAATGATCTTAATTTTTTTAAAAATGAAAATGTTCTTTGCATTCCTATTTGCATCCCACAGGGCTCAGAGCACTCTGAAAACCTGGGAGTTTATCCAGGAGCCTCCAAACCAAATTCTGCTCCTGCATTTTCACTGGAGAACCCAGGAATAATTTTATCTATAATTATTTCTGCTCCATTCACCAACTCTGATTACCATGAATGATTTACTGTCAGTTATCACCATTATCTGTGCCCAAACCCATTTTTTTTTTCCAGGGTTGTGTGAGCACCACCAACTCTGCCTCCATCTCAGGGAAATGATCAACCAGCTGGAATTTAATATTTAATGTTTTCCAAATTTCTTGAGCAATCAGTGTTTGGGTTTGCTTGCACAGAGAGGATTAAATAAAAATCAAACTGAGCAGGATTTCCTTAATTCCTGCAATCTGCATGGCAAAAAGCAATGGGATCAGTTGGTTGGGGGTTTGGATTTTAGAGTTAAATCTTGTGATGTATTTGGGGAGCTGTGAGGTCACAACATCCAACAACAAGAATTTCAAATGCCTGACACAGAATTGTTGCTTTTCTGGAGGCCAGTGCCATTTTCCCTGTATTTTCCTTTTTTGCCAGTGCAGAATTCTAACCCAGCTCTACATGGAAATGTGGTTGGGACTCCCCAAACCAGCACAGAAACAGAAGTGGGCAGGCAAAAAACGAACAAGAAACTAGAGATTAAACAGCAGAATCCAGAAATTTGGGAGAAGCCTAATGAAGACAGGCCAGTCTTGGTGAATACCAGCAAAGACAGCTCGGCACAAACACAACTTCCATAGTGACAGATAATTAATTGTATTAAAACCTGCAACTTGATATTGGCAGTTATACTAATTAATTTCAGTTTGTAGTAGGCATGCAATAGCGTGATTACACCGTTATATATATTCGTGGTACCTTTTTTTCTCTTTTTTTTTTTTTTTTTGTTTTTTTGTTTTAATGCTCCTTAAGAATTGTTTTCCTCTTGAAATTATTTCTTTCCCCATCTTTTAATGCTATTTTAAGCTTTTAGTACCCTGCAAAAAAAAAAAAACAAAAAAACAAAAAAACAAACCCCTCACATCACTAAAGAGAGAACCGAGCAGCTGCTGCTCCTCAACTCAAAAAAATACTCTTTTTAAATCCTACAGCTGGAAATCTGTCCTAAAAGGTTTTTTTTTTTTTAGGTTTAGTAGCTTAATACTCACTGAGGCTGTGCCATTTGGCCACGCCTTTGCTGGGACTGTCGCAAACCTGGCGCCAGTGCTCGGCGCCGGCGGCGCTGCCGCTGTGAGCGCCCAGGATCAGCCTTCCCACCACCTCGTTCTTGGTGGTGCGATCGAAATCGATCACCAGGAATTCGATGCTGATATCGGGCAGCAAATGGGCGGGGATGTCGTAGCTGAAGGATTCGTTGAAGATGGGGTTCAAAGTGCATTTCTTGACGTGGGTTTTCTTCTTCGCGATGCGTTTGCGGCCGTAGTAAACGTTCACTTTGACGTAGGGATCTGCTGGAGGGGAGAGGAGCAGCCAGTGATACAGCCCAAAGAGGGGTGGGAGGTTACTGGGATGAACTGGTTTGGGTTGGGAGGGGTTGAAAAATCTCATCCCGTTCACTAACCCAGGTGGGTCCAACCGTGGGCACTGTCAGGATGCAGGGGAACCCTCCACCCACCTTCCAATATCCAAATTAAATCTTCTCTCTGGCAATTTTGAAGCCATTCTCCTTCATCTTCTTAAAAACAATCCCTGTCCTTGTTGTCACCCCAAATCTTTCTGTGCCCCACACTCAGCACCCCAATTTTGGGCACTGCCAAGATTCAGCAGCACCCTCACCCACTTTCCAATTCCTTCTCAAAATCCAAATTAAATCTCCTCTCTGGCACTTTATTCCTCATCCTCTCCTTATAAACAAATCCCTGTCCTTGTTGTCACCCCAAATTTTTCTGTACCCCACACTCAGCACCCCAATTTTGGGCACTGCCAAAATTTGGGAGCACTCTCACCCACTTTCCAGTTCCTTCCAATATCCAAATTAAATCTCCTTTTTGGAATTTTCTCCTTCATCCTCCCCTCATAAATAATCCCTGTCCCAGTTGTCACCCCAAATCTTTCTGTGCCTCACCCCAATCCTTATGGATTTATTTTTTTTTTTTCATTCCACACAAGTTTTGAAGATGGAAGGGTCTTGCCCAGTTGGCACTGCCTCTTTTTCACCTTTTTGCTTTTTTTTTTAACCCAGTTAAAATGGGTTTATGCATAATACAAAGATCATATAAATAAACAGTGTTAGTCACAAGATTCTGCAGGTAGAACATCACTGAAAATTTTATCCTGTGGTTGGAGATTACACATGCACAGCTTTTTTTTGTTTTTGTTTTTTTCTTAAAGAAAGAGTAAAATGTAGAGCCTATAATAATTAAACCTAATCTGCATTTCCAATCTAAATCTCTTCTTCTCCTCCTGTCCTTGTTTTTGGGAGCAAATCCTAAATCCTGTCCCCTCCTGTCAGGGAATTGTGCAGAACCAGAAATTCCCCCTGAACCTCCTTTTCTCCAGGCTGAGCCCCTTCCCCATTTCCATCAGGAATTCTCCAGCCCTTTTCCTATTTCCATCAGGAATTTTCCATCCTTTTCCCATTTCCCTCAGGAATTCTCCAGCCCTTTTCCTATTTCCATCAGGAATTTTCCAGCCCTTTTCCCATTTCCTTCAGGAATTCTCCAGCCCTTTTCCTATTTCCATCAGGAATTTTCCAGCCCTTTTCCCATTTCCCTCAGGAATTCTCCAGCCCTTTTCCCATTTCCATCAGGAATTTTCCATCCTTTTCCCATTTCCCTCAGGAATTCTCCAGCCCTTTTCCCATTTCCATCAGGAATTTTCCAGCCCTTTTCCCATTTCCATCAGGAATTTTCCAGCCCCTTCCCCATTTCCCTCAGGAATTCTCCAGCCCTTTTCCCATTTCCATCAGGAATTTTCCAGCACTTTTCCATTTCCCTCAGGAATTTTCCAGCCTTTTCCCATTTCCCTCAGGAATTTTCCAGCCCTTTTCCCATTTCCCTCAGGAATTTTCCAGCCTTTCACCATTTCCCTCAGGAATTTTCCAGCCCCTTCCCCATTTCCCTCAGGAATTCTCCAGCCCTTTTCCCATTTCCCTCAGGAATTTTCCAGCCCTTTTCCCATTTCCCTCAGGAATTTTTCAGCCCCTTCCCCATTTCCCTCAGGAATTTTCCAGCCCCTTCCCCATTTCCCTCAGGAATTTTCCAGCCCCTTCCCCATTTCCCTCAGGAATTTTCCAGCCCTTTTCCCATTTCCCTCAGGAATTTTCCAGCCCCTTCCCCATTTCCAACAGGAATTTTCCAGCCCTTTTCCCATTTCCCTCAGGAATTTTCCAGCCCCTTCCCCATTTCCCTCAGGAATTCTCCAGCCCTTTTCCCATTTCCCTCAGGAATTCTCCAGCCCTTTTCCTATTTCCATCAGGAATTTTCCATCCTTTTCCCATTTCCCTCAGGAATTTTCCAGCCCTTTTCCTATTTCCATCAGGAATTTTCCAGCCCTTTCCCCATTTCCCTCAGGAATTTTCCAGCCCTTTTCCAGCTCCCTCAGGAATTTTCCAGCCCCTCCAGGTCTTTCTTAAAATGAGGAACCCAAAACTGATCCCAGGTTTTTTTGAGATTTGAGACCCCCTCAGCAGTGCCCTGATACTGGGGCTGGTCCAGGCAGGTGCCATTGTGCCACCTGGGCACATCTGGGCACATCTGGGCACATCTGGGCACATCTGGGCTTGTGTTCAGCCAGTTTTCCCAGTTTTCCCCACACCCATGGCACATCCAGGTTGTCGTGGATCCAGCACAGACTTCACAAACCTCTCCCAGAAATCCCAGCAGAAAATATTTAGGTTCTTCTACACAACCACAGGTGAGTGATAGAACACTCCAGACAAAAAAATTGAGAACAGCATAAGAAAAAAAATAAAAAAAAATCCCTGCAATTGAACTTTGGGATTTCTTATTTTTCCCCACCCATTCAGAGCTGGAGAAAATAGCTTCTACCTGAGAGGCCAGTGATGTCCATCTTTGGCAAGTGCCTGGCCTTCAGCACCACCACAGTCATCCTCTGTGCCACAGGTTGGTAGGACAGGGACACCTGCAGTTCTCCTCTGCTGATGCATTTCTGGCAAAGTAAAACACAAAGAAATTATTAGGACAGGAGGTGCTCAGAATTTCCTTTCTAAATGCCCAAAGAATGAGAAAATAAGGCACAAGTTGTTCTGTAGAAAGGTAATTACCCTGTGCTCACATACCTGGAAGTTTGATTTTTTTTGGGGGAGGGGAAAATGTGTTTTTTTAGGAGCTGAAATCCCATTTTTTTTAGTTGATACTCTCACTATCAGTTCAGCCTGCAAAGTTGCAGGATGGAGATAAAAAAGAAAATAAAAGCAGAGAAAGTTTTAGGTCAGATCTCTCAGATGCATCTGAGGAAAATCAGGCTGATGGTAGAAAATCTGTATTACTCCTGCTTGTTAAACCACACCAAAAAAATAAAAAAAAATTAAAAAAAGCAGTTAAAGCTGCTGTGCATCCTTTAAAAAAGTAACACTGCATTAACATATCATTAAGATAATTAGTTGGGGGTTGCAGATGGTGTGTGTGAACTTCCACTGGGCTGGCACTAATTGAGATGGAGTTGATTTGATTGTCAAGGTGAAAGTGTGGTGTCACTCACAAATTCAATAGAATAAACCTTGGAGATTCTGAAAATCAGAATTATTATGATTCTATAGGATAAACCCTAGAAACAGACATAAAAATATGGAAAATCAAAGTTTTTCTGTCAGTGCTCCTCTCTCAGTTTAGCAAGAAAAATGCAGAGTGGAAAATATTAATTTTCTTTGGGTGGTTCCTTTTTTTTTTTTTTTTTTTCACTGGTTTCTGGGTGTTTTTTTAAATGCAGGGAATCCCTGAATGATTATCCTGTATTGGAAAAGGGATAATGGAAATCCAGTTGCTGGGAACTTATTGCTTGTACAAAAAAATTCAGGAGGAAAACAAAAACAAGAGCAAGTTCCTGGAAGGGAAATGTTTGGAATTTTGGCTCCTTGGATACAGAAGAATACAATAGAAGAATACAAGAAGAGATTTTTTTTGGGGTGAGGATGTTATGAAGAGTTTTAAGGTTGTTCTGCTCTTAAGGTGTTAAATAATCTGCATCATTGATTAAAATTATTTAAATAGAAATATTTTTAATCTATTATTTTAATCTATTATCTATTTTTAATCTATTACTTCTAAGAGATCCAATCAATGCACTGAAAAAAAAATAAAAATTAAAGATTCTAAACCAGCTACTGCTTTATCATAAAGTAAAGCACCCCTAGAACTGAAGAATTACCAGAACTCTCATTTTGCTGGCTCATAGAATCTCCTATAAATAATATTTAAAAAAACAATAAAAACACCAAAAAAACCCCCATAAACTAGAAACATTTTAAGTTAAATGATGCCATTCTAGCACAGGAGATTTGATAGAGCCCAGCAATGATTTCCAAAATGTTGCAGCACTGAGGGAGCAAAAATGTCTTTTTTCCTTTCAACTTGGGAGATCCAAAAATCACCTGAGCAAGAAGATTAAAATCTGAAGTTCCTCCTCTTGAGCACACAAATATCTCTTTTGTTTTTAACACCAGGCACTAGGAGTGGATTCATTTCATTTCAGTGAATTTGGGATTCATTTCACCCAAATTTTAGATTTTTGAATTTTATTCCCAATCCAACTCAGGATAATGAGAATCCAGTCAGGCTCTGCTGCCACATTTTACACATTTTGCATTCAGCTGTAAATAATTCCAGTAGAGGGGTCTAAAGTGAGGTGGGAATTTGCCTTTTTCTTGGCACCAACCAAAACTTTATCCACTTGCCATCAACACAGAGCAGAGAAGTGCTCAACTAAAACCACACACCAAAAAAAAAAAAAAAAAAAATCTGGGGAAAACCAGGCTGATGGGATGTGGATTATTCCTGTTAAACCACACACACAAAAAAAAAAAAGCATCTGGGGAAAACCAGGCTGAGGATCTGCATTACTCCTGCTTGTAAAAAAAAAAAAAATTGCATTTGGGGAAAGCCAGGTTGATGGGATGTGCATTACTCCTGTTTGTTCAAAAAAAAACACATTTGGGGAAAGCCAGGCTGATGGGAGCTGCATTATTCCTGTTAAACCACACCAAAAATGTATCTGGGGTAAACCAAGCCGAGGATCTGCTTGTTAAACCACACACACAAAAAAAAAAAAAAAAAAAAAAAGAATCTGGGGAAAACCAGGCTGATGGGATGTGGATTATTCCTGTTAAACCACACAAAAAAAAATGCATCTGGGGAAAACCAAGCTGAGGATCTGCTTGTTAAACCACACACAAAAAAAAAAAAAAAAAAAAAAAAAAAAGAATCTGGGGAAAACCAGGCTGATTGGATGTGGATTATTCCTGTTAAACCACACCAAAAAAAAAGCATCTGGGGAAAACCAGGCTGATGGGATGTGCATTATTCCTGTTAAACCACACCAAAAAAAAAAGCATCTGGGGAAAACCAGGCTGATGGGATGTGCATTATTCCTGTTAAACCACACCACAAAAAATGCATCTGGGGAAAACCAGACTGATTGGATGTGGATTATTCCTGTTAAACCACACAAAAAAAAATGCATCTGGGGAAAACCAGGCTGATGGGATGTGGATTATTCCTGTTAAACCACACCAAAAAAATGCATCTGGGGAAAACCAGGCTGAAGGGATGTGGATTATTCCTGTTAAACCACACAAAAAAAAATGCATCTGGGGAAAACCAGGCTGATTGGATGTGGATTATTCCTGTTAAACCACACCAAAAAAATACATCTGGGGAAAACCAGGCTGGTGTGATGTGGATTATTCCTGTTAAACCACACAGGATCAAAAGTGAAGCACAGATGCAAGGCACTCACTTGGATGTTCCTTTTGAGGATCTCCCTGGTGAGCTGGACTTTGCCGGTGCTGGGATCCACCCCCGCCAGGGGCACCATCACCTCGCCGATGACATCGTCGCGGGAGAAGCGGTCGAAGCTGAGCACCAGGAAATGCAGCACCAGGTCCTGCAGTTGGCTGTAGGGGATGCCGTAAAACGTGAAGGTCTCGTCGAAAACCGGCTCCAGGGTTTTGCGGAGCACGCGGGTCTTGACTCGGTGCCTCTTGTCGGGTAGGATTGTCATCTTGATGTAAGGGTCAGAGCTCTGGCTGTGCTCGTCCATCACGGGGAGCCCGTGGGCTTCCTGGATGGTGACCACCAGAGCCTTTTTGGGGAAGTTGTAGTCCACGGAGAAAGTCAGGTCGCCCAGCATGATGTCGTCACCCGGAGAAGAAGGAGAGGAGGTTTTACTCCCTCCTGGAGTCAGGCTTTGATCTGGGCTCAGTTCATCTCCATAATCTGCTTTGATGGGGAGCTGCTCCACTTGGGGGGGTCCATCCAGAGGTTTTTCGGGGCCCCCTAGCCCAGCTTCAGCAGCATCCAGCAGCAGGTTCCCCCTGCCCCCCTCCCTGGCCGTGCCGTTCTTGTCTCTCCGGATCCGGTTGATTTTTTTCTTGTTGCTCAAGGTCTCCGGGTAGATGCTGATGCCTTTCAACATGTGAATGAATTTGTACGGGGGGGTTTTGTGCTTCTTTTCTGCTTGCTGGTGACAGCATGTCCACACAAAGACTGTGACTGAGACAGAAACCACCAGGACAGTGGCTCCAATGAGTCCTGCCACCACGGGAGACACATCTGTGGGGAGACAAGGCAGTGAGGAGTTGTGTTGGGTTGATGTGGATTCTGTCAAAATCTGTTAAATCAGCTGGAGTAGTGACCCTGATCTCCTGGCACATATTATCTGCTAATGGGCCAGCTTTAAACCAGCTGGGACAATCATCTTTATCTTTCCCATGACCCACCCTTCATCCAGGAGCTATCACCTGTTAATGGACCATTGTTAAAAAACTGGGTGTGGCAGCAATTTTATCCCTGTGGGAGATATCTCCTGTTAATGGGCCATTGTTTAAAACTGGGTGTGGCACTGATCTTTATCTCCTGGCACATATTATCTGCTAATGGGCCAGCTTTAAACCAGCTGGGGCAATCATCTTTATCTTTCCCACAGCCCATCCTCCCTCCAGGAGATATCTCCTGTTCATGGCCATTGAGTCCCAGTGCATGACTGATAAAATTCCATCATCCCACTGGGAGATGCTCCAGCCAGGGGAGGAGCCAAGCCTTTCCTACCCAGATAAAAACTGAGATTTTGGACACCACTGGATTCCAGAGGAAAACCACACCTTTCCACATCATCCCTGCACCTTAAGAGGAAACTGCACCTTCTCCAGCTGAACCACATCTGCCACTGCAGGAGGATGCAGCCACCATTGAATGGCACTGCTGCCAACACCCTGACTGACTGATGGGTGTCAGCTTGGATTCTGACTCTGGCAGTGCTTGGGATTGTTCTTTGTAATTCTGTATTTCTATTTGAATTTTCCTGGTAAATAATTGTTATTCCTAATTCCCCTATCTTTGCCTGGTAGCCCCTTAATTTCATAATTATAATAATAATTTAGAGGAGGGGGATTTACATTCTCCATTTCAACGAAAAGCTCCTGCCTTTATTGGCAGACACCTGTCCTCCAAACCAAGACAGGAACCAGCACACCTGGCTGCAGATCTGCTCTTCACTCTGGTCTCTGCCTTGCACAGCTTCCCCAGACATCTTTTCTACTTCTAAATTTATTTCTCCCACTCCTAAGGCATGCCTGACCTGTGTTCCATGAGCTATGGATCTCAAACTGTTGATTGCCTTATCTTGCCAAAGCCAGCTCCTGCATCAGCAGCATCTCCATAGGAACACAGGCTCTTGATGTGCAGGAAGCATTTTCTTTGATTTTTTTTAATGCCCTGTTCAGGAACGTTACACAATTCTATTTTCACAACAGGGAGGGAGTAACAAATGTGGCCATAATGCTGGATCTGAGATATCCTTTATTAAATTTTTTTTTTTAATTTTTTTTTTTGCCCTGAAATGGTTGTGGCTGAGTCCAAGGGTAAACATGAAATCTCCCATGGAAATCCAAACCAACAGACAGAAAATCCTGGGATTAGATTTAGGGATTATCTGATATTTTCTAGATTTTATGCCAACTGTGTTAATCAGTAATGGCAAAGCAGAATTAAAAACAAACAACCAAAACCAAAACACCCTTTTCATTTTTATCTGTTTATTTGCTAATGGATGACTTTGGAGAAGTTTTACCAAGGCACAGAATAAAAACCAGTGGTGCTGAGTTCCCCAGGACACTGCACTGAAATCCTCCAGCAATTTTGGGAGGACTGAAAGCCTGGGGTGGGGGGAGGATGGAGAAGAGAAGGAGATGCAAAAAGAGCTGGGGTTGTTCTGTCTGAAAAGGGGAGGACCCAAATGAGACAGCTGGTTAAAAAAAGGTAAACTTGTCTCATTTTTCTTTTCATTCTGTGCCACAAACAGGAGGAAATAATCTTCAAGCTCTCCCTTGGAGCTACAGACAGCACCATGAGTTTGGGTTTTCTCTGTCCTTCCCACATCACCATTTACTGAGGATAACAGGCTGTAAACTGAGCACCTGAGAGACTCAAGGAAGATTAATTTCCCTGCTCCCAAAACAGGAAAAACCACTTTTAGTTAGCCAGGAGCCTTTCTGACCTGCAGCTGGAATCTCTGGCTGTGGTGATTCCACAGAGAAACTTGTCCCAGGTCTCACTGCAGAGCCTGGGGTTGAATTAACTAAAGCAAGAATTCACAATATTGATAAAAAACCACCCCCAAAAAACCCAATTTCAGTTTGTTATTTAATGTTCCTTCTTTGATATGAGGCAAATGGTCTTTAACAGCTCATTTGGAGACAGCTCAGCTTAAAAAGCTTTGGTGGATGAGTAAGAAAAATGCTGAAACTTCATTCTCATTCTTATTCTTACTCTTATTTTTTGGTGTCTGTTTTGTTTATATTGTGTCCTCACAGGATCAGCTCTTGTACCTTTATTTCCTGCACTCTGATGGGATAATTTCAGAAGCAGCACCCAACAGTGATACCAGAAAGCACCAAATAAATTTTTTCCCTCACTGAATTATTGTAACTCTGATTATTCCAACTCTAAATATTATTTCAGGTCTCATATTTGGCTCCCATGATGTTCTGTGGTAAAGAGCTCCTTATTTATGTAATCATTTCATCTATTAGTCCTGTCTCCATAATTCCCTACAGCTGAGAAATATAAGATCTAAAGCTGCCTAAAGCAAATTTTAGAGAAGCTTTTGCAGCTTTCATAGCACTCCCCACACCCAATGTCCACCTGAAATGGCAGCACAGCCTGAAACCTCTCTCCAACACAGCAGAAATTTGCTTTTTTATCCAAACTTTGTGGAAGCAGTCTTTGTTCTGATGTGATATGCTGCAACTTGACTGAAATAAAATCAAAAATCACTGAAAACCTCCTTTAAAACCTGATATTTGCTTAGGATAGCCCAATGGTGGCTAATATTAAATGGTGACAGCATGTGGTTCTCAGGAAACACAAGGTAAGAGGGAAGTGGGTCAGATTTGAATGAGATAAATGGTGTTGGGTGGAGGAATATTCCTGAGAATTTGGGGTTTGGAGGAAAAGCAGCACAGGGAGGGTGGGAGGGGAAGGGCAGTGGGAGGTGCAGGATAGGCAGGGGCAGTGCTTTGGGTGCTCAGTGCTGGAGGAACCCAAAAATATCCCAAATCTGAGCACCCAAACCCATCCCAAATGTGAGCACCCCAAAATCATCCTAAACCTGAACACCCAGAAACATCCCAAATTTGAGCACCCAAACCCATCCCAAATCTGAGCATCCAAACCCATCCCAAATCTGAGCACCCAAAAGCATCCCAAATCTGAGCACCCAAACCCATTCCAAATCTAAGCACCCAAAAAACATCCCAAAACCTCCCAAATTCATGCACCTAAACTCATCCCAAACCTGAGTACCCAAAGCCATCCCAAACCTGAGCAACCAAACTCATCCCAAACCCGAGTACTCCAAAATAGCCCAGACCCAAGCACCCCAAATCATCTCAAATCCGAGCACTCATCCCAAACCAGAGCACCCAAAACCATCCCAAACCAGAGCACCCAAAACCATCCCAAACCCCAGCACCCAAAACCATCCCAAATCTGAGCATCCAAAACATCCCAAACCCCAGCACCCAAAACCTCCCAAATCTGAGCAACCAAACTCATCCCAAACCTGAGTACTCCAAAATATCCCAAACCCAAGCACCCAAAACCATCCCAAACCTGAGCAACCAAACTCATCCCAAACCTGAGCACCCAAAACCATCCTAAATCCCAGCAGCCAAACCCATCCCAAACCTGAGTATCCACAACATCCCAAACCTGAGCATCCAAAACATCCCAAACCCCATCACCCAAAACCATCCCAAATCTGATCATCCAAAACATCCCAAACCCAAGCACCCAAAACCATCCCAAATCTGAACACCCAAAACCATCCCAAACCAGAGCACCCAAAACCATCCCAAACCCCAGCACCCAAAACCATCCCAAATCTGAGCATCCAAAACATCCCAAATCCCAGCACCCAAAACATCCCAAATCTGAGCAACCAAACTCATCCCAAACCTGAGTACTCCAAAATATCCCAGACCCAAACACCCCAAATCATCTGAAACCTGAGCAATGAGAATATCCCAAATCCGAGCACCCAAAACCTCCCAAACCTGATCACCCAAACCCATCCCACCCCCGAGCGATGCTCGGCCCGAGGCCGTGCCCGCACGGTGGTTTGGATCTTCCCCACCGCCCCCGCAGCGCTCCCGGCTCCACCCGGCCCGGTTCCCCCTCCCCGCCGCTCCCCGAGCATCCCCCGGTAACCCCCGGGCAGGCCCCGCCTTGTAGCTCCGGTGCCGGTGCCGCAGCCGCCCCGGGGGAGAGCGAACAAAGGCCGGGGCGCGGCGCGGCCCGGCACAGACATCACGTCATCGGCCCGAGCTGCACCTGCACCGGGCCCGCTCCGCCAGCCGGAGCCGGCACCGGGCCCGCTGCCCCGGCAGAGCGATGGCACCGCCCCAGCAGCGGAACGGAGCGGAACGGAGCGGCATCGGCCGGCCGGAGTGGGCTGAGGGGCCGCGGGATGCTGAGGGGTCGGCGGGTGCGGAGGCCCCGCAACGCCGAGAACGGGCGAAAAGCGCCGCGCACGGCCCGGTCCCAGCGTGGCCTCACGGCCGCAGCGGCCCAAGCGCACTCACCGAAGCCGGGGTGGACACTGGTGATCTCGGCCATGGCCCCGCGGGGGTGCGGGGCCCGGTGCGGAGGATGCTCTGGCGGCCGGGATGCAGGAGCTGCCGACTGGTCCCGCTGCGGCGCTCGCCCCGCCCGGCCCCGCCCCGCCCGCGGCGGCCCCGCCCGGCGGTGACTCGGCAACTGTCGGGGCTGCTCCGGGCACGGAGCCGCGGGGCGTGTGCCCGCTGTGTTTTAGCCGCGCTCCCACCGGGACGCGACGGCACCGGGAGCGCGGGTGGCTCAGCCTCACGGGGACACACCGGGGGGGCACCGGGGACACACCGGGCGCGGCGCTGTCGGGGTTTGTGTGTGCGTATCTATGAGAGTGTGAGGGCTCGGCGAAGATGGCGGTGCCAGCGCTCGGTGCCCCCCCTCACGGCCCCGCCTCACCGGAGCCCCTCCGGGAACCGGCAGCGACCGCGCATGCGCAGAGCGAGCACCGGGCGCTTCCGCTTCCTGCGCGGGGAGCGGGACCGGGAGCGGGCGGCCCGAGCGGGGCCCGCGCTGCCCTCAGACCCCGCACCGGCCCCGCGCTGCCCTCAGACCCCGCACCGGCCCCGCGCCGCCCTCACACCCCGCACCGACCCCGCACCGGCCCCGCCGCCGCCCTCACACCCCGCACCGGCCCCGCGCCGCCCTCACACCCCACACCGACCCCTCACACCCCGCACCGGCCCCGCCGCCGCCCTCACACCCCGCACCGGCCCCGCGCCACCCTCACACCCCGCGCTGCCCTCACACCCCGCACCGGCCCCGCTACCGCCCTCACACCCCGCACCGGCCCCGCGCCGCCCTCACACCCCTCACCGACCCCTCACCGGCCCCGCCGCCGCCATGGCGCTGGCTCTGAAGATGCTGCCCTGCAAGAAGCGCCGAGCGGCGCCGCCGAGCCCGAGGGAGCGCGGGGAGGACGCGGAGCTGCCCGGAGGATCCGCCGTGAGCGGCGCTGCCGATGGCGGCGGCTCCTCCAGGCCCTCGGGGAAAGGAGCGGGGGAAGCCTCACCGAAAGGAGGGAGGAAAACGACCGGGAGAGCGGCGCCGAGCCCCGGACAGGAGCTCCCCGCAGGCCCCGGCAGCCCGGCGGTGGAAGGTACCGGGAGGGGCGGCGGCTTTGGGCACTAGGATTTTGTGGCGTTTATTTTAGTTTTGTTTTGTTGTGTTTTGTTTTCCTTCCTGGGAAGTGTTATAGATTAGAATGTAAATGAGGTTGTTCCCGATGTTTGCTCATCTAGGCTCAGTTGGAATAGTCTGTGACAGTGGCAGTGTCCCTGCTGTGACAGGGGTGGCGCTGGATGGGGTTTAAGGTCTATTCCCACCCAAAAATATTCTATTCTTTATCAGAAAAAAATCTAGCCTTGTTTTTTACCCCTTGTGAGGGCAGAGATGAGGGGATTGGAGCATCTCTGTCACCAGCAAAGGCTGAGGAAGCTGGAACCATTTGTAATTGCTGTTAAATAAACATTGTCTGCCAAAAATAGGAGAAATTAATTTAAAAATTGTGTTACAGCAACATATATATATAAAAAACCCCAAATTAACAAAAATCCTTGTGGCTAAAACACCCATAGCAAAAAGAAAAGTGAAATATTTGCAGAACTAGAAGTTTAAGCTGTTGATACTTGAAAACCTGGCAATGAAACCACAAACAGCAAATTGTTTTTGCACTCAAGTTTGTCTAGAGGAAGGAGGTGGAATGGGACAGTTCCCAGTTGTTTTCTAGGCTGTGGAATTCTATTTCTCCTAAATATGTTCAATGTTTGTTGGAATGCAGTAGCAAAATATTTTAAAGACTTTTAAAGATATTATTCTATGCTTTCTCCAGAGATTTCCACCTTTACTTTTGGAGCTTGTGAGTGCTTAAAGAGTAAAGTTTAATCAAGATTTCAGTTTTGTGTTGCAGCATTTTTCCTGTGACTGGGATGTCCCAGCACAGGAGAGGGAAGGGTTTGTAGCCACTCCTGGTGTGTTTTCTTTGCTCTGTGTGTCCTTGTGATGTATCTGCCTACAGCTGGATGTTCTAATTTCAGGGAAAATCCCCAAGCTGTACACAGAGGTTGAAGTGAGTTCTCAGAGGGATCCTTATCCCAATGAAACCCCTGGTGCAGTGCCAGAGTCTCCAGGGAGAAACTCCCTGCAGGTGACTGCCAAAAATCCCACCATGATGAAGCCACCAAAGAACAGCAGAGCTGGTGAGTGGTTCCAGCAGAGTGAGGGGGAAAATTTGTATTTGGGGATGTTTATTCTACTTGGATAAATATTATGAGTGATACAGCAAACTCTGGAATTGTGAAGATGTGCAGGGTTTTTTTTAAGGTTTTCATTTTGTACTCCAGGATTCAGTGTCTCAATAAACTACAGGTGTCCCAATGGAACTTGCTGGAGTTGATCTCTGCAATTTTTGACTCCTAAAAATCACTGCCCTGATTCTTTTCTTTCTGTGAGTCAGCAAAGCAGGAAAATGCTTTTAAAGTCCTAGAAACCATAATCTGTTCTTGCTGTGGGATACCTGGAGTTTTGCAACGTTGTTAAAGGTGTAAAAAGGCTGCTGAGGCCATTTTATAAAAATCATTCTGGAAGAGGTGGCAACTACATCTCCTGCAGAGCTTGACTCCATCATTCCAAGACTTTCTGGTTCTCATTTCTGTTTGGGTGGTCTGATGGAAGTTTTGCTGTTTCAGCAGCTGTTTATTTTCAAATAAACAACGTGCTGCACGTGAAGCAGCCAAGGTTTTACATTCCATTTCTGTTGATTTTTCAGAGGAGCAGGATGGAGAGGATGTGGAGAGGAGGAAGAGGAGGAGGAAGGCAAGCAAAAGGAAAAGAGAAGGGAAGAGCCCAGAAGAAGAAAGCTCCTTGTCCTGTGACATCAAACTGGATGAGTCCCTGGATAGGACACTGGAGGATGGAGCCAAACAGCACAACCTGACTGTGGTCAATGTCAGGAACATCCTGCACGTGAGCTTGGGGGGCTGGGGAGTGTCCTGGTTTGAAGGACAGGTGTCTGCTGAGAAAGGCAGGAACCTATCTTTGAAATGGAGAATTATTTTATTATTAAATTATTATAATTTTATTATTAAATTATTATAATTTTGAAATGAAGGGGCTCTCGGGCAAAGAGATAGGAATTAGGAATAACAGTTCTTTACTAGGAAAATTAAAATAGAAATACAGTATTCCAAAGAACAATCCCAAAATAGTGTCAGTCAGAATCCAAGCTGACACCCATCAGTCAGTCAGGGTGTTGGCAGCAGTGCCATTCAATGGTGGCTGCATCCTCCTGCAGTGGCAGATGTGGTTCAGCTGGAGAAGGTGCAGTTTTCCTCTGAAGGTCCAGGGATGATGTGGAAAGGTCTGGCTTTCCTCTGGAATTCAGTGGTGTCCAAAATGTCAGTTTTTATCTGGGTAGGAAATGTTTGGCTCCTCCCCTGGCTGGAGCATCTCCCAGTGGGATGATGGAATTTTATCAATGGCCCATTAACAGGAGATATCTCCTGAAGGGAGGATGGGTTGTAAAAAGATAAAGATGATTGCCCCAGCTGGTTTTTAACAGCTGGCCCACTAATAGAGGATATCTCCACAGATTTCTGCCCCACCTGGTTTAACAGATTCTGGTAGAATACAAACTTCTGTGCACATCCTGCATTGCAACCTAAGACAGGGACTCTTGGTGCCTCTTTCTCTCTGCTGGGAATTTATTTTGGGGAGCATTCACAGAGAGTTCAAATGTTTTAATCACTGCTGTGCTGCTTTCAGTTTTACTGCCTGATCTCTGAACAATCATTTTTGCTAAAGCCTATTGTACACTGAGTATTCCCCCATCCTATTTCTAGTTAGTTTATTCTAACACTTGTTATATTTCTCTTTAATATCCATCCTGCTTTTTTTGTCTGCTTCTTTAGGAAGTGATCACAAATGAACACGTGGTGGCCATGATGAAAGCAGCCATCAGTGAGACAGAAGACATTCCTTTGTTTGTAAGTAAAAAACTTGCTCAGTTTGTTTTATCAGTTGTTCTAAATGCACATTTCCCCACTCTGCCTTGATGGGATGTAAGGAGAAGAGGTAGAACAAATAAGCAATTTTCTTGTTCTGATAATTAGGTTTCATTATCAGATTTGCCACCTGGATGAAGTGAGTAGTGTCTGAGTTTAAATTATCAAACAGAAATATGAGGAGTTATTTTTGAGGTCACTGTGGTGATGTCTGAAAAGTAATTAATTTAAAGATAATAAATTTTAAAAAGGAGACAAACTTCATAGTAGAAGAGCTGCTGGGGAAAAGTCTGTCATTAAGGAAAGGACTGAATTTGTTGCTGTTTCTTGTTTTCAACTCTCAGGAACCCAAAATGACTCGTTCCAAACTGAAGGAAGTAGTGGAGAAAGGAGGGGTGAGTAAATACCTGCATTTCCTATCCTTGCTCAAGGGGCAGCTCCAATTTCTGCTCTTTGTGACAGTGACAGCACCCAGGGAATGGCTGGAGCTCTGCCAGGGCAGGTTTAGGCTGGAGATCAGGAAAATATTCTTTCTCCAGAGGCTTCAGGCACTGCCCAGGGAGTAGGCACAACCCTGAGAATCCAGTTTAAGTGTGGTTTGATCCTTGCAATGAAAAGAATCAGTTAACACAGTGTTAAAAAAAAAAAAAGATTCATGTGAGCAGAGAAGCACAGAGACAGATGAGGGTTGGGAAGAGCAGTGAGCTCCCAGTTTCCATAATTCTGAAATCTCTTCCTGAGGATCCCATGGGAGATTTGAAGACTCTGTTTGAGCTCTATTCTTGCTTGGCCACTGTGGAGTTCAAGGTCACAAACCCAGGTGCTCCTTAGATTGATGAGGTTTCCCCTGCCTGTGTGACACAGCCCAAATGTTTTTGCTGTCCCTAGGTGATTCCAACATGGAATATTTCACCAATTAAGAAGGCAAATGAGATGAAGGTAAGTGAATTATTGCTGGGAAAGAGGAGACCATACTGGAGGCTTCCTGCAGAGCAGAGATCTTTCTTGGAGGGCTGGAGCAGACTCCAAAATTTATGCTGGTGTCTGCTCATGCACTTCCATCATAAAAATAGTAAATAATTTGTGCCTGTTCTTGCACCTTCTCCAAACACTTGCTTTTCTTTGATAATCTTTTAGTAATTTATTTCTTTGGTTTCTTCAGGATTTCCTTTCTGAGCTCCAGGGTGTTTCCTCAGTTTGAAATATTTGCTCTGAGTGTGCACCCTTAGAGTGCAGCTCTTCCTCCTCCTTTTAACAGTGGTCACCCTCTTTCTCTTGTGTGCAGCCACCTCAGTTTGTGGACATTCCCCTGGAGGAAGATGATTCCTCTGATGAAGAATACCAGCCTGATGATGAAGATGAGGATGAGACTGCAGAAGAGGTAAATGCAGCTTGTGCAAAGGTTTGTGTGTTCAGCACAGAGCTGTGTGCCTGAGGCAGGAGAACCCTCTTTATTTTAACACATGGACATGTGGGAGTCATCATCATTTTTTTCGATGCTCTACTATTAATTTGGCTGGAAGAGAGTCTCTGAAACTGTTCTTTGGAGCAGTTATTGATTGTGGCCTGATGGTTTGAGGGTGTTCTGCCTCTCCTGCCCTGCAGAGCTTGCTGGAGAGTGATGTGGAGAGCACAGCTTCTTCTCCTCGTGGGGCCAAGAGATCCAGGACAAGACGCTCCTCTGATGAGGAGGGAGGGACACTCTGTGAGGTAAAGCTCACTGCTCCTAATTTATGAATGCAACCCAAAAAAAAAAAATAAATTCCTAAAGCTGTGGGGACATCACAGCTGCCAGGTGGCTTTAGGGTTCTTTGCAGGAAGGGCTGAGTCTTAAGATAAAGCTCTGGGAATGGAAACAGTTGTCAGTTCCTTTTTCTTATCATTTCTGAGGAGTACAGGGGAATGGTTTGGCTTAGGAGCAGAAAGTGAGTTTGGGAAAAGCATAAAGGTGTTTGTGTGACTGCAGGCCAAGGATCATCAAACAAGAATCAGAAAGCCCCTGGGAACTGACACTGGGATTAAAACCACCAATATTATACTGATATTTCCACATTCTGCTCACTAAGAGTTTGTTTCTGGGAGGATTCTGCCACAGTAATTGGTGTTCAGGTTTAGCAGCTCTGGTGATGTTGAAACTGATTCTCAAGTCTTCCAAATGTCTCCTTTCCAGAAATCTTCATATTTCTTTTACTTTCATGCTTTTACTTCTCATACTTTCTGAAAACCAAAGTGAGTGTAATAGAAAAAAAAAAATCTATGTCCTTTTGTGAAGCATTTCTCCCATTTCTGATCAAGCAGAAAAAGAGATTTACTCTGTCCTTGGAAACTCCTGAATAAAACCTTTTAACACAAAGACCTTTTTAATTAGATGGAGAAGGTCACTACTCCTGTTGTTAGACACATTAGTGCTGAAGTGGTTCCCATGGGACCCCCACCACCTCCCAAACCCAAGCAAACAAAGGACAGCACCTTCATGGAGAAGCTGCATGCAGTGGATGAAGAGCTGGCCTCAAGCCCTGTCTGCATGGACTCCTACCAGGTACCCTGCTGGGTTTGCTGGTTAAAATCTGTTAGAGAGGAGGAGATTTTGTGGGGTTTTTCTGGTGTTCTCTGCTCCTCCTTTTAGTGCATTGTTCTCCTCCTGTGACTTCAGATAATGAATGGAGCTCTGAGCAGCCTGGGCTGGTGGAAGGTGCCTGTGGCAGGGTGTTCTAACAACACCATCTTTAAGGTCCTTTCCCATCCAAACCATTCCATGGCTCTTTGATTCTGTGAAATTGAATCTCCATAGTGTGCAGGGCATTTAGAGGCAGCTGATAAAAATATTGTTAGTGATACATATTTTTAGTTTTTTGTGATGACACTGTTTATGCTCATGACTCTCACTGCTGTTGTTTCAGCTGTTAAATATAATTCTATAACATTTGCATAACTCCTGAAAATAGTTTTCCTTTTGAAAATTATCCTGTTGGCTTAGTTATGTTCTACAGGCACAATTTTTAGTGTTAACAGCTGAGGAATTTGGTTCTCAAGAGAGCCAGTGTCCCATTTTAATCCTGGGAGAAGTTTTACTGCTCTGGTTTCCTGGGCAAGTGCTGGGCTGCTGCTCCAGATTAATGTCAGAATAAAAAATAAGTGAAAGAATCAAATATTGTACTAATATATTTTTATATGTATATATGTTATCTGGAAAGGCTGAGCTGGAACAGAGACCAGACAGAGCTAAAGGAATAAAATCAATATTTATTGAAAGGATTCACTTTGGGCAGTGCAAGAGCCCAGCCAGGGCTACACCCAAATCAAATCCAGGATGGATCCTGGTCACGAGTTTTTACATTTTTATCAGTTTTGGTTCATCTTGGGGTCATTTATCCAACCACAGCCCCAGGCTATGAAGTCTCAACCCCTTGGTTGCCCCATTTCCTTTGCTGTTTTTGCTTTTTTGGGTACCAGTTGTCCTTAATTCTCTGAATAGTGAAGAGAGATTCAGGATGTATCCTTCCTCTAGGAGATATCTCCTGTTAATGGGCCATTGTGTCCAACTGACTGATAAAATTACATCATCCCACTGAGAGATGCTCCACCCAGGTGGAAGAGCTAACATGATGTTCCAGAGTAGCAGCAGAGATTTTGAAAAATATAAAAGCTAAAACCCAAAGCATCATTTCTAAAGAATCCTAAAATTTTATTTTATAAAGAACAGCAGCTAGACGAGGAGAGCAGCGCAATCTCATCTTAGGCAAACAAACAATTCTCTGCAACAAGAATATTTTTAGGGGTTGAGTTAAAAATCTCAGGAGGATTTTATACACCCTACAGCCCCTGGAGGACAGCCTGATTGCCTTCAGGACTCGTTCCAAGAGGCCCCTGAAGGATGTTCCCCTGGGGCAGCTGGAGGCCGAGCTGCGCGCGCCCGACATCACCCCCGACATGTACGACCCCAACACGGCCGACGACGAGGAGTGGAAGAGGTGGCTGGGGGGGCTCATGAATGATGATGTGGAGAATGAAGGTACTTGGCAGATGTTCAGGTGAAGGGTTGGGTGGTTGGGATGGTTTGAAGGTAAAACCAGTGAGAAGCTCATGAACAATGATGTGGAGAATGAAGGTACTTGGCAGATGTGCAGGTGGAGGGTTGGGTGGTTGGGATGGTTTAAAGGTAAAACCAGTGAGAAGCTGATGAACAATGATGAGAATGAAGGTGCCTTGCAGATGTGCAGGTGAAGGGTTGGGTGGTTGGGATGGTTTGAAGGTAAAACCAGTGAGAAGCTCATGAATTATGACATGGAGAATGAAGGTACCTGGCAGATGTGCAGGTGAAGGGTTGGGTGATTGGTTTGAAGGCAAAACCAGTGAGAAACTCATGAACAATGATGTGGAGAATGAAGGTACCTGGCAGATGTGCAGATGGAGGATTGTGTGGTTGAAAGCAAAACCAGTGAGAGAACTTTATGTCAGAAATATAATTTAATAGGGAAAAAAAAATAAAATACATGCAAAAAGAAAAAGCACTGACAGAGTCAGAATACAACATCCTGCTAGTCAGGGTGATGGTAGCAGTTCAGATGAAGTGGTTTTGTTGAAGTAGTGATTCTCTCTGGAAACCAGTATAAAAAAGGCTGCTTTGGTGTTCCAAATCTGTTTTTATCTAGGTAGGAAAGGCTTGGCTCCTTGGATATTGAAAGCCTGAAGCTTTGGTTTTTATTTATACAACCATTAATTTTTTAATCCCTTGCAATCAGCTTTCCTCATCTTCCCCTTTGTGAGAGTTTTTAAACTTCAGGTGTTTCACTTGTAAATATTTACTCACCAACACACAGGACCTGGCAACCACAAAGGGAAGTGAGTTTAACCCCTGGTGCTCACCACTGATCCACCTGAATGCCAGTGTGTTGTATTCTATGTTTGGGGCACAGTTTTTTTGGGTAGGGACAGTTCTTGTCTTTTTGAGAAAAAACAGGAATAAGCTGTGGTGCCCAGCTTCCTTTTTTTTAAATTTTTTTCCAGTATTTACTGTTTTCTTACAGTTGTTCAAACTGAATATAAAACAGAAACTGAAATTACACCACTTGACTCTTTCTAAATTTAGCTGAAACTCTGATTCCAGAGAATCAGAATGGGAATGATTGTAGGTCAGGGTCCTAACAGCTCAGTGAAAGGAGGATGGGTTTGATTTTGCTTCCATAAATAAAATTCATTTCCAGCAGTAATTCCAGCCTTCTTTGTGACAGGTCAGGCAGTGAACAAAGAGTTTCTGCTCCTGGCAGCTGCTTGGACTGGGACAGGGTAATGACAGTTCCAAACCTGCTTGTTTGTAGATGAAGCTGATGATGATGATGACCCTGAGTACAATTTCCTGGAAGATCTGGATGAACCAGACACAGAAGATTTCAGGAATGACCGTGCTGTGAGAATCACCAGTGAGTTCCCCAGCAATTCCCCCTCCTTTCTGGGAAAAGATTTTTGTTGTAAGGAATTTCTGCAGGGTAGCAGCTTAGTTTTATAAACACATCACTTCCCATCTTTCCAACAAGCCACACTTGCTTTAGGTCTTCTTGCAGATTACCATGAATTTAAATTTCATCATGGAAATGAGTTTTAATGTGATATTTTAGAATCCAGACAATCTCAGCTCAAGATTTTTTTGGGCTCAGCATTAAAAAAGGAATTATCAGGGGCCTTTCTTTTTTTGGTCCTCTGTTTGCAAGAAGAGGATTTCTCTTTGTGAGAGAAATTCCATAATTGAGTTGATATTATGACAGCATTGCTGAGTGCTTCTTGGAAAAGGAATTTTCATAATTCTTTTTAATTTTACTTGCAGAAAAGGAAGTGAATGAGCTGATGGAGGAGCTGTTTGAGACAGTAAGTGATAAACTGAGTGTGGCACTGAAGAACAGAGCTGTCAGTGTGACATGGGAGGGATCTGAGGGGGTGGATCTGAAAAAACCACTCAGTACCAAGGGCTCTGCAAAAACTGGGTCCTTTTTAGCCTGAGGAAGGAATGTCCAGGGATTTCCTGGTGTGAAGGTCTTGAGGAATTTCCTGGTGTGAAGGAATTCATAAATTTCCTGAAGTGAAGGAATTCATAAATTTCCTGAAGTGAAGGTCTGCAGGGATTTCCTCAAGTCAAGATCTCTGCTGAGAGGATCATCATGAGCTTAATTAGCCAAAGGTTAATTTATTCCTTGAGCTTTCTCCTCCTGATTTGCTCCATGTTTGCTGCCAGTTCCAGGATGAGATGGGATTCTCCAACATGGAAGATGAGGGGCCAGAAGATGAAGATGTTGTTGCAGAGTCTAGGCCAAATTTTAACACCCCCCAGGCTCTCAGGTAGGAACATTTGTTTGTGGTCCTGATCTCCTCTGAGGAAAAACCTCTCTCAAAGAGAGAGATGGTCTTGGCAGCTCAGGCTGTTCTGGAAGCTCTGAGTTATTTTTCTTCATGGGATTGGACAATTAAATGGATCCATTTTGCCACCATTGACTTTATTGAGAATTAAAAACAATGAAGAAAGTGGCAGAAAAAGCAGGAGTGGCTGCACTGGGGTTGGTGCTGAAAACAGAGATGTGTGAGTGTGCAGAAAGGAATTCTGTTCTTCAGCCTCTATGCTCTACAGAGAATCCTGGAATGGTTTGGGTTGGAAGGGAACTTAAAACTCATCCCATTCCAGCCCTGGAAGACTTCCACTGTCCAACATCATTGCAGAAATTATAATTTTCTTTCCTTTTTTATTGCCTTGCTGCCCTGACTTTATTGTGATGGCAGGAGATGCTGGAGGAGCTGTTTTAAATGTGGCACCTTTTCATTAAACAGCTTGGTTGTGTGTTGGCCTTGGGTAAAGAAAATGATTGCCTGAGATAGCTGAGATTAGGAATGAGGTGTCTGTGAAGTTTGGATGTTGGATTATCATTTTTTGGAGCTTGGAGCATCCTGGGACAGTGGGAGATGTGGAATGAGATGATTTTGCATTTCCCTGCAGCCCAAAGCATTCCATGATTCTGTGATTTCTCTCCAGGTAATAATTCCATGGATTTCAGCAGCTACAAAAAAAGGAGCTGCAGGATGAGTGGGGTCTCCTTGTTTATGGGGCAGAGCAGCTCAAGATTAAGCTGTGTCTGTTTGGGAAAGGAGCTAAAGTGAAGGCTGGAGTTCCTGGCTGCTCTCTCTGGGCTGAGCAGTGCCAGAGGGAGAGCAGCAGCTCTGAAACCAGCTACAAACTGAAATCCAGGCAGCTCTGTGCTCTCTTACTTGTTTTTGCCTTTGAGAATGGGTGGTTTTATTAATTTCTCTTTATTTTCTCTTTTTCTTTCTCTCCCCTTTTCTCTCTCTTTCCCATTTTCTCCTCCCAGTTGTTTCTCCTCTGGATACAGAATTCTTAAAGGCAGAAATATCTATTTCCTAGATTTGTTGTTGTTTTTATGGTTTTATATTTTTATGATCTTGCATTAGGAGCATCATGGAATAAGTCTGTAACTGACCTCAGGTGACCTTTAGTGCTGGGGTGCACTAAAAGACTTTTCTGTGTAAATAACTCAGATTTTTTTCAAGCTGGAGTTATTGTTGAGTAGTACAGGAATGACCATCCCTGAACTGTGCAAACAGAGTAAAATGCTGTAAGGAAACATTAATAATTAATAAATCATACATTTATTCATCCAATTTGTTACAGATTTGAGGAGCCTCTGGCCAATTTGCTGAACAAGCAGCACCGGACAGTGAAGGAACAACTGGAGCAGCTGAGGATGAAAAAATCCTCAATGAAAGCAACCCAAGAGAGTGAAAAATCCAAACCCCCAAATGAGAAACCCCTGCAGAATCTTGTTCTGGACAGTGCACAAAGGAAGAGGCTCCAGCAGCAAATGCAGCAGGTGATGCTGGAGATGTCTGATCTGAGGAGGGACAGGGGAGGACAAGGCACAGCAGGGCTTTGCTTCCTTGTCCTTGTTTTGGGGACAGGTGTCTGCCAATAAAGGCAGAAGCTTCTCTTTGAAATGGAGAATGTAAACCTCCTCCCTCCAAATTAATGTCATTTTGAAATGAAGGGGCTCTCAGGCAAAGAGATGGGAATAAGGAATAACAGTTGTTTACTAGGAAAATTAAAATAGAAATACAATATTACAAAGAATAATCCCAAAACACTGCCAGAGTCAGAATCCAAGCTGACACCCATCAGTCAGTCAGGGTGTTGGCAGCAGTCCCATTCAATGGTGGCTGCATCCTCCTGCAGTGGCAGATGTGGTTCAGCTGGAGAAGGTGCAGTTTCCTCTGAAGGTCCAGGGATGATGTGGAAAGGTCTGTTTTTCCTCTGGAATCCAGTGGTGTCCAAAATCTCAGTTTTTCTCTGGGTAGGAAAGGCTTGGCTCCTCCCCTGGCTGGAGCATCTCCCAGTGGGATGATGGAATTTTATCAGTCATGCACTGGGACTCACTGGCCATGAACAGGAGATATCTCCTGGAGGGAGGATGGGCTGTGGAAAGATAAAGATGATTGCCCCAGCTGGTTGAAAGCTGGCCCATTAGCAGATAATATGTGCCAGGAGATAAAGATCACTGCCACACCCAGTTTTAAACAATGGCCCATTAACAGGAGATATCTCCCACAGAGATAAGAATTGCTGCCACACCCAGTTTTTAACAATGGCCCATTAACAGGTGATAGCTCCTGGAGGGAGGATGGGCTGTGGGAAGATAAAGATGATTGCCCCAGCTGGTTTAAAGCTGCCCCATTAACAGATAATATGTGCCAGGAGATCAGGGTCACTGCCCCAGCTGGTTTAACAGCTGGTGACTGAATCCACATTTCTGGTCACATCCTGCATTGCAACCCAAGACATCCTTCAAGGAATTTATTGGGAAAATCTCCCTGTGAATTGGAGCTTTATTAGGGGATATTTACCTGATATCACATGGAAAAACAGCTGGAAGTGAAGTGCAGCTCAGTTTTTGGCATCTCTTCTCATGGGAGGTATTGCCTTGGCTGGGTCTATCTGTCAAAACTCTGCTTTCACCAAATTCTGTATTCTGTATCAAGAATATTATTCTTGATCTAGTTAGGATTCTTTTAATTTTTTTTTCCTTCCACCACACAAAACTGTAAATTCAGAAATGGGCAGTTCTGAGAGATGAAATCATTGCTGCTAAAGAAATAATTCTGTATTTATGTAGGGAAAAAAACCCCTTTCTGTGTTAGTTATGATGTGACTTTGGCACAAAAACTGGGAAACTGCCTCAAGTCTTCAACAGATGATGTGTTCAAAATTTGTGTAATGAGCTTTCTGCCAGTTTATTAAAGTTTCTCCTCAATTTTCTCTTGCTTACAAGATTTTTTTTGCAGGCAGAGATTTTTGCTGTGCTCAGGAGATATTTCTTGTGCTTTTATATTTGTGCTTGCCAGTTTCTTGAATTTCTGATCAACTGAAAGAAACAATTTGTCTGATTTTATTCCTCAAGCATGTTCAGCTTCTGACTCAAATCCATCTCCTGGCAAGTTTCAACCCTGCTCTCAATTCAGAGGCCAGCACCACCCGGATGTTTTTGGTAAGGAATGCTTGAAATCACAGATCCATGAATTCAAACCATTGCTGGGCATTCTTAAAGAGATTAATTTATTTAGTGGATCTTATTAAACTGAGAACTGAGGTTCTGGAAAAGAAAGGGATTAAAAAATAATAATAATACTTATGGAATGCCAGAAGGGTTTGGGTGGGAGGGACATTAAAATTCAAGCATCACCTTCTACAACCCCAGGGTGCTCCAACCTGGCCTTGGGCACTTCCAGGGATGCTAAATCCCCAATTCATCCAGTAAATCCTCTATCCCTGGCTTTTTAATGCCCCAAAGAAAAACTTTGAAGTAATTTTTTTTTTTTTTTCTGTTTTTTTTTGCAGAACGAGCTCGGGAGCTTTGCCCGCAGCTCCAGTTTGCTCCGGGTGCCCCTGAACCCCAAATTTCAGACCATGTTCCAGCCCTGCAACCTTCAGGGAGCCCTGCAGCTCATTGAGGACTTCCATGCCCAGGTTCCAGTGGATTGCAGCCCTAGAAAAGCTGTGAAGAAGAATGGTGAGGGAGTGGGGAAAGCATTGGCAGGGAGAGTTATTTTGTGTTTTAAGGGAAATTCCTAATTTGGAGCAGCTCTGGGGTGTCTAAATTGTCATTGTGGGACTGAGGCACCTTCACAGTGACCCAACAGGACCCTGCAGCATCCCAGCTGGTCCCAGTCAGACCAGTTCCCTCCCAGTTCAGCTCCAGGGTCCTTCCAGCCTTTGAGGGGGCTCAAAGTGGCCACTTGGTCTTTGCCTTGCTACAGAGCAAAGGAAAGATGGAAGGGGAAAATAATTTTACCTTTTGCTGATATAAACTTAGGGGGCAAACTAAGAAATTTGCAAATTCTAAAAACAAGAAAAAAGTCTATTTTTACAGTCCAAGAAAAACAGCATTTTCAAAAAGTGAGTGGTGAAAAACATTCATCCACATCCCCAACTGCCCTTACCTGTTAATTTTTTTCACAGCAAATGATTTCTCATGTTTGCCAAAGCAAGTGGCTTGGATTTTGGCAACAAGGAAAATCTTTATGTACCCAGAGCTGCTGCCAGTTTGTTCCTTGAGAGCAAACCCTCACCGAGATAAGATTGTCTTCACCAAGGCAGAGGACAAGTAGGTGCTTTAATTATTGTACAAAATTTGTGGAAATTACATTTATTTAATGAATTTCTGGGCTGCAATCCTTGAGGAGAGCTGTGCCACATCCCAGAAGCTCCCTGAGATGTTTCTTATCATCTCCCCTCCCTCTTTTCCTGTCCAGCTTGTTGGCTTTAGGGCTGAAACATTTTGAAGGGATTGAGTTTCCAAAGCCTTTGATCAGCAAATATCTCCTGCCCACCAAAACTCCTCATCAGCTGACAGTGAGGATCAAGAACCTCACCATGAACAGAGCCCCAGACAACATCATCAGGGTAAGGGGCACCTTCTGGGGTTTTTTCCAGCAGGACAGAGCTGCTCTGTGTTCCAGAAGCCTCTTTGTGCTGACACTTCCTTAAAATAAAATGTCATCCTTTTGTTAGCAATGAGGATTTATCATTTTATTTATCTTAGCCTTTGGATTGGTGAGTACTTAGATTACTGTTTTAACTCTTTAGAGCCCAATTAACAGAGTGCAGCTCAGTAATCCTAATAAAAATTCATACAAGTGACCTTTTGAGTAGCAAAACTTGAAGACAAGTGTGGTTTGCAGCCAGCTGGGCAATAATCCTGTCCTGTAAGCTGCAGGGAACTGAAGAGAGAGTAAGAACCATGAAACAACACCTGCACATCTACCTGAACCTCTGAGACAGCAACCACAATGGCAGTGAGCTCCTGAATTTTAATATTCCTGTAGGTAGAACCAATGAGCTCCTTGCTTCTTCCATTTTAACATTTCTATGGGTAGAACCTTATTAAAAAATTGCTTTATTCACACCAAAACTTGCCCACATCCCAACCCTCCTTCATCCCAGCAGTTCTTGGGTAGGTGAGCTGAACAAAACCACCTTTTGTCACCTTGTCTGCTGTCCCCTACAGTACTACAGGAAGACAAAGCAGCTGCCTGTGCTGCTCAAATGCTGTGAGGAAATGCAGCCCCATGAGATGAAGGCACCCATGGAGAGAGAGGAACATCGACTTCCCTTCTGGTTAAAGGTATTTACTGCTGATTCTTGTTCTCTTTTTAAGAGCTCAGCACTTATTAGTTGCTGCAAAGTTGTTTTTATTGTAAAGGCAAAATAGCCCAAGTGTTCAAATCCATGCTAAAAACACAGAGTCTCAAATAGAAGTAAAATTCTGATTTGAAGCAGAAGTAGCTCCTGGGAGGGCTGAAATTGCAGCTTAGTACAGAATCCTAAAGGCAGATGCTCCCTGGGTTTTTTTTTTCCTTTTATTCTTTCCTTCTTTTTTCTTTCTTTATGTGGTGCTAGTGATGATGATGATGGTGGAGGAAGAGAGAGTTCTCACTGCAATACACAAATTTTTATTTACAAATTACCCAATGAGCTAAAACCACAAAACTGAAGCATTTCTTCTAAACCTACTAGAATTCTAGTTTTATAATAGGAAAGTTTGTGCATAACTTGTGCATATAACCTATTCTATCTGAAAAATGTAAGCAGTATTCTTATTATCTTTTTATTATGACTAAATCTCACTGAAGCTGTTTTTGAAACTTGTTTTCTACATGGATATCTAGGATTATATTTTTGAGCTCTCACTGAAATTTGTTTTTAAGACTTGTTTTCTGCACTGATGTGTAGGGTTTTTATTTTTTAAGGCACTTAAAACATATTTTTCCTTACTTACTTAAACTTACACCTCTATTTCATGTATGAATGACTTAATATACTTTAATCTATCCAAAGGCTTTAATTCTAACCCTGCATTTTGATCCCTCTCTGAGGAATTCTGTGTGTTTCAGACTCCAACACGCACCCAGGGCTGGAGGGGAGTTGTTGTTTGCTTCATTTCTTGTGGGTTTTACTTGGATTTTATGTGGATTTTCCTTGTGGGTTTTTCTTGGAGGCACAGATGGCTGTGAGTCAGCAGGACTGTGCCAGGGGAACAGCTGGACTCAGGTGCTATAAAATCCAATTCTTTTCATCACCTCCTGTTACACAATCAAGAGATCAAGAGAACTGGATTTTTTTTGTTGCCTTGCCACCAAATCTTTTTTTTATTAAAGCAACCTTTATAAAGGAGTCCAGTCTTGTTTTTCTCAGGATCTCAGAGTCTCCTAAAGGCTTGGCAGTGCAACTCATGAATTTAAAGTGCTGTTAAGAAATATACAGTAATATAAAGGAAATAAAACCTGTTTGTAGAAAGTAGGAATGCAGGAACAGCCTATAAATAATCAATTCCAATGAATCCTTGCTCCCTCCAGGCAAGCTTGCCCTCCATCCAGGCTGAACTGAAGCAGCTGGCAGAAGACACTAAGGATGCACCAGCTTCACCTGGTGGAGAATCTGCTATTTTGGGATCAGAAAAAGAAACTTCAGACACAGAATGTGATGACAAATACCCTCTGCTGATGCCCAAGGGGCTCGTGCTCACCCTGAAACCTTTGGCCAACCGATTCTCCAGGAGGGCCTGGAGGAGACAGAAGTCAGCAGCTCTAAAACCTGTCCTGATCAGACCCAATCCCTGTCTGCAGCCCAGCTCCAGCCCTGCCAACATCCAGAAAACTCTGAAATTGTCCCAGTCAGAGGCTGCTCCCAGCAAGGTCCTGCTCAAGCTGCCTCGGCCAATCCAACCGGCGCCACTCGTGCAGCCCTTGAATGTTCCAGCTGTGGTGGGAGGTGGGGATGGTTTGGAATTCCAAAGTGTGCTTCCCAGTGCCCATCCAGACTCCAGACAAGCTTTTCCAGCTGCTGTGTCCCCAGCTCTGGTGTCCTCAGAGGCAGTGACTCTGCAGCCCAAGCCACCACCAGCTTCAGCTGGGACGAAAATGAACAAAGCCTGCGTGGGGAAGGGCTGCCAGAGGAAAAAAGGGACAAAATCTGCCCCAGTGATCAAACCTTCCCCTGTGATCCAGCCCTCCCCTGTCATCCTGACTGTCCCTGCCACCACAGTGAAGGTGGTTAACATTGGCAATGGCTGCAACATGATCCAGCCCCTCAACCCTGCTGTGGGTCAGGGCACTCAGGCCATTCCAGTCACAACCCTGCTGGTGAACCCATCCACCTTCCCATGTCCTTTAAATCAGCCTCTGGTCACCTCTTCCATCCCATCTCTGATTGTTTCTCCCAGCCCTGTGGGTCTGTCTGCAGCTGCTGTGAAGAGTGAAGGGGAGGAGCAGCTGACCCTTCTCCCTGCTCCCACTGCCTTTCCCAAAGTGGAGCCCAAAGTGGAGCCCCCAGAGCTGTTTGTTCCTTGCTGTGCTGTGTCCCCTAAGGAGGAGGGTGGGACAAACCCTGGCACACCCCATGATGGCACTCAGGACAAAGGGGACAAGGGGGACTGCTGCAGCTGGGCAGTGGGAGAAGGAGAGGGCAACACCTCAGAGCCATTGCCTGTAGAACTCTTGCCTCACTTAAAAGATCCTGATAAATCAGTGAAAATCGAGTCAGAAGATTCAAGTGATGATCCCAAAGAAGCAAACCTGGCACAGAAAAGGGATCTTTTATGTACTGAAGGGAAGGAGGACTTCATGCTGGGCCTTGGCCAGGAGCTGAACATGGAGGCTGCCTGTTCCTGTGGGGATGAGCCCAAGAAGGAGCAGCTTCCCTGCGAGGAGAAGGGAGAGGAGGAATGCCAGACTCTGCCATCCCCTCCCCAGGCAGAGCAGCAGGGGGAGCCAGGGGGGGCTACTGGGCCAGCAGGCAGCAGTGACTCCCCAAAAAACCTGCCTTGCCCAGCAGAGGGGGAGGCAGAATTCAGCAGCCCCCCAGGGAGGCCAGAGGACTCATCCAGCATTGATGGTCAGTCTGTGGGGACACCAGCCGGCCCCGAGGCTGCAGGAGACAGGGAGGGGCAGGAAGAGGAGGAGGAAGATGATTTTGATGATTTTACACAAGATGAGGATGAGGAAATGTCATCAGCCTCAGAAGAGTCTATTCTGTCAGTGCCAGAACTGCAGGTAAAGATAAAACTTTAATAAAACCTTTAAAGGCAGCTGTGGGGGTCCTGAAAGACCCTGTGGAGCCAGGACCAATCCCACTGGGAATCCCACCCCACTGGGAATTTCACTGAGATTGCCCCTGGGAATCCTGCTGAGAATCCTACTGGGAATTCCACAGAGAAATTCCCTGAGCATCCCTCTGGGAATCCTATTGGGAATCCCACTGGGAAGCTGGGCTGTAAATCTGTAAATCCTGGAACTGTGCTGGATACAGAAAAATTGGATGTCCCTGCACAGATTTTAAGATAATATTTCAAATCTGCAGATTTAAACTCTGCTGAGCAGCAAGGTGAGGCTGCTCTCTTAAAAAAAAAAAAAAAAAAAAAAAAAAGAATTTTAAGTGAAAATGACTTTCCAGCTCACAATTTTGGCAAACTTTTAAGAGCTTGAAGGAATCATTAAGGAATAATTAAGGAGTCATGAAGGAATCATTAAGGAATCCTTCTAATTTAATACCTGATCTGCTGATATTTAATTGTGGACAGTACAATTATAAGCAGTTCTGGAGGGGTTTGGATTCTGTTCCTTAACAAAACTTTTAGTTGTGCTGGAGCTGATCCATGAAATTGGCTGATGGAGTCATGAGGAAGTTCTGAATTATATCAAACCAAACAATAACATAAAATAATGAGATTTTAAAAAATTAATTTCTTTCTAAGGAGACAATGGAAAAACTGACCTGGCTTGCAACAGAGAGACGTTTGAGCCAAGAAGGAGATTCTGAAGAAGAGAATTCCCAGGAAGAAAATTCTGAGCCTGAGGAAGAGGAGGAGGAGGAAGGGGAAGGAATGGAGAGTTTGCAGAAAGATGATGAAACCTGTGGAGATCCATCAGAGGAGCCAAAATCTGCCTTCACCACAGCCAGGGAGGCTTCCCCACAGGTGGAGACCCACAGGATGGCAGCAGGTGAATTTTGGGGGTTTTTGGGATGCCAGCAGTCAGGTTTTTTGGGATGTCAGTCAGTCAGGGTGTTGGCAGCAGCCCCATTCAATGGTGGCTGCATCCTCCTGCAGTGGCAGATGTGGTTCAGCTGGAGAAGGTGCAGTTTCCCTCTGAAGGTCCAGGGATGATGTGGAAAGGTCTGGTTTTCCTCTGGAATCCAGTGGTGTCTAAAATCTCAGTTTTTATCTGGGTAGGAAAGGCTTGGCTCCTCCCCTGGCTGGAGCATCTCCCAGTGGGATGATGGAATTTTATCAGCCATGCACTGGGACTCAATGGCCATGAACAGGAGATATCTCCTGGAGGGAGGATGGGCTGTGGAAAGATAAAGATGATTGCCCCAGCTGGTTTAAAGCTGGCCCATTAGCAGATAATATGTGCCAGGAGATAAAGATCACTGCCACACCCAGTTTTAAACAATGGCCCATTAACAGGAGATATCTCCCACAGTGATAAGAATTGCTGCCACACCCAGTTTTTAACAATGGCCCATTAACAGGAGATATCTCCCACAGTGATAAGAATTGCTGCCACACCCAGTTTTTAACAATGGCCCATTAACAGGTGATACCTCCTGGATGAAGGGTGGGTCATGGGAAAGGTAAAGATGATTGCCCAGCTGGTTTAAAGCTGGCCCATTAACAGATAATATGTGCCAGGAGATCAGGGTCACTGCCCCACCTGTTTTAACAGATGATGTCAGAATCCACATTTCTGGCCACATCCTGCATTTCCACCCAACTCACTGCCCTTGTTCTCTTGCACAGGAGAGAACCTGAAAGCCCCAGGGAAGAGCAGGAGCTCCCACAGGACCAGGAACAAGCGTGGCCGGGCTCGTGGCAGCAAGGACACATCCAAGCTGCTGCTGCTGTATGATGAGGACATCCTGGAGAGGGATCCCCTGAGGGAGCAGAAGGACCTGGCCTTTGCCCAGGCTTACCTGAGCAGGGTAAGGCAGCTCAGGAATAGGAGCATTGCAGATTTGGGGTTCTCTGATGCAGAACTGTTCTGGCTGGGGTGGAGTTATTTCTTCTTACATGTCATGGGTGGTGCTTCATTTCTCATGCTGAGAGTTTTGGTGCTTTTGCTCTTCCTCCTCCTTCTCCTGTGAGCTGGAAGTGAAGGGCTGGGAGTGCTCAGCACCAGAACCTTCTGAATTTCTGAGCTTCTCAGTCTGCTTTGGGATTCCTTCTCTGCTGAGCTTTCGTTTATCTTTACAAAGAGATTTGGTTTATTCAACAAAATTATTGCAGTGAGCAGGGGAGATGAAAGATTACTCAATTAAAAGAATTTAGGGAGAAATTCCTGTCTGTGAGGGTGGTGAGGCTGTGGCACAAGTGCCCATAACCAGGCTTGGAGCAACCCGAGATAATGAAAATTTTCTCTTCCAATCCCAGGAGTTAGAATTAATTAATCTTTAATATCCTTTCCAACACAAGCTACTCTGTGATGAATTTATTTTCCCTCCTGGATGGTATCAAGCCCTGTTGCTCCCCCAGGTCCGTGAGACCCTTCAGCACATCCCAGGCAAATATGAGGATTTCCTGAGGGTGATCTACGAGTTCGAGATCGGCGCGGACAGACGGACGGCCGTGGATCTGTACTGCACCCTGCAGAAAGTGCTGCAGGACTGGCCACAGCTGCTCACTGACTTTGCTGCCTTCCTTCTGCCAGAGCAAGCTTTGGAGTGTGGGCTGGTAGGTGGAGTGAGAGGAGAGGTGAGATTTTAGCATAGGTGGAGTGAGAGAGGTCAGATTTTAACATAGTTGGAGTGAGAGGTCGGATTTTAGCATAGGTGGAATGAGAGGTCAGATCTTAACATGAGTGCTTGTATAGGAGTGAAATGATAAAGATTTCTTCCCAAGGCAAGAGAAGCTGGTGAATAAATCACTTCTTACCTTGCTGCTTTTATTAATCACAATTGGAAAGTTTTTGGTGTTGTTTGTAAATCTGCTGGGTGTGGCTGTGGAGGATCAGCTTTTCCCACTTGCATCACATCTGACTGTAGAGATCACAGCAAACAGAGCTTCTCCTGTCTCCAAATCTGCCTCCCACTTTGTGGGATAAAGTTTTTCACTTGTTCCATTCTTATCTTATATACAAAGCCAAACTTTATACTTCATGGAACTATTGATTATACAAAGTTGTGTTTCTTTTCCTCTGCCTCTTCCCACTTTTATGAAGAGCATCAATACAGTGAAAAACAAAGACCAGGACAGGAATTCTACAGCTTAAGTAAATTTGAGATGCTTGGGAATACGTGCTTGAACATGAGGGTGAATCTTTTTTTTTTTTTTGGCCAGTTTGAGGAGCAGCAAGCCTTTGAAAAGAGCCGCAAATTCCTCAGGCAGCTGGAGATCTGCTTTGCTGAAAATCCTGCCCACCACCAAAAGATCATCAAAGTCCTGCAGAGCTGTGCAGACTGTCTGCCCCAGGAGATTGCAGAGGTAACCTGGGACCCTTTTAGTCCCAGCCTGGGTCCCTGTCCTGCTCCTGGACATCACAGGAGTGGCCCAGCACATTCTCCTTTTTGGGGGTACAGCTCAAATTCATGTGGTCATAAAATTATTTGGGTTGGGAAGGTCATAAAGCCCTCACTGCACTCCTGTCATGGGCAGGGACACCTCTCAGCACCCAGGTGTGCTGGTTTGAAGGACAGGTGTCTGCCAATAAAGGCAGGAGCTTCTCTTTGAAATGGAGAATGTAAACCCACTCCTTCCAAATTATTACAATTTTGAAATTAAGGGGCTCTCAGGCAAAGATAGGGAAATTAGGAATAACAGTTCTTTACTAGGAAAATTAAAATAGAAATACAGTATTACAAAGAATAATCCCAAACACTGCCAGAGTCAGAATCCAAGCTGACACCCATCAGTCAGTCAGGGTGTTGGCAGCAGTGCCATTCAATGGTGGCTGCATCCTCCTGCAGTGGCAGATGTGGTTCAGCTGGAGAAGGTGCAGTTTCCTCTGAAGATCCAGGGATGATGTAGAAAGGTCTGGCTCTCCTCTGCAATCCAGTGGTGTCCAAAATCTCAGTTTTTATCTGGGTAGGAAAGGCTTGGCTCCTCCCCTGGCTGGAGCATCTCCCAGTGGGATGATGGAATTTTATCAGTCATGCACTGGGACTCAATGGCCATGAACAGGAGATATCTCCTGGAGGGAGGATGGGCTGTGGGAAGATAAAGATGATTGCCCAGCTGGTTTAAAGCTGGCCCATTAGCAGATAATATGTGCCAGGAGATAAAGATCACTGCCACACCCAGTTTTAAACAATGGCCCATTAACAGGTGATAGCTCCTGGATGAAGGGTGGGTCATGGGAAAGGTAAAGATGATTGCCCAGCTGGTTTAATGATGGCCCATTAACAGGAGATATCTCCCAGGGAGATCAGGGTCACTGCCCCAGCTGGTTTAACAGATGGTGACAGAATCCACATTTCTGGCCACATCCTGCATTGTCAAACATTATGGGATGATCTCAGGATATGCAGGAAGTTGTTCCCTTGCAAGCACCAATTCCCATCTTGCAGCTGTAACAAGCTGTGGAATTTTTACTCCCCTTGCCCTGAGAACCCTTCAGAGGACAATGAGATGCCATGAGACTCATTTTTTTCTGGATTTTTGTTCCAGCTGAAGACCCAGATGTGGCAGCTGTTGAAGGGCCATGACCACCTGCAGGATGAGTTCTCTGTTTTCTTTGATCACCTTCGTCCCTCAGCCAGTCGCATGGGGGATTTTGAGGAGATCAACTGGACAGAAGAGAAGGAATATGAGGTAGAACAATCCTTTTCCTAAAACCAGACATGAGAAAAACAGAGATAAAAAACCTATTTGAACTGGAAAATTAGAGAGTGGAGTTCCAGAGATAGGGAAGCAGTGGGGTGGGAGAGCTGCTGGACTGAAGCAAACTCTTCAAATTTCTGAACGGGATTTTTTGTTTTCTGAGGGAAACAAAATTTAATCCCCTGAGGGCAGCTGTTGTTTGTTTTGCTGCAGTTTGATGGGTTTGAAGAGGTGTCTCTGCCAGATGTGGAAGAAGAGGATGAGCCACCCAAAATTCATGGAGCCAACAGAAACAAGAAGAGGAAAGAGATTGGAGGCCAACAGCAGGATAAGGTGAGCCTGGTATTTCTTACCTTTGAAAAAAATGAATGAGGGATAAATTATAAATTATAAATTATTGAGAGGCTGGCAACAACCTCCCAGAAGTGGCAGAGATGGGATGGGGATGTTTCTGCTGTGCTTTGTTGCCATCATCCCTTCAGTTCTCTGCAGCTCCCCATCCCCCCTGTTCCATGTCTGTCTGTCTGTCTGTCTGTCAGCTCAGTCTGTCTGTTTGCAGGAGCTGGAGTGGGTGGATGGGCTGAAGGAATGTTCCTGTTCCTGCCATGAAGGGAGTGGTGATCTCAAGCTGAAGAAAAGCAAAAGGAGGAACTGCAGCCACTGTAGCAGTAAGGTCAGTGGAGGAGCCTGGAGTGCCAAATTCAACAATAATAATGAGAATTATATTTAATTTTATTTTATAATTCCAAAGTGAAGAGCCAGGAATTCCTGGGGAACAAAGGCTGAGCTGTGGGTGGGGTAGACAGAGCCTTGATTGTGCCTCTGATTTGGTTTTTTGCAGGTGTGTGAAAACAAATTTTATAAAAACAAAGATTCTCAAGAGCTGCCTGCCAGCCTTGCTCATCCAGAGTCAAGTCCCCAACCAGAGGGGAAAGATCCTGGGATGTCAAAGGAAACTGGAGAAGAAAACCTGGAGAGCAGAGAGGAGGGAGAGGATGTGCAGAGCAGAACCAGAGCTGTCTCTAGGAAAATGGAATCTCTGTCTCCAGGTGGGTGAAATCTTTGTCTGCCTCTGTACAAATGAGCAGAGGCTCAGGCATTTCTCACACACATTTATTGATTATAATAAGAACTTTTAATAATATTTTCACTCTTTTTTTTCTCCACTCCTCCACTCTGGATGATCTAAACCCTTTGAGCATTCCCTTCAACAAAACTTTTCCTGCCTAGAGAATATTCTCATTTCACAATGATTGCTCCATTTCAGCTTTTCTTGTCAGGATATTCCAGTCCCCATTCCATGGTGCTGGTTCTTTTCCAGTTTCCATTTTAGCACAGCAGTTCAGAACCACCATGTCTCTAATCTGCCTTTAAACAATCTCTGTGGTGCTATTTTTTTTAATCTCCAGCCTGGTACAGACAAGGAAAAAACTCAATTATGGCAGAATAAACACCAAAATGAGATCTTTCCTTCCTGGAGCTCATGCTGCTGTTGGGGACAGAAGTTGGGTTTGTAACCAGGGTGTCAAGAGCAGCACTAGAGAGGTTTTCTCTGGGCAATGCACTTTTTAAATCCTCATCACTTCCTCATTTTTTTTGAGGAAAATTGGCTGTAGATTGTCTGCTTTGAGCTACAGGTGGGGAAAAAATGCAGGTGCTGCTCCCAAACTGTTCTCAAATTCAGCATTAGGCTCTGGAAATAAAAATCCTTTTCCAAATCAGGGAATGAAACCTCCAGGGTTTTTTCCTTACAGCTTCTCTGACCTTGTTTGGGTTTCTCATCAGGATCTCACCTGGAAGGAAGGGTGGCTTCCAGCAGACCTGGATCTTGTGAAAAACCTTCCCAGGGTTCAGAAGGTGCCAGTGCAGCTGTGGATGATGCCAAGGACAAGCCACAGCTACAAAAAACTGCTCTAAAACTACCTCAAGAAACCAAAGAGTGCCCTTGCACTGAGGGACTAAAGGGGAATTCAGCAGCAAATTCCCCAATGCAGAGCCAGACTGAAGAGCATCACCCTGAACCAAAACCCAGAGGAGCAGCCAAAGAATTCCAGGCATCTTCTGCTTTACCCCTGCAAGGAAGAGCTGAAACAAAGCCAAGCTGGAGCACAAAAAGCAACAAAACAGCACAGAGTGAGAGCTGCAGGTTGGATTCCCAGCACAGAGCTGCTCCTGAGGGCAGAAATAGCAGCAGCAGCTTCCAGCAGGAGGCCAGAGCTGGTCCAGGGCACAGGGAGCAGCAGCAGAGAGTGGCAGAGGCCACAGTTTGTGCCAAGAACAGCAAAGTCAGCTCCACTGGGGAGAAGGTGGTGCTCTGGACCAGGTATTGCTGCCTCCCTGCCCCTTTCTGTGCTCAGGGTCTCCCCCAGCTCTCACTGGTTCCTGGATTTTCAATCTGTACCCCCCATTCCCTGCCCCCCTCCCTTGGGACATGGCTCAGCCCAGCAGCAGCACTGGCTGCTCCTGGCAGGGCTGGGCTTGGCACATTTTGGGTTGGGAGAGAAGATTTTTCCTTTTTTTTCCTCCTTTTTTTTCCTCCTTTTTTTCACTCCTTTTCCTCTCCCCCTTTTCCCCCCTCTCCCCCCTTTTCCCCCTCTCCCCCTTTTTTCTCTCCCTTCCTTTTTTTCCTCCTTTCCCCTTTGATTCTCCTTTCCCCCCCCCTTTAAAAAACCTAAAAATTTTAAAAGTTTCAAACCACTAACACCAACCTAAAGCAGCTCTGAGCTGGATCCTGCCTTTGAGGGTGGCAGAAGATGCAGAGGGAGGATATTTGCTCAGGAATTGCTGAGTTTGGCACAAGGCTGGGGTTGCCTGAAGCTGCTGCTGCTGTTTTTGGGTTTTCACTGAGTTTTTTTGTGCAGGGAGGCTGACAGAGTCATCCTCACCAGCTGCCAGGAGAAAGGAGCTCACCTGGACACCTTCCATGCCATCTCCCAAAAATTGGGCAACAAAACAACCAGTGAGGTGAGAGAAAGGGAGGGGAGGGAGGGACTCTCCATCATTTCAATCTTCCTAAACATCAATTTGATTAAAAAAATCAACTCATTTGCAAATAATCAAAATCAAAAGCAAACTCTGCTGTGTTTTAGTGGAGCCCTGGTCCTGCTGCCAGGGTGACATTTGCTCTTTGAGCTGCACATTTGCTGCTGGACTTGGTTCAGTGGCTCCTGTACAAAAGATCAGATTTTTGTCTCTGAATCCTCCCAAAATGCCAAATTTTACCTGGAGGGTGGAACTATTTTTCCAGAAAAAAAAACCCAACCTTTTGTTTCTCTTTATGATTGAATCCTGTATGAAATACCAATGTGTACTAATTTTTTTTTTTTTTTTTTTTGTTACAAAACACCCTGAAGTTTGTAATATGAAATTCCATGACACCTTTCAGGTCACCCTGGATTTTTTTCCCTTTTTTTCTGCAGGTGTCCCACAGGTTCAAGGAGCTGATGAGGCTTTTCCACACATCCTGTGATGGCAGCTCTGAGGATGAGGAAGATGCCACCAGCACCAGCAACACAGACCAGCTGTCAGATAAAGATCTTCTGCTTTCTGAGGAAGAACCTGATGACTGAGCTCAAAAACTACTGACTGCACTAGTTTATTTTTTTCTTTTTGCCAGTTTGCTGCTAGACAGGTGTTGTGGAAAAAAAAAAAAGTTTGCACAGGTACTTGAGACAGCACCTTCCTTTTTATTTTTTTTTTTTTAATTTTTTTTTATTTTTGGTTCAATTTCCTGCTGCACTTCCAGCCTGTACCAAACCAAAGGCAGGAAGGAAGAGAAAATTCTCTAAAACCTCCCTGAGGAATTTTGGCAGTGAAACAACAGAACTTGTGGACACTGCCCTGGCTTCAGGGTGAAGGTTGGGCCCAGCATTCTCTGACCAGAAGCTGTAAATATTGTACCTTAAAATGTCAGTTTTCATGTGGAACAAACATATGACTTTTTCTAAGTTGTGCTGATTCTATGTGAGATAGTTACAGTCTGAATTCTCTATTTATTTTTTGTGGGTTTATTTGAAAATGGGCAGAGCAAATCCACTTTGCACAGTTGGAAAAAAAAAACCCCAACCAAAATACATTTAAAAAAAAAGCAGCTTTCCTCCTTTGCAACACAACTATATCTGGAGAACTGAGACCAGAAATAAGAAGATTTTTGGTGAAATGAGAAGAAAGCAGCAGCTGGACCATCTCCAAAACCATTCCCTTTATTTTGGGAGTGATCTTCAAGCCACTCTCACTTCCCCCAGCAATAAAAGTGGATTAATCTGAATCTGCTTCATCCTCAGATCCACCTGCTCCAAAATCTGTCTCATAGCACTGAGCCAGAGTCCTGAGCTCCTCCAGAGCCTCCTGGAATTCATCCTCTTCCATCCCAACCATGCAGGATCTGCTCCAGTGCTGTGCTGGGGGTGCCTGCAGCTGCTGGCAGAGCCCTGAGAGCAGAGATTGCAGCCCAGAGCAGCTCTGCAGAGCTGCCAGAACAGGGATGCTCTCCACACCTGCAGGAGGACAGAGCAAAATCCTCACCTGAATTTTTTCTGCTTTCTGCTGCTTCACTCTAAGTTCAAAAATTTAGCTGCTCCACACACTCAAAACTCATAATCCTCCAACACTCCCCAACCTGTAACCCTCCAACACTCTCCAGAGGTTGTTTTTTTTATTAATGGGATCATTTTTTACCTCTCTTAGGATCTGATATTTGTGTTGCACAGTTGTTACCTGCTGAGGAAAAGGCTTGAGCTTTGTCCAGGAGGAAACCTCTTCTGCTCAGGAGAGGAGAGAAGAATTGGGGGAAGGGAGCTCTGGTGTCACAGGGCTGCTGCAGCACGTGGGATGTGCTGGGAGGAGATAAATGAAATTACCCAGAGCTCCTTCAAGTGCTCCCTGTTGGAAAACAGCAGCTCCTGTGCTCACCTGAAAGCTCCTGGGAATTGAGTGTGCAGGAATTGCTGCAGCACCTCCTCAGAGCTCTCACAGCTGTGCAGGGGAGACTTGGGCTGGCCCAAGCAGCTGCTGCAAAGAAAATTCAGAGTTTTCCATCACTGCCTCAGCTGTTTTGCTCTAAAATTAGCAGCACTCAGTCACTAAACTGCTCCTCCCCAATGGAGGGAGTGTGGATTCCTCCAGTGCAGTTCAAATGCTGATTTTTTTTTTTTTTTTTTTTTTACCTGCTGGTTTTCTCTTGGCAAATTCCTCGTAGCACAACAGACTGAGCAAAACAGCAGCTGCCTTTTTGCTCCCTCCAGCAGGACAGAAGCTTCCAGGGCATCTCCTGCTGCTGGGCACTTAAAATATCAGGGAGCAAGGATCCAGCTAAGGCAGGGAAGGGGAGAGCTGCCCAAGCAGCCACAACCTGGATTTGGAGGACAGAGCAGAGGATGGAACACCCTCCTGGCAGTGGGGGTGTGCAGAACAGCTGGAATTTATTCTCACCTTCCTCCCAGAGAAGGTGAGGGAGTCAGCAAAGTGCATCATGGAGCCCTGGGAGGTGCAAAGTCTGTAGGGAACTGTGAGGGTGTCAAGTGCTGCTGCCAAAATTGCACTGCTGTGGTAATTGAGGGAGGCCTGGGGAGGAGAGAAAGGCAGGAATAACAGGACAGCTCACAGGTCAACCCAGTTTTGTGTATTTAACTTAGCCAGAATTATAAATTATGCCTTTAAAACTGTGCCTGTTAAAACAGTTATGTCAGGGTTGGGATAAGCAGCCACTGTCTTAACAGCAATTCCAGCCCAGCTGTTTGTTAACAAATGCATCAGTGCCCATTTCTTTATCTTTCTTTGGCTCCTTACAGCTCCAGTGAGGCTGGAGTTACTCCAAGCATGGAGAATAATGCCAACCCTGCAGGCAGCACCCTACCAGAAAGCACAGCTAACAAAAAAAATATGTCAATATTTTCCAAAGAAGAAAACTAGAGATATTGAAAAGTGGCAGCTAAGTTCCAGTGGAAAAGCAGGAAAGCAAAAAGCCTAGAAAACACTTTGAGAGGGGTAAAGGTGGACAAGTTCAAAGCCAACCATGATCCCAGTGCAGGACTTACCTCATATTTTATGTATGGAAATGTCACAGGAGGCTGTGGCTTGATTCCCAAACTCCCACTGAGTGACAGGGGGCAGAAGAAGGAGCTGTGACGACAGAGGTGGGCAATGCCCAGGGCTGTGTTCATCAGTCTGTAAAAACTGGTCTGAGGGTCCTGGGAGGGAAAAAAAAAAAAATAATCCAGCCTTTAGAATCTTAAAGTGTGGACAAAAATCTGTCAAAGCCAGGCTGGGCAGTGTTGGTTCTCCCCATACTCACTCCCCCAGGACTCAGGACTGGAGTCAGGCCCCAGGTCAGGATCCCTTTCCTTGAATATTCATCGTGGAGCAGCTCTGTCACCTTGGCACCAACTCCAGAGAATCCATTGTGAAGGTCACAGAGGACCTGAAACCCCTGTGGGAAACAATGGCAGCACCTCAGATCCTGCTTCATCTTTAACAGAAAGTTTCTTGAAAGCAAAAGGAGCTTGGAAAAGGTGGGAACCTGAAGGTAATCACACTCCTCAACATAGAAATGCAGCCGATCTTCCAACTCCTCAACACAGGCAGGGTCCTGCAGGAGACTTTCACCTTGCCCAAAGGCTTCCAGACAACCACAATCCCTAAGGGAAGAAGATGTAAAAAGGGAGTTTTTTATCCCTTTTCTTCATCCTTGAAGGCAAAACTCAGCTCCTGGCCATACCCATCGTGCAGGTACTGCTTGATCACGTAGAGACTTTTGGGGTGCAGGGGCACGTTGAGGAAATCAGACCAGAGGCGAATGGAAGGAGTGACCTGGGACCCTGCAAGGACACAGATGGGAGAGCAAAGATCCTTTCAGCTCTGTGAATGCAGAAATCACTTTTTAACTTGTCCAGTTTTTTAGCCCATTTGCTGCTCTCTATAAACCAAGCGCTCTCATCCCATAGTTTTCCACGGAATTCTGCCTTTCTCCAACTTCATCCCAGCCAATGAATCGAACCCACGGCACACACCTGGCCTCGCAGCACCGGGATCCCCCTTCCCGTCCTGGGCAGCGTCTCCCTATGGGAACAATCCCGGCGCGCAGGTTACGGGGCGTTCTCCGGGCGGCGGGCGGGGAGCGGGGCGGGATCGGCGCTCACCCGGCGGCTCCCGGTGTCCCGCGGAGCGCAGCCCCCGCCCGGGCCGCGCTCCCGGTAATCGGCCACGGCTCCGTCCCTGCGGCAGAGAGAGGCGGCAGCTGCGGCGGCCCCGTTCCGTCCTGCCCCATCCCATTATCCCGTCCCATCCCATTATCCCGTCCCATCCCATTATCCCGTCCCATTATCCCATCCCATCCTGTACAGCCCCGTCCCGTCCCATTATCCCATCCCATCCTGTACAGCCCCGTCCCGTCCTGCCCCATCCCATTATCCCGTCCCATTATCCCATCTTATCCTGTACAGCCCCGTCCCGTCACATTATCCCGTCCCGTCCCATTATCCCATCCCATCCTGTACAGCCCCGTCCCATTATCCCACCCCATTATGCCATCCCATCCCATTATCCCATCCCATTATCCCATTATCTCATCCCATCCCGCACTCACCAGCTCACCGGAGGCTCCGTTCCCGCCCCATCCGCTGTGAGCGAGCCCACACCGCCTGCAAGCACAGCCCGGTCACGGCGGGGCCGCCCGGTGCTCTCGGTTCCCCCCGAGCCCCCTCCCCATCCCCACCCCGCGCTACCTTTCAGCTCCAGCGCCACCAGCCGCGGCGTGGGGCTCTCGGTGCCGCCGGGACCCCGCCCGAACCGGAGCAGCGCGGCCGCGCGGAGCTCGGCGGGCTCGGGGGCGCTGCGCAGCGCGGCGGCCTGCGGGGAACGGCGGCGATAAACGCGGATAAACGGCGATGAACGAGAGATCAGAGCGAACCCCGACCCATCCCGCAGCTCCCCCCGCACCTGCAGCCCCCACCAGTGCGCGCCCACGCAGCCCGAGTAGTGCCCGAGCTGCAGCGTGACCGCCTCCCCCGGCATCGCCGCAGGAACCGGGAGCGCGTCACGGCGGGACCGCCCCGGACGGGCGGGGACCCAGCGGGGCGGGGACACGGACACCGAGGAAACGGAGCCTTTATTGAGCTATAAGGGTCCCGCCAGCCGATCCAGCTGCCGCGGGTTGGAGCCGCTCAGGAATTGCAGCTCCGCCTTCCCATCCTCCGTGCGCGCTGCAAAAGGGAGAGAAACAGATTGAGGGGCGCGGGCACAGCCCCGGGTTTTGTCCCTGCCCGGGTTTTGTCCCTCCCCTCGCACTGACCTTTCTCGTGCTGCAGCCACTTGCGCTCCAGGTAGTAGCTGTAGCAGCTCTCGAATTCCCTCGGGCTGTAGTTGGGCACCGGGATGGGCACAAAAGGGTCCAAAGCATCAAATCCCTCCTGGGAAGAAAGGTCAGTGAGGGTCAGTGGTGGTCAGGGGTGTGTGATGCACAGAAACCCTGAACAGTGTCCCCTTGAACAGAGCCAGGTCACCAAGCAAGATTTTTGTTTGTTTCCCAATGTGAAGAGGGAAAAAAAAACCCCAAAAGGGGCCGTGACTCACCTTTCCCAGCAGCTCCTGGGGAGTGTAGGCTGAGCTGGGTTTGAAAAGTGAGCCAGTCTGGCTGAGGGTGGTCACAATGGCACCTCCACTCTGCAAGGCAGATGAGAAATAAAAATCCTGTTACCTACAAACCCAGTGCTGCTTTAGCATCAACTCCTGAGGGATCTTCTTGGAAGATGGAGCTGGAGCAAGTGCAGAGGAGCCACAAAGGTTTCATGATGGAGCTGGGGGTGCTCACCTGGAGAAGGGAAAGCTCCAGGGAGAGCTCAGAGAACCTTCCAGAGCCTAAAGGAGATCCAGGAGAGCTGGAGATGGACTAGATGGGATATTGGGAAGGAATTGTTCCCTGTGAGGGTGTGAGACCCTGGCACAGGTGCCCAAAGCAGCTGTGGCTGCCCCTGGATCCCTGGAAGTGCCCAAACCCAGAGCTTGGAGCAGCCTGGGACAGTGGAAGTGTCCCTGCCATGGAAGGGACTGGGACTGAGTGGGTTTTAACATCCCATTCTGAGATCTGCATTCTTCAAAAATTCTACAAGATTAACTTTTTATAATGCTCCTGACCACAGGGAAAATACACAGCTGATGTTCCCAGGGCTGCCATGAAAACTTTTCTTACCTATAATGGGTTTTCTATGCAAACAGTGAAATGCTTTAAAAATTACTTTACCTCTAAATCTGAAGCTTACTCATTCTACTCTGAGAAGATTGAAAAAGCAGCAGGAAGAATTGACCTCCTACAGCAAAATACTCAGAAATTCTCGTTATTCTCAGAAATTTCAAAAAAAAAATCAGAATTGAAACTGTCCCAATGACTCAGAGTCCTACACCAGAGCTTGCCAGGGGAAATCAAGAAATGCTGAGCTGTTCTCCTTCTCCTCAGGTGTCACAAACACTGGTGAGACACTGATTTCATTTTATTCCAGCAGCTTTGGTGGCACCTTGACTTGCTGGCAGTGCCTGGAACTCACCCAGTCGTTCCTCAGCATCTTGCGTAGGTTGTGCACGAGGGTCAGCTCCTCTGGACACACCTGCTGGACATTTCCTGCATCACTTTTTTATTGCCAGAATCTTCTGACACATTAATTCCCCTCCCCTCTTTCCCCATTATGCTGGCAGGATTATTTGTATCCTTCAGGCATTTTTTTTTCTCTGCTTTCCTTTAGCCCTCCCTGCTCCTGAGTCATGCTGCACTAAGCAACACCCAGGTCCTGCCTCTCCAACAACACCCACCTGCATTTCTGTCAGGGAAACACAGTCAAAATTATCTAAAGCACAATTTCAGGCCCCTCCAAATCCTGAATATTTTTAGGGATTGCCAGAGAACAAATAAATATTGAACCAAACGCCCTCCCTGCTCCCCCCCTGCAGCAGGAATCAGGGCAGAGCTTTGGGGGAATGAAAAGGGGCCAATGATCTTTTAGGATTGGAGCTTTTATATTTTTCATATATTTATAACCCTGCAGCACTTTAGTAACTCTGAAATCCATACAGAATTAGCTGCAGCTTTCCCATTTTGGTCAGACACAACAGATTTGGGAATTGAGCACACCTCATTTTTCCATGAGAAATGGAAACAAAAGTGAGTTGGGGGGAGCAAAGTTGGGATAAATTACTTCATTACCTGGAGCTGTAATTGAAGATTAACTACCAATCATTACCTGAAGCTGTAATTAAAAGATTAACCCCCAATCTGACCAAACTTATAAAAATGACCCATCACTCGTTTTTTGGCTGTAACTCCTGGGGGGACTTTATCTGTCCAAAACACACCTGAAAACCCTTCAATAAACACAACCACTTTGCATTCCCTTCATTTTATCTTTTAGGCAGCCCCAAAAGGAATCTCCATCCTCACAGGACTCTTGTCCTCCTTCCTCAGCGTGGTCCTGCCCCAGAGAGCGTTGACACCATCCACGGCCACCAGGAGCTGGAAGGAGCCACGGTGACTCTGCAGCTTCAGCTCCTTCAGCAGGACCCCCACAGCATCACAGGCACTCCTGGCACGAGCCAGACCCTGCAGGGAGCACAGGGCACAGATAAATTTCTTGCTAAGAGAGTGGAGTTCATTTCTCTTACTCAAGGGAAGGCAAAGTGACACTCAACAACATGTTCGTTCCATTCAAAGGAGCAGTTGGAGCATCAAAACCATGAGAATTTCAAATTTTAACTTTGGATTTAGGGAGAAAATTTCCCTCAAGGAAACAGATTCCCCCATTTGGTTCAGGAAAAATATTTCCTCAAAGAGAAGTGGGAAAGAAACCTCCAAATTCTCTGCACAATTTGCTTTACAGATCCACCACAATATCTTTTGGTGATAGTGAGACACCTTCTATTTCCCAGGAGTTCACATCTCTAAGATCTTTAGGAGAAATCTGTTCCACAAAGAGATGGGATCCTCTGGTACAAATGTTCAGCTGCATTTTGTGCTAAGAGAGTGGAGTTCACTTCTTTTACTCAAGGGAAGATAAACTGACAGTCAAAAACCCTTTGTTCCTTTCCAAGAAGAAGTTTGAGCATCAAAACCATGAGAATTTGAAATTTTCACTTTGGATTTAGGGAGAAAATTTCCTTCTAGGAAACAGATTCAAACAGTCCCTCCCCCATTTGGTTCAGGAAAAATATTTCCTCAAAGAGAAGTGGGGAAAAAAAACCTGTCCAAATTCTCTAGACAATTTTCTCCACAATATCTCTTTTTGATAGTGAAGACTCACATCTCTAAGATCTTTAGGAACAATCTAAATTTGTTCCACCAATTCTGCTCCCACAGAGATGAGATCCTCAGGTACAAGATGAGACCACAGCAGCAGCAGTTCTTGTTCCTTACCTGCTCCACCACTTCCCTCAAAGGTCTTCCCTCCTCTGTGCTTTCTCTTTTGCCCCACATGTATTTTTTTTGTGTTTTTATCTGTGGGAAGAAAACTATGATTAGCTTGGGGATGAAAAGAGGCAAAAAGCAAGGTTGGATTGCAGAATGTGGGAGAAGAATCCACCCACAGAGGGGATCTCAGGTGCTTTTTCTGCAGCACCTGAAGCCCAGCACAGGCACTGGGGTGGGATTTGCAGGCACAAACCTCTTGCAGGAAATGTTCATTGGAGGCTTTGAAGTTCTTGAGCCAGACTGAGGCCTGCAGAGGCTGATCCAGCCTGTCTTTGTTGTAAGAAGACTGCAAAAGCTCCTTGCAGTTCTTCACCCAGAGATGAGCTGTGAGCAAAATAAAGCAGTTGTTCTGAATTTTTTTTTTTTGTGGTGGGGGTGTTTGTTTTACTTGTCCTTAATCAGAAATTTTGGTAAGGAAAGTCAGAGAATCATGGAATGGTTTGGGTTGGGAGGGACCTTAAAGTGCCATGGGCAGGGACATCTTCCACTATCTCAGGTGGCCTTGGGCACTTCCAGGGATCCAGGGGCAGCCACAACTTCTCTGGGGGTCTCCCCACCCTCACAGGGAGGAATTTCTTCCCTCTATCCCATCTAACTCTGCCCTCTGTCCCTTGTAAATGGTCTCTCTCCATTTTTCTTGTACCCCCATTAGGTCCTGGAAGGTCACAATGAGGTAAACCCAAAGCTTTTTCTTCTCCAGGCTGAACAATCCCAATTATCCCAGCAGAGCTGATCCCTCTGATCATCTTGGTGTCTCCTCTGGATTAATTTTCACAGCTCCATGTTTTGGATGGATGCAGCTCCATCCTTAGTGGAGAACTGTCCTTTGGGACCAGAGGAAGGCACAGACCCAAAACTCTTCCCATGCTTAAACCAGACTGGCTTAAGTACATGTGATTTATTGTGGGTTATCCTACAGCTCCTGAAACAATTTCTTTTGGTGTTTGGTGGTAACAGAGCTCTGCTTTCCTCACCATCAGGGATGTGCAGCACCAGCCAGCCCTGCCTGGAGCAGTAGTGAACCACATGGCACAGGGTCATGGTCTTCCCTGTGCCTCTCTCACCATCTGCAACAAAGACTGTCAAGGAAAATCTCTGAAAAACCACTTGAGTTTGTACTTGAGTGTGATTCCTTCAGAAAGGGCATAAAAAGAGTTCAGAGCTCATCAAAACAAGGATGGCATTTCATCCAACAAACCCAGAGTTCTTTCTCCCTGTGCTCCACTGGGTTGGGTTGATGTGGCCAGAAATGTGGATTCTGTCACCAACTTTAAACCAGCTGGGGCAGTGACCCTGATCTCCTGACACATATTATCTGTTAATGGGCCAGCTTTAAACCAGCTGGGGCAATCATCTTTATCTTCCCACAGCCCATCCTCCCTCCAGGAGATATCTCCTGTTCATGGCCAGTGAGTCCCAGTGCATGACTGATAAAATTCCATCATCCCACTGGGAGATGCTCCAGCCAGGGGAGGAGCCAAGCCTTTCCTACCCAGATAAAAACTGAGATTTTGGACACCACTGGATTCCAGAGGAAAACCAGACCTTTCCACATCATCCCTGGACCTTCATAGGAAAACTGCACCTTCTCCAGCTGAACCACATCTGCCACTGCAGGAGGATGCAGCCACCATTGAATGGCACTGCTGCCAACACCCTGACTGACTGATGGGTGTCAGCTTGGATTCTGACTCTGGCAGTGTTTTGGGATTGTTCTTTGTTATACTGTATTTCTATTTTAATTTTCCTAGCAAAGAACTGTTATTCCTAATTCCCATATCTTTGCCATGAGAGCTCCTTAATTTCAAAATTATAATAATTTGGAAGGAGGAGGTTTACATTCTCCATCTCAAAGAGAAGCTTCTGCATTTATTGGCAGACACCAAGACACCCACCTTACTGAGCAGAGCTGAGGATCCCCATGCCCTTTGTGCTGTTTGTAGCTCTGTGCCATCAGTTACAATAAAAATCTCCAAGCTCTGAGTCCCTGCACTGACCACAGACAGTGGCACAAACACCTCCTGGAGACTGAGGCAGCTCAGGCTCACAGAACCTTCTCAGCTGTTGTGTTTCTCTTCACCCCAACCTGCAGTGAAGGATACAGATCACATATCTGACAGCAGGATGCCTCAGGTTGGAGCCCTTCAGGTAGCCCAGGAGCTCCAGCGCCGGCCTGCGCACCATCACCCGCGCCTCGTTGAAGGTCCTGATCTGAGAAAGGAGCAGATGTCACCAAGTTGTCCCTACACAGATGTCCCCAGCTCTGCCTGGGGGCTCCCAGCATCCCCAGCTCTGCCCAGCAGCACCCACAGTGTTGGTGAAGTGCTGCTTCCCTTCAGTGAAAAGTGCTGCTGCTTGTTTTTTGCTGTGCTTAAAAATGTTTTTGGTTTTTTTTGGATCACCTGTTCCACCCTGTTCCCACAGATTGGGGTGGGGGATGACTGACCTGACCATGAATCCAACTCAGTGACCTGGATGTGCACAGCTAAGGAATCTGTCCTGACTCACAGAGCAGTGCCTGGCACAGCTCTGCCTCATCACACAAATCAGGAGACAAAATTGTTTTGTTGCAGACATAAAATTATTTCAGGAGACAGCCTGTTTCACACAGAAATATAACCATGGAAAATATTTCTGTAATTCATAATGTGCTTGGATGTTAGAGATGAAAAACACTGGAATGAAGGCTGCCTGAGGTGGAACCTTCAAACTCTTCTGCTGCTGCTCTGGGTGGTTAACTCATCTCTTTTAGATGTTGAAAACAGCGAGGGACAGGAATAACTAACTGCATTCCAATAGGAAAACATCACAGTCACCAATAGATTTGGAATGGTTTGGGTTGGACAGAACCTTTAAGATCACTCAGTGCCACCCCTGCCATGGGTAGGGACACCTCCAACTATCCCAGGTTGTTCCAAACATCATCCAACCTGGCTCTGGACACTTCCAGTGATCCAGGGGCACCTCCCACTATCCCAGGTTGTTCCAAACCCCATCCAACCTGGCTCTGGACACTTCCAGGGATCCAGAGGCAGCCAGAGATGCTCTGGGCACCCTGAGTACATCCCTACCTGCTGCTGGAAGCGATGGGGGAGCCCATGGGGGAACACAGCATTCACCTCCTCCAGGGGGATGTTGTACAGGCGACCCTCGTGCTGCTCCGTGTGCTTGGCCTGCAGAGGAAAATGGGAATTGTCACCCTGGTGATGCCTCTCTGCTGGACACAGCAGGGTGGGACAGGGGGCCAATGTCCTCTTATTGGGAGGCTGTGCTGGGGTGATGTGGCCAGAAATGTGAATTCTGTTACCATCTGTTAAACCAGCTGGGGCAGTGATCTCCTGGCACATATTATCTGTTAATGGGCCAGCTTTAAACCAGCTGGGCAATCATCTTTACCTTTCCCATGACCCACCCTTCATCCAGGAGCTATCACCTGTTAATGGGCCATTGGTAAAAACTGGGTGTGGCAGCAATTCTTATCACTGTGGGAGATATCTCCTGTTAATGGGCCATTGTTTAAAACTGGGTGTGGCAGTGATCTTTATCTCCTGGCACACATTATCTGCTAATGGGCCAGCTTTAAACCAGCTGGGGCAATCATCTTTATCTTCCCACAGCCCATCCTCCCTCCAGGAGATATCTCCTGTTCATGGCCAGTGAGTCCCAGTGCATGACTGATAAAATTCCATCATCCCACTGGGAGATGCTCCACCCAGGGGAGGAGCCAAGCCTTTCCTACCCAGATCAAAACTGACATTTTGGACACCACTGGATTCCAGAGGAAAACCAGACCTTTCCACATCATTCCTGGACCTTCAGAAGAAAACTGCACCTTCAGCTGATTTCAGCCTGTGCATTCCCTGGAGTTCTGCATGTGCCAGACACAGACCAACAGCACCTGTGGTTTTCCATGGCTCAAACAAGAACAGGATTCCATTCTCAGCCTCATCCCTGCATGACTTTGGGCAGATTCCTTCACCCTTTTACACAATGTGGGTCATGTTTACTCACTTGGAGCTTTGCTAATGGAAAGGTACACAAACTCTGATGAATAATTTCACGTTTAGTGGTTTTTTTAAAAGTTTTTTTAATGGGATTGTCTGGGACAGGAGCTGGGGTACACCAAGCTTTCCTACTGAGTGACCCAACGAGCCCAGGGAAGGCAGAGCTGGCCAAAAAAACCTCAGGAACAAGTCAGAATGCCAGAGCCAAGTTGCCTGGCAACCAAAAGGCAGGCACAGGACAGAGGGGACAATGGTGACCATCTGGCCTGTGCTGTGCAATCCATGGAGACACGGGGTCACGTGCAGCAGATCATCTCCTGCTGCTGTTTCCATAGAGACCCCGAGGAATCAGCACTGAGAGGCTCCAATTTCACAGGCAGCAGAAAAGCACCTCAAAAGCTCCTTCCATTCATTTATTGCCCTTCATTTTGTGCTTGAGACACAGAGGGTGAGGCTGGAATTGTGATGCTGCAGAGCTGTGCTGAGGTCAGCTGGGGTGTGGGGTTTTTTTTTTTTTTTTTAGCCCTTTTCACAGCCAGATTTTCCAGGGAAGGCTTTTCCAGGGAAAAAAGTTGAAATTTATGGTGGTTGATGACAGGAACAGCACAGTGCCAGGCAGCACTGCTGGCTCCCAGCATGGCCCTGGTGGCATCCAGGAGTGGCTGTGTCCCCAGCAGGTACAGGGGTGTCCCCAGTAGGGAGAGGGGTGGCACCCAGCACTGTCTGTGTCCCCTGGTGGCACCCAGGCCTGTCTGTGTCCCCAGCAGACCCAGGGGTGGCACCAAACACTGTCTGTATCCCCAAAAGGGACAGGGGTGGCACCAACAGGGACAGGGGTGGCACTCAGGCCTGTCTGTGTCCCCAACAGGGACAGGGGTGGCACTCAGCACTGTCTGTGTCCCCAGCAGGGACAGGGGTGTCCCCAGCAGGGACATGGGTGTCCCCCAGCACTGTCTGTGTCCCCAGCAGGGACAGGGGTGGCACTCAGGCCTGTCTGTGTCCCCAGCAGGGACAGGGGTGTCCCCAGCACTGTCTGTGTCCCCAGCAGGGACAGGGGTGGCACTCAGGCCTGTCTGTGTCCCCAGCAGGGACAGGGGTGTCCCCAGCACTGTCTGTGTCCCCAGCAGACCCAGGGGTGGCACCAAACACTGTCTGTATCCCCAAAAGGGACAGGGGTGGCACCAACAGGGACAGGGGTGGCACTCAGCACTGTCTGTGTCCCCAGCAGGGACAGGGGTGGCACTCAGGCCTGTCTGTGTCCCCAACAGAGACAGGGGTGGCACCCAGGCCTGGCTGTGTCCCCAACAGGGACAGGGGTGTCCCCAGCAGGGACAGGGGTGGCACTCAGCACTGTCTGTGTCCCCAGTAGGGAGAGGGGTGGCACCCAGCACTGTCTGTGTCCCCTGGTGGCACCCAGGCCTGTCTGTGTCCCCAGCAGGGACAGGGTTGGCACTCAGCACTGTCTGTGTCCCCAACAGGGACAGGGGTGTCCCCAGCACTGTCTGTGTCCCCAGCAGACCCAGGGGTGGCACCAAACACTGTCTGTATCCCCAAAAGGGACAGGGGTGGCACCAACAGGGACAGGGGTGGCACTCAGGCCTGGCTGTGTCCCCAGCAGGGACAGGGGTGTCCCCAGCAGGGACAGGGGTGGCACTCAGCACTGTCTGTGTCCCCAGCAGGGACAGGGGTGTCCCCAGCAGGGACAGGGGTGGCACTCAGCACTGTCTGTGTCCCCAGCAGGGACAGGGGTGTCCCCAGCAGGGACAGGGGTGGCACTCAGCACTGTCTGTGTCCCCAGCAGGGACAGGGGTGGCACTCAGGCCTGTCTGTGTCCCCAGCAGACCCAGGGGTGGCACCAAACACTGTCTGTGTCCCCAGCAGGGACAGGGGTGTCCCCAGCAGGGACAGGGGTGGCACTCAGCACTGTCTGTGTCCCCAGCAGACCCAGGGGTGGCACCAAACACTGTCTGTGTCCCCAGCAGGGACAGGGGTGTCCCCAGCATGGACAGGGGTGGCACACAGGCCTGTCTGTGTCCCCAACAGGGACAGGGGTGTCCCCAACAGGGACAGAGGTGTCCCCAGCACTGACTGTGTCCCCAGCAGGGACAGGGGTGTCCCCAGCAGGCACAGGGGTGTCCCCAGCACTGTCTGTGTCCCCAACAGGGACAGGGGTGTCCCCAGCACTGTCTGTGTCCCCAACAGGGACAGGGGTGTCACCAACAGGGACAGGGGTGTCCCCAGCACTGACTGTGTCCCCAGCAGGGACAGGGGTGTCCCCAGCACTGACTGTGTCCCCAGCAGGGACAGGGGTGTCCCCAGCAGGGACAGGGGTGTCCCCAGCAGGGACAGGGGTGTCCCCAGCAGGGACAGGGGTGTCCCCAGCACTGTCTGTGTCCCCAGCAGGGACAGGGGTGGCTGTCACTCACCGGGTCACTCTCGCTGGTGTGGAAAACTGCTCGGGGCCTTTCTGGGCTGGACACAGAGCTCAGGCCATCCCTGTGTGCTGTGTGCAGGGCACAGCCACGTTCCAGCTGAGGGGACAAAGGGACAACAAAGCTGTCAGCAGCCAAGGATTGCTGGGAAACAAGGCAGGAGTCTGCTCTGTGACCCTGCACGAGGCACGTGCAACCCTGGGCTGAACTCTGACTGCAATTAGAATGAAAACTCATCATTAGCATGGGAACTCATCATGAAAACTCATCATGAAAACTCATCATGAAAACCCACAGGCTGTAGAACCAGATTTCACATTTAGATATTGGGGTATTGGGAATTCCAACCCCAAAATCTTGGGATTTTCAGTCTCAAAATCCTGGGAATTCTGGCCCCAAAAACCTGGGGACTCCAAGCTTTGAACTCTCAAAATTTTAGCCTGAAAATCCTGGGAATTTTAGCCCCAAACTTTGGGCATTTCAGCCTCCAAATCCTGGGAATTTTAAGATCCAAACCCTGGGAATTCCTGCCCCAAAATCCCAGGAATTCTGACCCCAAAAACCTGGAAATTTTGGTCTCAAAATCCTGGAATACTCAGCTCAGAACCTGTGAATCCCAGCTGCAAAATCCTGGGAATTTCAGCCCCCAAATTATTGGAATTTTAAGAAGCAAACCCTGGGGATTCTAGCCCCAAAATCCTGGGAATTTTAGCCCCAAAATCCTGGGAATTTTATGACCCAAACTCTTGGAATTCTGACCCCAAAAACCTGGGGACTCCAAGCTTTGAACTCTCAAAATTTTAGCCTGAAAATCCTGGGAATTTTAGCCCCAAACTTTGGGAATTCCACGCCCAAAATCCTGGGAATTTTAAGATCCAAACCCTGGGAATTCCTGTCCCAAAATCCCAGGGATTCTGACCCCAAAAACCTGGAAATTTTGGTCTCAAAATCCTGGAATACTCAGCTCAGAACCTGTGAATCCCAGCTGCAAAATCCTGGGAATTTCAGCCCCCAAATTATTGGAATTTTAAGAAGCAAACCCTGGGGGATTCTAGCCCCAAAATCCTGGGAATTTTATGACCCAAACTCTTGGAATTCTGACCCCAAAAACCTGGGGACTCCAAGCTTTGAACTCTCAGAATTTCAGCTCCCAAATCCCTGAAATTTTAAGACCCAAACCTTAGGAAACTCCTGCCCCAAAATCCTGGGAATTCCAGCCTCCAAATCCACAGATATTTAAGACCCAAGCCCTGGAAATTCCAGCCCCAAAATCCTGGAAATTTCAGCCATAAAATCCTGGAAATTTCAACCCAAAAATTCCAATTTCTGCACTGCAACCATTCCCACCTGAAGCCACCTCAGTGAGCCAATCCCTGCACCTGAATTTTACCCCACAAAATTCCTTAAGATGCCACATGAAGACCTCACTGCTGGCAAGTGCCCACCACATTTCTGCCTACACTGAGGAGTGTGGCATCACCCTGAAAATTCAGACTGTCTAGCAACCCATAATCACCTCAATTACTGAGGGATTAATGCAGCTCTGCCCACTATTTGCTATTTATAATTACACTTCCCTCCCTGATTTCCCTGACTGTGTCCCCTGCATCCAGACTCTGGCATTAGGATACAAATGGCTGAGAAATCAAAACAGCCAGCTAAGCTGATTAATTCAATTTTTTTTTCCCCCAGACAGACTGCTGAAGGCTGCCTGCAAAGCCCAGCCAAAACAGGCAAGAAAGTGAGCAGTGGCAGGACAAGCATTTTATTATGCTGTGGTGAAAGAAAAAAAAACCCAAAAAACCAAAAAAAACCCAAACATTTGTCAATGATTTAAGAAGTGCATCCTCCAGACAGGCTCTGGGAGAAGATGAGAGGCACTGACAGGGCCAGTTGTAGCTGAACAGAGGCAGCAGTTTCTTATTTTGTCTGTTTGGGTGAGAGCAGCAAAGCTCAGAGCTCAGGGATGACATGACACAGCTCTGCTGTCACCCCAGGGTTCCTCAGGGGGACACAAGGGTTCCAGTGACAGGGGGATTACCCACATTCCAGATGTCTGAATCAGCATTTGGGCACTTGTCCTTCTGTCAGGGAAGGAATTCAGTCTGGGAACAGCTGCAGTGCAAATAGGGAGATCACCCAGCACATCTTGTTCCCTTTTCCTCCTCAAATCCAAATTATCTTTTAAGGTGGTTTGTTTAGTTTAAAAAACCATGGAGGTGACAATTTACAGCCTTGAGCTGAATGATCAAACCAATATCAGGAGATCAAACTGAGCTCAGCAGGACCTGGAATCTCTATGGGACACAAGCCAGCTCCTCATGAGCTCTCTGAAGGAAGCCAGAAGGAAAATATGAGGAAACTTTAAGCCAAATCCTCTGGTTTTACAGCCAAACACATTAAATTTGTATTTTTTTCCACCAGTACATCACATGCCCTCTGTGAATGACCCCACCTGTCCCAGATTTTTGGGGAAGTTTCCATCTCCAAAGGACAGGAGGGGCCTGCCTGGGATCTCTGAAATGGCAGCAAATCATCACGTGGTGCCTGGGGATGAATTGGGAGTTCTGAGCCATGAGGTGGAGCTGTTCCTGCATTTTCCATGGATTTGGGAATTCTGAGCTGTTCCTGCATTTTCCATGGATTTGGGAATTCTGAGATGTTCCTGCATCTTCCATGGATTTGGGAATTCTGAGATGTTCCTGCATCTCCCATGGATCTGGGAATTCTGAGCTGTTCCTGCATCTTCCATGGATTTGGGAATTCTGAGATGTTCCTGCATCTTCCATGGATTTGGGAATTCTGAGATGTTCCTGCATTTTCCATGGATCTGGGAATTCTGAGCTGTTCCTGCATTTCCCACGGATTTGGGAATTCTGAGATGTTCCTGCATCTCCCATGGATTTGGGAATTCTGAGATGTTCCTGCATCTCCCATGGATTTGGGAATTCTGAGATGTTCCTGCATCTTCCATGGATTTGGGAATTCTGAGCTGTTCCTGCATTTTCCATGGATTTGGGAATTCTGAGATGTTCCTGCATCTCCCATGGATTTGGGAATTCTGAGCTGTTCCTGCATCTCCCATGGATTTGGGAATTCTGAGCTGTTCCTGCATTTTCCATGGATTTGGGAATTCTGAGCTGTTCCTGCATTTCCCATGGATCTGGGAATTCTGAGATGTTCCTGCATCTCCCATGGATCTGGGAATTCTGAGATGTTCCTGCATCTTCCATGGATTTGGGAATTCTGAGATGTTCCTGCATTTTCCATGGATTTGGGAATTCTGAGCTGTTCCTTCATTTCTCATGGATCTGGGAAATTCTGAGATGTTCCTGCATCTTCCATGGATCTGGGAATTCTGAGATGTTCCTGCATTTTCCATGGATTTGGGAATTCTGAGATGTTCCTGCATCTTCCATGGATTTGGGAATTCTGAGCTGTTTTTGCATCTCCCATGGATCTGGGAATTCTGAGCTGTTCCTGCATTTTCCATGGATCTGGGAATTCTGAGCTGTTCCTGCATTTCCCATGGATTTGGGAAATTCTGAGCTGTTTTTGCATTTTCCATGGATTTGGGAATTCTGAGCTGTTTTTGCATCTCCCAGGGATTCTGAGTTTATTCCTGTGTATTCCAGGGATCCCAAATTTTTCCCACATATTCCAGGGATCCCAGATTTTTCCTGTTTTACCAGGAATCCCAGGTTTTTCCTGTTTTTCCAGGGATCCCACACCCAGCAAGAGAAGCACTCCCAGCCACACCAGCAAAATCCAGCTGTGCTGGAGAGGAAAATCCTGGAAAATGCAGCAGCAACCACAGCTGGAATTCTTTTCCATCAGAAAACCATCCCTGACCAGCACCATGAGCTGTTTGGGGTTGAAGGATCACACAGAGCTGCTGTGAGTGCCACTTTTTGGCTCAAAAAATGAAAAACAGGGAAAGTTCTTCTCCCAGAGGGTGCCCAGACTCCCCAAAAAATCATGATCCTTGTGGGTCCCTCCCAGCTCAGGATATTCCATGTTTCTGTGATTTTTTGGTAAAATTTTAGCAGCACAGGTTTTGTGCAAGGCTGGTGGTTTATTCCTCTGGATGTTGCAGCAAGTGGAATAATAATAATAATAATAATAATAATAATAATAATAATAATAATAATAATAATAATAATAATAATAATAATAATAATAATAATCCCTGTTTTCTGAAAAACACCTGAATTCAAGGTGCAGGATCTCAGCATCTTGTGTTTTCCTGCTCAGGAAAAATGTGGAAATTCCAGATCAGCCCACAGCTGAGAGAAAGCACCAAAGTTGAGCTTAGTAAGAAGAATCTTATTTTTTACAGCTGTAATTTGTCATTCCAGGCCAAATTGGGAAAGTTGAAATATTGGAAATAGCACCAGGTTCTTACAGAACTCACCTTTAGAGAGTGGCAGATGAATCCTCTCAGATTTCTCAGCATTTTCCTGCAGGAACAGAAGTAGATGATTTAATTAATTTTTAATTTTTAATTTTTTTTTTGTTGTGCCTGATTATTTTATGCAGGTAGAGAACTGTTTGTGTTGAAAGATTTTCATGACAAGGCACACAAATAATTCAGATTAGATGCTCTGTAGTAACACAAAAATGATGATCAGCACCACTTGCCTAAGCAAAACTAGAAATAAAATAATAAAAGTTCATCCAATTAAAATAAACACAGAAAAAACAACCCCCACTCTTATTATTTGAGGAATGAGTGAAGATTTCATCCTGCAGAGGAATTTTTGGTTATTTTAGTGTGTGCAGCCCAGCAGGGAGAAATCCTGTTTTCCAGTTTTAGCTGCAAAAATAAAAAAAAAAAAAAAATAAGCAGGGAAAGGGAAATTTCTTTCTCAGCCACAACGAGGGAAATTAAAAGAGTCACAAAGACTGAATTCTGTTCATGCTTTTCAATTTCAAGTTGTGATAATTGACAAATGATTCAGCATCGAAATTTTGGAGTTTGGATCAACCAGAATACTTAAAATAAGAAAAAAACAACGTGGACCTGGATAAAGGGAAATATATTATTAAATGCCCCTGTTAGGAATATTGTGGATATCAATTTGTAAAAGAAATAAAAGGGTTTTTTTGGGTTTTTTTTTTGGCAGAATCAGATTTCCTGCCTTTGTGTGATCTGCTAAAAATCAGAATTCCCATTTTTTTTTCTGGTTTTTATCTCCCAAAACCAGACGGTTCCATCACCAAGAGCTGCCCCACCGAAATTTGGAAGTTTCTTTGGAAATTCTTGCAGAATGACTCCAACAAAATAACAATTATCGATGATAAAACCAGATTATAAAAAGGGAAAAGGAGCTGCGACCCCTCAGGTTTTGCCCAGCGCTGCTTCGCTCTGTTTATATAAAATAAACCAATTTAAACTTTGCTGAATATCGAACTCTATTTCTCATTTATAACATTACCACTGTGAAATCCCGACTTTTTACTTATTAAAACCACTGCAGCTCTTATTAAAACTGACTTATTTCTATTTTAAGCGTGGCTTTAATACGATTCAATCCACCCAAAGGTTTTAATTCAATATCTGAACTTTGATTTCTCATTGGAGGATTCACCGAATCCCGTAACACCAACAACTGCTCATTTCATTTAAAACCTGTTATTTTCGAGCGCTGTGACAGAATCACCGAATGTACAAATAAAATTAAATAAAAATAACCCCCCCGATCGCTGCGCACCGAGCGCGGCCCGTTCCCTCCCGGTGCCTCCCACGTGTTCCCCGCGGGTTCCGCTCCCCATTCCCGGTAACAACGGGGGTGGGAGCAGCGCGGCCGCTCTGTTGTAGCCGCGGGGGATGCGATGAGGGAGGGTTGGACCAGGAGCCGCCGTGTGACCGAGAGGCCGCGATGTCCCCGCACTCACCGGGACCGGGACCGGGACCGGGACCGGGGCCGCGACCGGGGCCGCCACAGCGCGGCCGCTACGGGAGGCGCGGAGGGACACGCGAGGCGTGGCCAGAAAGGGGCGTGAACGCGTGGGCGTGGCCAAAGAGGGGGCGTGGTCATAACCAAAATGGGAGCGTGGTTGTGAGCAAAGAGGGGGCGTGGTCTCAAGCAAAAAGGGGGCGTGGTCTTGACCAAAGAGGGGGCGTGGCCTCCCGTGGCGCTGTTACTGCGTTAATTCGTTTAATTGATTTGTTGAATTGATTTCATCCCCGTGTTTGCTGCTGGCGGTTTGGAGAAATGGAGGAATTAAATCAGAATGCCGAGATGGGTCAGGCTGGGAGGGGTCACATCTGGAGCCAGAGCCATCCCATAGCACAGAGCACAGGATTGTGACCAGCTGGATCTGAGATATCCCCAGGGATGAGGTTCCACAGCCTCTCTGGGCACTGCCCAGGGCACAAGTTGTGCCTCCTGTGCAGGGACAATTGCTGGGCTCAGGGTGTTTTAGCCCCAAGGATTTTTTGTTATTATGGGTTTTATATATACATTACTATTTCTGGCAGAAAATATTTTAAAAGCTATTTAACAGCAATTACAAATGGCTGTGGTAATTCCCATCAGATATTATGAGCATCGTTCCATCATTCCCAAAATATGGAATATATGGAACTGTTGGAGGAAGTCTGGTGTGGACAACAACAAAATGACTGGGAAAGTTGGGAATAATCAGCCTGGAGAAGAGCAGGATCCAAGGAGACCTCAGAGCACCTTCCAGGACCTAAAGGGGCTACAGGGAAATGGAGAGGGACTCCTTGTCTGGAACTGTAGTGATGGGACAAGGAGTAACAGATACAAATTAACAGAAGGAAAAGTTAAATCACCTATTAGGAAGAAATTCCTCCCTGTGAGGATGGGGATGCCCTGGAAGAGGCTGCCAGAGAAGCTGTGGCTGCACCTGGATCCCTGGAAGAGCCCAAGGCCTCGTGTGATCTGCCCCATGACAGGAGGGATGAGACTAAATAGCCTTTAAAAGATCCATTCCAGCCCCTTAACATCCCATAATTCCAGCTTCACAAAAAAGATTTCATGACTCTGAACTGGCAAGCGCGCGGGTGTGGCATTTGAGGAAAGATGGCTTTGTGTAAAAAACAAAAAACCACCTGCATCATTTTGGGGTAAAAAAGCGAATTTTCCTTTTCTAAGCAATTCCAGGTGGGCGTGGCCTGTGGTGGAGGGGGCGTGGTTTTGATGGGCGTGGTTTGTTTGGGGGCGTGGTCACCGCGCCCTTTGCCCGCGGTGGGCGTGGCCGCGTGGGGGGGGCGCGGTTCAAACCAAGTGGGCGTGGCCCCGCGCTGGGGGCGTGGCCGTGCGCTCGCTCGCGGCGGAGCAGGAGCCGCCGCCATTTTGGTTCCGCCGCCTCGCTCGGCTCAGGCCCCGCCGCGGCGGCCGCTCGGTCCCGGTCCCGCCCCGGCCCCGTCCGCACCCGGGCGGCCGCGGGGATGCGGCGCGGAGCAGCCCGTGCTCGGCCCCGGCCGCGCTACCGCTGACACGGTGAGGAGCGGGCGGGCGGGCGGGCTGGAGCGCGGGCGGGGACTGAGGACCGCCTCAGGCCCGCGGCCCCGGGGGGAGGGGAGGCGCGCCGGGATCCGCCGCGGGGCCGCTCCGCGCCTCATCCCCGCATCCCCCTCACACCTCCACACCGCTGCCCATCCCCGCCGACACCGGGGGATCCCCGGGGGTGGCGGCGCGAAGCGGGGGGGGGGAGATCCCCCAGCAGGGCCCGCAGCCGGTCCCTGACAGGCGGGGATGGGCTGAGGAGGCACCGGGGGATCCCTGACAGCGAACGCCGTGAGGAGCGGGGGATCCCCCGGTGACAACAGCGGGACCGGGGCTGCTCTCCGAGGCTCCGGGAACACGAAAAAACCCTCCTTGGGATGGATTAAAAACCGCTCCTGGCCCCGCTTCCCTGCGGAACGAGGCTGCGCATCCCCCGAGTTGGGGCTTTCCCCGTGTGACATGCGGAGGATGGCGCTTGAGGGGGGGGTTTCTCTACCTAAATTTATGAGTTTTTTTTTTTTTTTGATTGCTTGTCTTATAGACTTTGTCATCTCCCTTCTCACAAAATCTTACTTTCCTTACGTTTTTCATCTCGCTTTGCCTTTATTGATTTTTTTTTTTTTTACCTTTAGGATAAGGTCGAGCCTTATTTAATCTTCCCCATCTTTCACGTCAAAAAGTCAAAATTTTTTTCCCATCCTTGTCTCTCCTTTCCGTGGTCTCTTGACTTTCTACCTGCTGATTTTTGGCCTTTGGGTTTTTGTGGTTCTTCACCCTGTTAATTATGGAGCAGAGAACTGGAAGCTGTTTGGAATGTTGGGTTTCCATTTCCTCAGGACATGTTTTCCCCTCTCCTGTGTTGTCAAAAACCAAGCAGGAACCTCTAAAACCCCCTTGAAATCTCCTTTTTTTTTTTAATTTCTACCATCACTACACCTTCTTTCTTGCTTTATTTTGATTATCCTCTTTGCACCTGCACTGTTTTTTTTTTTTCCAGGGGTGAATTTTTTTAGGATTTGAATTTCTTTGAGGATTTTGGGATCATTTTTGGTGTCTTTGTAAAAAACAGAGAAATTCTGGCAGCTGTTTGAACATATGGGGAGAGATGGGCTCTAAAATCATCATCTGTCTGCTGCTTGAGTTTCTTAAGAAATTTTCTTCCTCAAAGCTTTTTTCAACTCTCTGAAACTATAAAAGAAATGCTTTCCTTTTTTTTTTTTTTTCAAATTTAAAGAGTTCTAAGTCTTGAAACATTTTGATTTTAAAAGACAAAATTACCACAACTTCTTTTTGGACTTGAATTTTTTGCTACAGACAGTTGCCTAAAAAGGTTTGAGTGATAATAACCAGTGACAAAATTTAAGTTACAATTTCCAGAAGAAGCTGCTTTTTTTTTTTTTTTTTTCCCAGTTGTTTTTGAAAGTTTAAACTAATTTTTTTTTTCTTACTGGTAGAGACAGACACATTGGTAAAAATGGAAAATGTTGTTTTCACAAGAGAAAAGTGACAATAGTATAGTTACTGAATTAAAGGTAGTTTTAAACAGATGCTGTTGTTTATGGGATTGTTGACTTTTTTAAAAAAATTAAATTCATTTCTGCTGCTGTTGGAAGAGCTGCTGCTATTGTAAACACATTCTCCCACTCCAGTGAGGTCATGAGTCCCATCTCCAGCTTGCAAAGGGAAAAATAAAATAAAATAAAATAAAAATCTGTCATGAGACCTGTTGTGATTATTCTGTGAAAGCAAAAATCTTTGTTTTTTTCTCTCCATCACCTGTGGCACAGGTGTGGAACTGGGCTGGGATGAGAATAACCAAAATAATCTGGAATTAAAGGGAAAATTCTGCTTTTTTGGGAGCTTTATCTTTTGCTAGATGGATAAAAATAAATGAGTTTTGTCCAGAAAAATCCCCTGGAAGGCACTGGATATAGAGAGACTCAAATTGTAGCAGATGGGATAATTTTTTTAGGAGAATTCCTAAACTGCTTTTTTTTTTTTTTGCATATGAATAGAATTATCCTGAACTTCTAAATTCAACCCTGTGATTCCAGAGCTGCAGTCAGGTTAAAAACCAGGTGAAATTTTTCTCTCTGTCTATCCTCCCACAAAAATCCTGGTTTTTTTTTCCCTGATAACACAGATCCCCTGAGATTTCTGTCTTGTCAAAAACAAATCCAGCAAATTGTGATTGGAAACCATGTAACAAATAAAAATAAAGCAAAAAAACTCCTGATAAATCACTCCATCTTTAAATATTTTTTAAGGGTCAGGGAAACTCCTGTTTCTTCTGTTCAGGGGAGGAAGCAATGAAAAGAACCAAAAGAAAAAAAAAATAAATATTCACCTTCTAAATATATGACAGTGTGTTTTCATCAACAAAAACAGCAGCAGGAATGAACACAAATCCTGAATTGAACAGAGGGGAGAAAAAATCTCAGTTCACACTGAGGGAAATGTGGGGAAATCTGACAGTAAAATCAACCTTTGGAATTTTCTTTTTGTGGATCAAGAGTGCAACAAAAAAAAGACACAGATAAATGCCTTATTTCCCATGATTAAATATAATCATTTTTTAAAATCTTTAAAATCCCAAAGCATCAAAGTTTTCAGGGTAAATTCATACAAGTTTTTTTTTTTTTTTTTTTTAGCTGTGGTTATCACCACTTTGTTTCTCCTTTTACTTTGATATTCTCTAAGATTTTAAGGCACAACCTGCACTGAGAATGGAACAGCAAGTGAGGAGTAACAGAAAGAAAAATAAAGTGAGAAAAAGAAAACAAATAGTGGCATCACTGAGGAAACAACTCTGAGGAACAGGAGCAGGGAAAAAAAAAAAAAAAAAAAAAAGCAAATTACACTTGAGAACACCTTGGAGACAGTGACAAGAAGCTTGAATTTGATAAGGAAAATAGATGAGTAAAAAAAGGAGGAGTTGGGAGGAAATTATAGTGATTAGGGCCAGGATTGGCATTTATCAATGAATAAATAAATATCCTACTCTGATCAATTTAGTGACTTTTTTTTTTTTTTGGATATTTATTGATCCTTTGCTCTGATTCTCACTTTGCACTTTGGGTCTTGCAGTTTTTAAGGTCAGTGGGTGAGTCTTGCTCTTGGTTTTGTATTAATTTGAATTTGTAAGGAAATATCTGAAGTCACTAGAGAAGGAAATAGTTGTGTGAGAACAGATTTGAGAGTTTCATGATGGCATTATTCCTTTTCTTGGACTTGTAAAATACAAATTCTTCAGCTCAGAATTATTTAACTGCTGGCCAGTTTTCTTTGCTGCTGATTTTACAAATTTTAGTTCCCCAATTTATGCCTGGCCCAGGTGAGCTGTGAGTTCTAAACATCCCCCAAAAAAAACAACAAAAAAAAAATGTTGAGCTCCTTGAGATTTTTATTTCAAACTCATTTTGAAATTCATGACAAGAGAAGATAAGGATAGAAAATTCAGGCTGTGGTTTGGTGCCTGTATTGCACTTTTCAGCAAATCAAATTTTTTTTTTTAAAACTTGTGTCTGATCCTTTTCATTTCAAATATGATAAAAGTACTGAAAATATTTAAGATTTTTTTATCCTTAGAATGTCTCCAGAACAAATACCTGAAGGGAGCCTTGCAAGAAAGATGAATAAAGAATTTTACAAAGGTTTGGAGAGAGGACAGGAGGAATTTTTGGTGAGAAATTGTGGCTGCCCCCAATCCTTGGAAGATTTCCAGGTCAGGTTGGAGCAGTTTGGAATAGCAGAAAATATCCCTGCCTGTGAAGTTTTTGATGATTTAAGGTACTAATTTTGAAATTTTTAGGTTTTTACTTTGAGTAAAAGGTAGTTAATATACTTTCATTCAATCCCTGCATCTTAATTCCTCCCTAAAAAATTCTCTTAATTTCCTAATTTCAACACCCCAAAGCAAGGCTGGAGTGAGATGATTTTTAAGGTCCCTCCCACCCCAAACATTTTGGAGATTTTGGAATAAACAACAAGCACAGGTTTGTTTTTTTTCTCTGGCAGGGGAGAGAATCTCAAATCTCTATGTGATAAACTCCCAAACTTCAATCTTAACTCGAAATTTATAATTTAGATGAAAAAAATTCCCTTCTATTATTTGATATTAAATAATTCAATATTCCTGACATTATCTGTGCTGCTGGAAGTGTAAATTCCCTCTCTGAATTTTTTGCTGGGGTTGCTTTCTGTTCTCCCATCCTTCTTCCTGAATTGTGGAAAATCCTTAAGTAACAAGTGGATTTTGTGGCTTAGGCTCAACTTTCCTGGTGGTTCAGATAATTAAAACCAGAATATTTCTAGGTTTTGGATGGGTTTTATTTTCTCACTCCTTTCTCAGATGCAGCTCTTACCAGTGGATCAAAAAACAACAAGACTGAGATTAACTGGGCTCTGTTTATAAATAAAAAAAACCCCAACTTTGATGATCAATATTAAAATCTGTAACCATCATTTGAAGTGGATAATTTGGAAATTATAATATTGACATGCTTTTTATTTTTCACTTCCATTTAAAAGTGTTTCACAGATAAATTGTGATGGCTGGAAGACTTGAAACATCAACAATACAAACTTATTACTTGGTTTTTACTAGAAAATCTGAAGTTTATTCTATCTTTTCCTCCCACAGAGTGAAAAAATGTTGACTGCCCATAGTGGAACAGCTCTTCTGAGGAACATATCTCTATAAATCTTCCCTGAAAAAAAAACAAAATAAATAAAAATAAATCACCTGAAGGCAAATATTCCTCCTGTGATGGACCCTAGAAATACTGCTATGTTAGGCTTGGGTTCTGATTCTGAAGGGTTTTGTGGCAAAAGCCCCTCTGTAATAAATATTAACACTTTGGTGGGCAAAGGTGAAGCAGAATTTGAAAGCTGCACCAAGGAGGAAGAGGAAGGGAAGAAAAAAAACAAAGAGGGAAAAGCAGAAAATGAGGCTCTGAATGATGCACAACAATTCTCAGTCAAAGAAACCAACTTCTCTGAAGGAAACCTCAAATTGAAGATTGGCCTTCAAGCCAAGAGGACCAAAAAACCTCCCAAAAACCTGGAGAATTATGTCTGTAGGCCTGCCATAAAAACCAGCATCAAACAACCAAGAAAGGCTCCCAAAAGTGGGAAGATGACAGAGGAGAAGAGTGAGCATTGTCCTTCAAAGCAGGTGAGTGATTTGCAACTCATTCTAGATTTATTTAAATTCTGATTTAAAAGCTTCATCACCTTTACAACACTCTATTCTGTTGGTTTTCTCTGTAACCTCTTGATACTGAAGTATTTGGAGTTAGAAATGGTTTGATTTTTTTTTTTTTGGTGGCCATTAGAATAAAAAAAAAAATGCTGTTTCACAGTCTGTCAATTTGTTGTTTCAACAGAGAAATCTCCTGGAGAAAGGAGATTTTTAACCTCTTTTCTATAACAAAGTGAAGGGGTTTAGATGTCTTGTCTCTCTTAAAATGAGGCTCTGTACTGTGTGAATTTATTTATTTATTCCCTACCTGTTAAAACCAGTTATTTTACTCTGTTTCACCTGCCATTGCCATGCCAGGACTTTTCCAGACACCAGGAAATAGCTCTGCCTTCAGGAATTTTTTTTTATGATTTCCATGATATAATTAATAAAAGCAGCAGTAGCAGATAGAGGAAAATAGGAAAAAAATGGCAAGGATTACAAATAAAGTTGTAAAGATGCTTAATTTTTAAAGGGTTTGGTTACATATTGCTGGTTTATCCAATAAAAAGAAAAGTTTTGTTAAATGTTAGAATATACCCTGATGCAGTGATGCCAGGTGATTTAGGGGAATCCAGGAAATTTTTGGAATTTGTGGAGTTCTTCCTTTAAAGGATTTCTCTGCTCAGGGTGTTCCTGGTTCCAGATGTTACCAAGGCTGAAATATTTCAATTTTTATGTCCTGTTCTCAAATCTTTCCTGTAGAAATTCTCCTAAGGCAGAACTTACCCAGGAGGAAGGAAAATTCCTCCACCTTGTGCTGAAGTGATGCCACTGTGAAATCCCCAAAGTTTTTTTTTCTTGAGGAAAAATCACCTTAAAAGAGAAATGAAATTAAATCCTTAAAATCCCTTTTTAACCCAAACTTAGTCTGGGATTCTGAGTAATAAATTATGTGCTGACAAAATGTGCTGGATGTTATATATAAAGATTAAAATTGCCTTTTCCAGGGATTTTTGGGCTTTTCCTCCACTGGAAGCAGAGATGTTTTTAGTCAACCTATTGAACAAGAAATTCTCAAGTGTACATTGCATAATTTCAAAATTTTGCCAATATCCTTTATTCTACATTCTTCCATTGCAGAACTAACTTATTATTTCTAATGATATTTCTAATTTATTTTTTTTTTCCCAGAGATCCATCCCATTTCAAACAGAAAGTAAAAAAAAAGGAAGTAAAATATTAATGATGTTGTAGAATATTATTAATGTGGGGCATGACACTGTTGATACCACCTGAGTTTTAAATTGCAGCTCCTGCCATGTGATGATGCAGATCTATTGCATGAAATTTGCATTATTTACAAGAATTTCAAATCCCTGACTCATGATAACTCACTTAAAATCCTCTACTCTCAATTATTTTGAGGTGATGTTGAAATCTTTCTGTTCCCTGCTGCCATTTTGCACTTTGGCTTGTTAGAAAATGACATTAAACAACATCCTGCTGATTCCTGAAATGGGATTAGAAGTATCTGTGTGGAAATAAATAATACCCAAGATTTGCTTTTTTTTTTTTTTTGTCTTATTACCATGTAATAAAGAGAGTTTTAACACTGTAAATTACATTTCAGCAAAAGAAATTTTTTGCTGTGGATGCAAAAGAGGGAAAAATAAACATGTGACCCATTCAGAGCCAGGTGTGGCTTTACTTGGAGCTCTGAAACACAACTTGCTGTTCTTTTAAAAGAGAAAAAAAAAATAAAATTAGAATTAAAATTGAGCACTTGCAGTGTGCACAGTTAAACAGTGAAAGACAAAGAGAAGTGTTAAAATAAAAATAGTAGGAAAATCTTTTGCACTCTGACAGGATTTTTATTTCCTCAAATTTAATGCTGGCAGAACTCCTAAAATTTGGGGAGATTCTTCAGGTGTATAAAAACAAATTTTATCTCCACTCTGAAAAGGGTGAGGTGAGTTGGGGAAACCCAGAAATACCTGAGATTCTCAGATTTTACAAAAAAAAAATCAAAATAAGCAAATTCAGTTTGCTTTTTGAACACCAAGCATGGATTTAATTCTTTCAAAAATATCCTGGCTCAGGCAGATATTGCTGTGCTAAACCCAAAAACAACAAAAAAAAAAAAAACCTGGATATTTTAATTTGAAATAAAAATTTAGCACAGAAAAGGCAAAAAGTGACAGTAGCAGCTTCAGCAGGTTGAGACTTGTCCTCCTGTTCCATCTCCTTATTCCTGTAAAAAAAAAAAAGTTTCAAACAAAAAAAAAAATTAAGCTGAAGAATTAATTTGGTTTTTTTTTAATAGCTCAAACTATTTCCTGCAGGAGCTGGGATATAAGTTTTTTGTCATTCATTAATTTCACAGAATTGTTGTTTAGAAAAATAAATTGTATTTTAATATGGGGAATTACATGAAATATGTTGAGAAGAACCTTTAAGATTTTTAAATCCCCAGTGATTAACTATAAACTCTTAATAATTTATATCAAAATAACCTAAAATTATTATTCCTCAGGTGAATGCTGCAAGTCAAGAAATTAGATACCCACCTAGAAAATACAGAATATTCAGTATCAAACCAAGAATTAACACCAATTTTATAGAAATGCCACATGTTTTATTCAATTGCTTTGGGCAATACTTTTATTGGATGGATTCTTAAAGCAGACTAAAGATTGCACAGGAACAAATGTTGCACTTTTTTAAAGCACAAAATGCATTTTTTTTTTTGATTCAAAATAATCTCACCCTTTTGAACAGCTTTGTGCCCAGCAACAGGCCTTGAAATTTGGGCTGGAAAGGCACAAAATTCCAGAAAAAAACTCTTTTTAGTCTGTTTTTTTATGGTATTGTCTATCTGATTGAAATATTGAGGCAGCAGAGAGGAAGTTTGTAAAGGCAGGAGGAGAGAGCAGGTGGGTGTTCTGTGCAGCCTGGGGGTGTCTTTGGGGTGTTCTGGGGGTGTCTTTGGGGTGTCCTGTACAGCCTGGGGGTGTCTTTGGGGTGTTCTGTACAGCCTGGGGGTGTCCTGTACAGCCTGGGGGTGTCTTTGGGGTGTCCTGTACAGCCTGGGGGTGTCTTTGGGGTGTCTTTGGGGTGTTCTGTACAGCCTGGGGGTGTCTTTGGGGTGTTCTGTACAGCCTGGGGGTGTCCTGTACAGCCTGGGGGTGTCTTTGGGGTGTTCTGTACAGCCTGGGGGTGTCCTGTACAGCCTGGGGGTGTCTTTGGGGTGTCTTTGGGGTGTTCTGTACAGCCTGGGGGTGTCTTGGGGGTGTTCTGTACAGCCTGGGGGTGTCCTGTACAGCCTGGGGGTGTCTTAGGGGTGTCTTGGGGGTGTCCTGTACAGCCTGGGGGTGTCTTTGGGGTGTCCTGTGCAGCCTGGGGGTGTCTTTGGGGTGTCTTTGGGGTGTTCTGTACAGCCTGGGGGTGTCTTTGGGGTGTCCTGGGGGTGTCCTGTACAGCCTGGGGGTGTCTTTGGGGTGTCTTTGGGGTGTTCTGTACAGCCTGGGGGTGTCCTGGGGGTGTCTTTGGGGTGTTCTGTACAGCCTGGGGGTGTCTTTGGGGTGTTCTGTACAGCCTGGGTGTGTCTTAGGGGTGTTCTGTACAGCCTGGGGGTGTCTTTGGGGTGTTCTTGTACAGCCTGGGGGTGTCTTAGGGGTGTTCTTGTACAGCCTGGGGGTGTCCTGGGGGTGTTCTGTACAGCCTGGGGATGTCCTGGGGGTGTTCTGTACAGCCTGGGGGTGTCTTTGGGATGTCCTGTACAGCCTGGGGGTGTCTTTGGGGTGTCTTTGGGGTGTTCTGTACAGCCTGGGGGTGTCTTTGGGGTGTCTTTGGGGTGTCCTGTACAGCCTGGGGGTGTCTTCGGGGTGTCTTTGGGGTGTCCTGTACAGCCTGGGGGTGTCCTGGGAGTGTCTTTGGGGTGTTCTGTGCAGCCTGGGGGTGTCCTGGGGTTTATTCCAGGGGTTATCCTGGGGATATTTTGGGATTTGTTCCAGGGGGTGTCCTGGGGGTGTCCTGTACAGCCTGGGGGTGTCTTGGGGGTGTCCTGGGGTTGTCCTGTACAGCCTGGGGGTGTCTTTGGGGTGTCCTGGGGGTGTCCTGTACAGCCAGGGGGTGTCTTTGGGGTGTCCTGGGGGTGTCCTGTGCAGCCTGGGGGTGTCTTTGGGGTGTTCTTGTACAGCCTGGGGGTGTCCTGGGGGTGTTCTGTACAGCCTGGGGGTGTCTTTGGGGTGTCCTGTACAGCCTGGGGGTGTCTTTGGGGTGTCTTTGGGGTGTTCTTGTACAGCCTGGGGGTGTCTTTGGGGTGTCTTTGGGGTGTTCTGTACAGCCAGGGGGTGTCTTGGGGGTGTCTTTGGGGTGTCTTTGGGGTGTTCTGTACAGCCAGGGGGTGTCTTGGGGGTGTCCTGTACAGCCTGGGGGTGTCTTGGGGGTGTCTTTGGGGTGTCTTTGGGGTGTCCTGTACAGCCTGGGGGTGTCTTTGGGGTGTCCTGTACAGCCTGGGGGTGTCTTTGGGGTGTCCTGGGGGTGTCTTTGGGGTGTTCTGTACAGCCTGGGGGTGTCTTTGGGGTGTCCTGGGGGTGTCCTGTACAGCCTGGGGGTGTCTTTGGGGTGTCTTTGGGGTGTCTTTGGGGTGTTCTGTACAGCCTGGGGGTGTCCTGTACAGCCTGGGGGTGTCCTGGGGGTGTCCTGTACAGCCTGGGGGTGTCTTTGGGGTGTCCTGTACAGCCTGGGGGTGTCTTGGGGGGGTGTTTTGTACAGCCTGGGGGTGTCCTGTACAGCCAGGGGGTGTCTTAGGGGTGTTCTGTACAGCCTGGGGATGTCCTGGGGGTGTCTTTGGGGTGTCCTGGGGTTGTCCTGTACAGCCAGGGGGTGTCCTGGGGGTGTCTTTGGGGTGTCCTGGGGGTGTCTTTGGGGTGTTCTGTACAGCCTGGGGGTGTCTTTGGGGTGTTCTGTACAGCCTGGGGGTGTCCTTAAAAATTTCCCTCCAAAATGTTTCTGTTAATTAATTATTAAGTAAATTTATGACACCAAAAAAAAAAAAAAATCCCATATAATAATTTTGGGTTTAAAAGTGCTAAAAAAAAAAAAAATTACAGACTTTTAAAACATCTCACTGTTTTGCTATTCATGTTCTTTGAAATAATTTTCAGTGTGCTTGGAAAACTCACTCACCCTTAGATGAGAAAGGAGCTTTCCAGGGCAAACTCCTTCAGCTTTCAAAGGATCTGTGTTTGATGCTAAAATCTTGTTTTCAAAATCCTGCCATCTTGCTCAGATCAAAGCTGGGTGTTTGGAAAGGTTTTTTGTTAGTTATGTATTTATTATTTAAGTGTCTATTCAAACTTCCAAGCTCTTTGTTTGAAAATAGAGGTGAGCAAGGAAAAAAACAGAACCTGCCAAGAGGTATTGGATACCCAACAGTGGCACCACAGAAGAAAGAAAAAAAGAAGGAAAAGTGTGGATGAGCAAAGAACAGAGATGAGGAACTGAATTCCCAAATCAATATTTAGGTGGATTTTTTTTTTTTTTTTCCCAAAATTTTGGTCAGAATTTCAGGCCATAGAAAAGAGGATGAAATTCTCTGAAGGCTGCTGGTTTTAATCTTTGTTAGAGTGTGCCCCAGGGAATTCCAGGAGTGTCTCCAGTGTCCAGCTGGATCCAGCCACAGCTTCTCTGGGCATCCCAAGGTGGAATTTCTTTCATAAATCCAACCTAAATTTCCCCTTTTTTCAGTCTGAACCCATCCCACCTTGTCCTGTCACTCCAGTTTCTGATGAACAATTTTTCTCCAGCTTCCCTGGAGCCCCTGCAGATGCTGGGAGAGGTTCTGAGGTTTCAACACAACCTTCTCTCCATCCTGAACATTCCCAGCCTGGCTTCAATCCCCTCAAAAATTTCATTGCTCCAACAATTCCATGTCCTTCTTATGTTTGGGACATCAAAACCATGGGCAGAATTTTCTCAGCAGGGTTCAGAACCTTCCATTCCCATCCCCTGCTTGGAATGGATTCACTGCAGAAATGTGTTGGGCACTGTGTGTAAAAAATGTCCTTCCAAAATAAAAGATGAATTTATTGAGATTATCTCCATAGGATTTTTGAAGGTAATGAATATTGCAGTTTTGATTCTAACCTTTACAAAATCAATTTTGAGTTTGGTTAGGGTCCAAATTAGAAATAAGTGTGAGTTTAATTATTCCATGTATGTGCATTATCACACCTCCCATGCAAACAGAATAATTTGATTTATATTATTTTATTTTTGCTGACTGTTTGTTGGTGATATGACTGAGCTGCCAGCAGGGCTGTGCAGGGACAGGGTGACAGTGCCAGCACCATGTGAGCTCTTCAAGTGCTCTCACACTATAAATAGCCCAGCACTTTGTTGTTAGTGGGTTTTTATTAATAAACATCCACAGTATTTTTGGAGAATATTTATAATAATTGGGGGGACAGATGAAATGGTTTGTATTTCTGGACTGGGAGAGAGTTTGGGTTTCATTAACATTAGGAAAGCCACAGCATGTTCACTGTTTTAAAATTTTGCTTTAAATATGAATATCATTAATATTTGTTGAATGTGTTTATTTTGACATTTTATTCTTTACATTCTTGATATTATTATTGTTTGGTTTAAAATTAACAGGATCATGATGCCTCTGTTTATACAGTAACCCTGTTACCAGAGCAAGTGTTAATCACCTAAACATAAAAGAATACTGTGATACTTTGTACTCTGTTCCTAAAGATTTGTTTTGTTTTGTTTTTTTAACTCTTAGGACCCTTCAAAGTCTTACAAGAAAGCTGGAGAAGTTGCATCACTTGAGTTACACGTGGAAGAAGGTATCCATGTAGAAACAACCCCTTTATCTAAGAAAGTTTCCCCATTGCATTCTGAAATGACAGATTATATAAAATCATCTCCTCCAACTCTGATCAGTAGCCATAATTCTGACTTAAAAGATAGAACAGAAATTAATGGAGCAACAACTGTCACAGAAAAATTGGCTCAACTTATTGCAACTTGTCCTCCTTCCAAGTCTTCCAAAACAAAGCAGAAGAAACCTGGGAGTGGAAGTGGAACCACATCTGGTTTGGTAAAAGATTCTGGGAAGAAGCTGCCAGGAACCATAACTGCAAGTGGGTTGGTTAACAAAGATTTGGTGAAGAAACTTCCAGGCTCTGGGATTGCTGTTGGATTGGTGAACAAGGACTCAGGGAAGAAGCCATTAGGGATTGGCAGCACAGCCATATTGGTTAATAAAGACTCTGGGAAGAAACCCCAACCAATCAACCCTTTAATTGGATTGGTTAGCAAGGATTCTGGGAAGAGACCTCCAGGGATCAGCACTCCACCAGGGTTAATCCCCAAGGATTCAGGAAAGAAGCAGCCAGTCACCAGCTCTGCAGTTGGATTGATCAGCAAAGATGTGGGGAGGAAACTTCCAGGGATCAGCACTCCAACTGCACTGACTAACAAGGAGCCTCTCAAAAAACCAGTAGGGATCAACACTCCAGCAGGGTTGCTTAACAAGGATGCTGGGAAGAAGTTGTTGGGAATAAATAGTCCTACAGCTCTTCTTAACAAGGATTCTGGGAGGAAGATACCAGGGACTGGCAGCAGCACAGTTGTGGTTAATAAAGACTCTGGAAGGAAGACACCAGGGATTGGCAGCTCGATGGGACAGGTCAGCAAAGACCCTGGCAGGAAGGTGCCAGGAATTAACAGTCCTGTGGGATTGGTTAGCAAGGACTGTGGGAAAAAACCAGCAGGGATTGGCTGTCCAGCTGGTTTGGCTAACAAGGACTCTGGAAGTCTGAAAACAGATTCCCTTGTGCCCTCCTCAGAGCCTTTTAAGCTTCCTTGCAATTCAAACCTCAGTAGCCTTGAAAGCCACGAGCCTGCGGATTTACTGAAGGAAAATACTACCAGCAAAACTTTTGAGAAGCACATTATGAGACAGAGCAAAGAAAGTATCTTGGACAAGTTTTCAATTCGAAAAGAAATTGCTGATGTAAGCAAAGAGATGTTCAGTGAAGGAATGTGTGTTCCACAGGATGCCTACTCATCCAGTGAGAAAGGAATTTATGAGACGTCGAAGCACGAGAAGCAACCTCCTGTTTATTGCACTTCACCAGACTTCAGGACAGGAGGTGCCTCAGAGGTGTCAACAGCAAAGTCCCCATTCAGTGCAGTGGGAGAGGGGAATCTCCCATCTCCTTCCCCCACAGTGTCTGTCCCCACCCTGAACAGGAGCCTCTCCACAGCCTCCTCCCAGCTGGCATCCAACTCATTGCACTTAAGTTCCACAGCAGAGCTCTTGGAAGGTATTTCTGACCCCGTGGGCAAAGCACCATTCTCATCAGACAGCAGCCTCCTGAGTCTGAACAGGACATTGAACCACAGCCTCAGCACTGATTTTAAAGGTGTTGAGAAAGATTTAAGTGATTCAAAAGCATCTTATGTGGAAACTTCAAGAACAAGTCCTCCCACAGGGAAAAAACCCATTTTGGCAGCTGAGACAAGCATCCATGCTACTGTCACCCCTTCATCAGTAGTTAGTTTTACCAGCTTGTTTGGTAGCAAACAGTTCCTCAAGATTGGTGCAATAGCTGCATCTGAAAAATCCTGCCAAGGAGCAAAAAACCTGAGCAGCACTCAGCAATCAAAACCTTTAAAGAAAAGAAAAGGAAGGAAGCCACGATGGACTAAAGTGGTGTCAAGAAGCACGTGCCGACCTCCAAAGGGTCTGGATTTAGAAAGGTCAGAGCTTTTTAAAAACATTTCATACAGTGCACTATCAAGCAGTAATTTGGAGCAGGCCAAATTCCTGAAAAACATCGGATCCTCCTCGTTTGTGGAGCACGAATTTGTCAAGCATCAGTTGCCAAAGCTGAATGAAGCTAATGGGCAGTCTCTGGCACTGCTGGCTGAGACTGACAAACAAACTCAGAAGTTCTACAGTGCTCACAAACAACCATCTAGCTTGTGTTTGTCAGATGATTTCTTACCTGACCTCTACAAACCCAAGAGAGGAAGACCTAAAGCCAAGGAAATGCCAGAACTCGAAGGTCCCCCCAAAAGAACTCTTAAGATCCCAGCATCAAAAGTCTTCTCAGTGCAGTCAAAAGAAGAGCAAGAACCTCCAATTTTGCAGCCTGAAGTCGAAATTCCCTCCCTAAAACAAAGCTTATCAGGACAAGCTTTTCCTAAAAAGAGAGGGAGGCCTAAAAGGCAGATTCGGTCTTCAATTAAAATGAAACCACCTATTCTGTCTGTGGCACCTTTTGTTGGAACAGAGAACTCGAGCAAGATGGGGCCTGAGAGTGAACAGCATCGACCTGGGGAGTTCTTTGAGAGGAAGGAGCAGCTCAGAGGGCCAGAAGAAGTCCAAAGCCCCAGTATTTGTAGCATGAGTGATTTGGAAGTAGACTCAGACAGAAAAGTTGCCAAGAGAAATAACGGACAGTTAATGAAAACAATTATTCGAAAAATAAATAAAATGAAAACTCTGAAACGAAAGAAACTCCTGAATCAGATTCTGTCCAGTACAGTGGAACCAAATACCAAAGGGAAGATGCAATCCAAGCTCCACAACACCGTGTCAACTCTTGCTGCCACATTCGGTTCGAAACTAGGCCAGCAAATCAACGTCAGCAAGAAAGGAACAATTTACATAGGAAAAAGGAGAGGGAGGAAACCTAAAGCTGTCCTGAATGGCATTTTAGCCAGCAGTGCTGCCAGCCTGACAGTTCTGGAGAAATCAGCCCAGCAATCTCCTGGTACATCCCTAGGACAAGTCCTGCCCCACTTGCTGCCCTCGGTGGGGAATCCCTCGGAGATCCTCCCATCCCCAGTTTGCTCCCAGTCGTCGGCGGTGAGCGGGGAGCAGAGCCCGGTGAGCAGCGACGCCGGTTTCATCGAGCCCAGCTCCGTGCCCTACCTGCACCTCCACTCCAGGCAGGGCAGCGTGGTACAGACTCTAGCCATGAAGAAAGCAGCCAAAGGGAGGAGGAGATTATCCCCACCCACGCTGCTGCCCAATTCCCCTTCTCACCTGAGCGAGCTGACATCACTGAAAGAAGCCACCCCTTCCCCAGTGAGCGAATCCCACAGCGACGAGACCATCCCCAGCGACAGCGGCATCGGCACCGACAACAACAGCACCTCGGACCGGGCTGAGAAGTTCTGTGGGCAGAAGAAAAAAAGACACTCGTTTGACCACGTGTCCCTCATCCCACCTGAGACTTCCACCGTGCTGAGCAACCTGAAGGAAAAGCACAAGCACAAGTGCAAGCGCCGCAGCCACGATTACCTCAGTTACGACAAGATGAAGAGGCAGAAGAGAAAAAGGAAAAAGAAGTACCCTCAGCTCCGAGGGAGGCAGGACCCCGATTTCCTGGCTGAGTTGGAGGAGTTAATAAGTCGGTTAAGTGAGATTAGAATAACCCACAGAAGTCATCATTTTATACCCCGAGATTTGCTGCCTACCATTTTTAGGATAAATTTCAATAGTTTCTACACCCACCCTACTTTTCCTTTAGATCCTTTGCACTACATTAGAAAACCTGATTTAAAGAAAAAGAGAGGCAGGCCTCCAAAAATGCGGGAAGCTATGGCAGAAATGCCTTTCATGCATAGCCTCAGCTTTCCCCTGTCCAGCACCGGGTTCTACCCCTCCTATGGCATGCCTTACTCCCCTTCTCCCCTGGCAGCTGCTCCCATAGGATTAGGTTATTATGGAAGGTACCCTCCAACTCTTTACCCTCCTCCACCCTCTCCTTCTTTCACCACCCCCCTGCCTCCACCTTCCTACATGCATACAGGCCACCTGCTTCTCAACCCCACCAAATACCACAAGAAGAAGCATAAACTCTTACGCCAGGAAGCTTTCCTCACCACGAGCAGGACTCCTCTGCTGTCCATGAGCACCTACCCCAGCGTCCCCCCTGAGATGGCCTATGGTTGGATGCTGGAACACAAGCACAGGCACCGCCACAAGCACCGGGAGCATCGCTCCTCCGAGCAGCCACAGGTTTCCATGGACACCATCGCTGCCAACAGCTCCTCCAGAACGGTTCTGGAGTCCTTGAAACGCTACAGGTTTGGCAAGGAGGCTGTGGGTGAGAGGTACAAACATAAAGAGAAACACAGATGCCACATGTCTTGTCCTCACCTGTCACCTTCCAAGGGTTTGCTGAGCAGAGATGAGCAGTGGGTCAGGAGAGAACCGTCGGAATCGAATTCTTTGGCGCTGGGCTTGCAGACACCTCTGCAGATTGACTGCTCTGAAAATTCCCCAGCTCTGTCCTTGGGTGGCTTCACTCCCAGCTCAGAGCCAGCCAGCAGTGATGAACACACAAACCTTTTCACAAGTGCAATAGGCAGCTGCAGAGTCACCAGCTCTGGCAGCACCAACGGACGTAAAAAGTTACCCGAGAGCCCGGGACTGTTCGGGCAGGACGCGGCGCTGAGCCGGCCCCTCCGCAAGGAGCCCGTGCCTTCCCTGGAGAAAGCCCTGCAGCCCCTGGCAGGTAAGGCAGCTCAGGCTGGGCCTGATTTCCACCAGTCTTGGTTGTTTTCTACCAGTCTTGGTTGTTCTCTTGTAGCAAACACAGCTGGAGCAGGGGGCAGGTGGGGATTTGGCTCTGTAGAGGTCTAGCCCTGCCTCTGCCCTCACCAAGGGTTTATGATGGAATTTTATCAGTCATGCACTGGGACTCAATGGCCATGAACAGGAGATATCTCCTGGAGGGAGGATGGGCTGTGGGAAAGATAAAGATGATTGCCCCAGCTGGTTTAAAGCTGGCCCATTAGCAGATAATATGTGCCAGGAGATAAAGATCACTGCCACACCCAGTTTTAAACAATGGCCCATTAACAGGAGATATCTCCCACAGTGATAAGAATTGCTGCCACACCCAGTTTTTAACAATGGCCCATTAACAGGTGATAGCTCCTGGATGAAGGGTGGGTCATGGGAAAGGTAAAGATGATTGCCCAGCTGGTTTAAACTGGCCCATTAGCAGATAATATGTGCCAGGAGATCAGAGTCACTGCCCCAGCTGGTTTAACAGATGGTGACAGAATCCACATTTCTGGCCACATCACCCAACACACATTCAAAAATCTTTGCCTTTTTAATATTAATAACACTATTTTAATATTTTGGAGAAATGAGGGAAAATTCCTCATGATTTTTTATATTTTCCAAGCCATGTTTCTGTTTGAAGTTTGGTTTGGTTCAGCTGTTGCTGCTACTGTTGTGAGTAATGTTTCCATTTAAGAAAATGTTTCCTATTCCTTTTGTAACTCCATTTTGGTTATTTGACACTCTTTGCCACAGCAGAGCTTTCAATCCCTGCCTTGAGGCTTCTTGCAACACCTCAGAGCAGTGGGGTTGATACTGGGGATGCCTGACACCAAACCAAGACTTTCTGAATTTATTCATAATTGGGAAATGCATTTGACAGCCTCGAGCAAAACTGGAACAGGAGGAGCAGGAACAGGAACTTGTCATCTGCATAATATTAAGGAAAAGAAAAGATAAACTGCAAAGGGCAAGTGTAGCTTGAGCTCCTGCCTGCTTCCAGTGTGTGAAGGAAGCCTGAGCTGCTTCTCCCTCCCCTTCTTGCCCATATTCTCTCTTGAAGTTTAAATCATTGTCCAAAGCCACTTGTGAGTAATATTTCACAGAGCAAGAACCAGCTGCCAGGACTGAATAATCCCTCCTCACATTCCTGCCTCTCATCTTCCTCCTTCCCATGGGATATTCCTGCTCTGATGCCTCCTGCCACCTCATGCTCTCCACCTGTGTATGGAAAGGGTTTTTCTTTTGATTTGGGGGTTTATGTTTTCCTTTTTTTATTTTAAGGGCAGTTAGAAGCAGCTGGATCTTTGACAAGTTTATATTTCTTAGTGCTGGTGCTGAAATTATTTGAAGTGGTGAGTGGAGTGTGGAGAAGGCAGCAGAGCAGTGAGATTGATTTTCCTGCAGTGATGGAAAGAGAAAATCCAAGTGCTGTTTCACTCAGAGGGTTAAATTTTCCTCTGAGGAGTGAAATGGTTGTGGGAACCTGTGCAGCTCTGGGAATTTTGAAATGTTTGATGGCACTTCCAGGCAATGATTCCCACCTGGAACCTGCCATTTCTCTGGAGTCCAGCTCATTCCCAAAGAGCTCCCAGTGCCTTTCACTTGGAAAACTTAAAACCACATCTGGTAAAAAGCTCTAGGAAAGAGAAATGTCAGATTTGGGGGTTTAAATCCATGTTAGATTATATGTTGTGTTGTTAGCCATGATGCTGAATGATAATTCTGAATGGAAGATTACAGGAAAGATACAGATGGAGAAAAAAACATCAAATATTGTTTATTTATAAAATCAGATGTAATTTAGGTGCATGATAGAGAGGTGCTGGCTCAGAAACCTGGAATAAACAGAGATCAACATCAGCAAACCCATCCAGAATGGATTTTGGGAATCCTTAAGGAATATTTGTGGTGCTTTATTTCAGATTATTCCATGTGGATATTCCACAGCCTTTTGAAGATAAACCTGACCTAACTAAATTAACCAATTCTTTTAATGATATTGGCCAATGCAAATTATTTTCAGAGGATTTACCTGTGCCTAAGTGGTGTTAGAAAATAATTAAAAAGTAATTAGAGAAGAACTTTTCTTGGTTGTTTTTGCACACAGGAGCCCCAAGGAGTTCAGAGTTTCCCAGGAAGTGAAGCCCAGGTGGAAATTCTCACACTGAGTCTGATGTGTGACCTTGTCTGATTTTTTTCCTGGATTTTTCCTGATGTTTTTCCCAGAAATCCTTGGAATTTTGGCAGGTTTGGTGTGTTATTAGTGCAGATTTTAGGACTTTTTTGGACATTTTTCGTGCAATTTTGGGGGATTTTAGGCCATTTTAAGTTGGATTTCCTCAGGATTTTTTGCCCACCCATTTTCCAGGTTTTTCTCCTCAAGAATCCCTCGAATCTCACTGAATTTTGGGGCCATTTTAAATTTTTTTAATCAAATTTTTAGGATTTTTTTTTGCCATTTTTAATGCGATTTCTGGGATATTTCTGCATTTTTTAGTATGTTTCTTTTTAGGCTAAATTTTCCTAGAAATCCTTGGGATTTTGGCAGATTTTGGGTGTTTTAGTGCAGACTTTGAATGTCTCAGTGCAGATTTCAGGTGTCTGGTGGCCGATTTTAGGACTTTTTAATGCTTGGAATTTTGGCAGATTTGGAGTGTTTCAGTGCAGATTTTAGGTGTCCAGTGACCAATTTTAGGACTTTTTAGTGCTCTAAATTTTGGCAAGTTTGTGGTGTTTTACTGCAGATTTTAGGAGTTTTTTGGCCATTTTTAGTGCGATCCCTGCCCGAAGGTTCCCGGTCCCTGTCCCAAGGGTTCTCTGTCCTTGTGCCACTCCCTGTCCCCAGGGATCCTGGTCCTTGTGCTGTTCCTTGTCATGAAGGTTCCTGGTGCTTGTCCCAAAAGTTCCCGGTCCCTGTGTCACTCTCTGTCCCAGGAATCCCGGTCCCTGTGTCACTCTCTGTCCCAGGAATCCCGGTCCCTGTGTCACTCTCTGTCCCAGGGATCCCGGTCCCTGTGTCACTCTCTGTCCCAGGGATCCCGGTCCCTGTGTCACTCTCTGTCCCAGGAATCCCGGTCCCTGTGTCACTCTCTGTCCCAGGAATCCCCATCCCTGTGTCACTCTCTGTCCCAGGAATCCCGGTCCCTGTGTCACTCTCTGTCCCAGGGGTCCCGGTCCTTGTTCTGGTCCCAGTCCCGAAGGTTCCCGGTCCCTGTGCTGGTCCCTGTCACGAGGGTTCTCGTTCCCGTCCCCATTGCCGCTCCCATTCCCGTCCCCATCCCCATTCCTGTCCCTATTCCCGTTCCCATCCCCGTTCCCGCTCCCGTCCCCATTCCCGTCCCTGTCCCCGTTCCCGTCCCTATTCTCATCCCCGTTCCCATCCCTGCTCCCATTCCCATCCCCGATCCCGCTCCCATTCCCATTGTCATCCCCATTCCCACTCCCATTCCCGTTCCTATTCCCATTCCCACTCCCATCCCCGCTTCCATTCCTGCTCCCATTCCTGTCCCCGCTCCCATTCTCGTCCCTATTCCCATTCCCGTCCCCATTCCTGTCCCTATTCCCATTCCCGTCCCCATTCCTGTCCCTATTCCCATTCCCGTCCCCATTCCCGCTCCTATTCCCGTCCCGGTGCCGCGGGACCGGCGGGCAGCAGCGCCCCCTGGCGGCTCCGCCGCTCGTTGCCGATCCCGGTGCGGAACCTGAGCGGGGCAGGGGCGGCTGAGCTGTCCCGGGGTGCTGAGCAGGGAGGGGGTGTCACACAGGAGGTGACAGCCCCCAGAGTGTCACACAGGGGGTGACAGACCCCGGGGTGTCACACAGGGGGTGACAGTCCCCAATGTGTCACACAGGGGGTGACAGCCCCCGGGGTGTCACACAGGGGGTGACAGCCCTCAGAGTGTCACACAGGGGGTGACAACCCCCGGGGTGTCACACAGGGGGTGACAGCCCCCAGGGTGTCACACAGGCAGTGACAGCCCCCGGGGTGTCACACAGGGGGTGACAGCCCCCAGAGTGTCACACAGGGGGTGACAGCCCCCAGGGTGTCACACAGGGGGTGACAGCCCCCGAGGTGGCACACAGGCAGTGACAGCCCCCGGGGTGTCACACAGGCGGTGACAGCCCCCGGGGTGTCACACAGGGGGTGACAGCCCCCAGGGTATCACACAGGGGGTGACAGTCCCCAGGATGTCACACAGGGGGTGACAGCCCCCAGGGTATCACACAGGGGGTGACAGCCCCCAGAGTGTCACACAGGGGGTGACAGACCCCGGGGTGTCACACAGGAGGTGACAGCCCCCAGAGTGTCACACAGGGGGTGACAGTCCCCAGGGTGTCACACAGGCAGTGACAGCCCCCGGGGTGTCACACAGGAGGTCACAGCCCCCGGGGTGTCACACAGGGGGTGACAGCCCCTGGGGTGTCACACAGGGGGTGACAGACCCCGGGGTGTCACACAGGAGGTGACAGACCCCGGGGTGTCACACAGGCGGTGACAGCCCCCGGGGTGTCACACAGGGGGTGACAGCCCCCAGGGTGTCACACAGGGGGTGACAGCCCCTGGGGTGTCACACAGGGGGTGACAGACCCCGGGGTGTCACACAGGAGGTGACAGACCCCGGGGTGTCACACAGGCGGTGACAGTCCCCAGGGTGTCACACAGGGGGTGACAGCCCCCGGGGTGTCACACAGGTGGTGACAGCCCCCAGGGTGTCACACAGGAGGTGACAGCCCCCAGGGTGTCACACAGGGGGTGACAGCCCCCGGGGTGTCACACAGGGGGTGACAGCCCCCGGGGTGTCACACAGGGGGTGACAGTCCCCAGGGTGTCACACAGGAGGTGACAGCCCCCAGAGTGTCACACAGGGGGTGACAGCCCCCAGGGTGTCACACAGGGGGTGACAACCCCCGGGGTGTCACACAGGCAGTGACAGCCCCCAGGGTGTCACACAGGGGGTGACAGCCCCCGGGATATCCCACCGGGCCATCCCTGCCACCTCCAAAACCTTCTTCTTTTTTCTCCCTTTTCTGCATCACAGCCCATTCCCACTTTAAACACTTAACTCCTGCTGTTTAATTCCTATTTTCAATCCCAGCTCTCAGGGTATTTGTTTAGTGTAGACTTTATGAATTTGATGCATCCTCAGGAGGAAAAGTCACCCTGCTGTCAGTGTAACAACTCAGCAGCTCCCTGAACCTACAGGGATGGGTGGGCAGAGTGTTGGAATAAAGTGAAACTCATGGGTTGAGATAAGAACTCTTTAATAATTGAAATAAAATTATATATAATAGTAAGAATAGTAATAATTGTCATGAAAAGAATAGAGAGAAATAAAGCCCAAGAAGCACAAGCTCATCCCAGCCCCTTGGAAAAATTCTGTTCATTCCCTCCACCAGTCACAGGTGTTAGATCAGGAGTTAAGAGTGCCCATGATTTTTTAAAAAATCCAAACTTTGAGGCAAGAGAGGATCTAAAAGGAGATTTTCTGATTGGTGCTTTCAAGGATTCTCCCATCATCAAACACTTTGGGCTTTCCTCTGAGGCACTGAAGGACATGGACAGGGGAGGAATTTTGGGCTTTGATTTTGGGCAGAACTTCAGTGTCCTGCTGTTACCTTTTGGAGGATTCTTTGAGGAAAGGAGGGAAGAGCTCAGAACCTAAAAACTCATTCATTATGAACCATATTTTGAAGGGAAACAGCAAAAATCTGTCTTTTTGCATCCTGGATTTTGTCTTCTAGATATTTACAGGACATGCAGATTCTCCTCTTGCTCTGCCATGTGCATTTTTGCTTATCTGGGGTTTTATACTGATCTGAGTTTTTAATATCTCAGCATTTTCATAATTGCAATACCAGTTTTTTTTAATGACATTTTCATGACTCCCACAGCCTTTGCTTTCAAGAGTAATTTGGGATTCTCTAAAAGCTAAAATTTTAGGAAAAGAAAGCAGTTTACTATAAGAAAATATTTTTGTGTAAAAAAAGGGAAAACAAAAATAGCTTTTTGCTTGTGTTCTCAGCAGAGCTGCCATTCCCAGCCCTGTCCCTTCACCCTGCAGCAGTCGTGGGATTCCTGTCTCTTTCTAAAATTGGTTTTAACTCAAGGAATGGTAATTGTGCTTCCTGCTGCCTGGTGACATCATCCAAGGATTTAGCAAGTACCAGCAAGCTCAGAACACAGAGTGAAATAAAATCCAGTGCTGGTTTGTGTGTAGATAATCATCATTTTCACTTGTTTAGGCCCCAGGGCTTTGACAGATTTGCCATGATGGACTGGAGCAGAAATATTTGTGGTTTTTTTTTTCCTTATGACAAGATTTTGAAAAGGAAAAGCAGCACAGCAATCTAAAAATCTAAAGAATTTTTAAATCTTGGGGATTTTTTTTTTTTAGCTCTTCACCTTCCTGCTGAGCAGTTCTGCCCAAGGAGGAGGGGAAGGGAATTCTCAGGGGATGGGAACCTCTGGTTATCCAGGGGGTTGGGAGATTTTGGATTCACAGCCTGGAACAGAGGATGCACAAAGGGAGCTCTTCCCACTGTGTCCAAATTCCAGGTGGGAAGGAATGAAGAAAAAGGAACCAAACTGGTGGTGCCCAGTAGCAGGAGATCCACTGGGTCTGGATTTTATCCTGGAGTTCAGGAAATTCTGTGCAGAAGGAAAAAGTCTTCTCAGTGAGGGTGAGGGAATGGCAGATTGTGGAGTTTGTGTCACTGGAGATGTGGAAAACCCAACAGAATGTGGTGACCCCTGTTTGAGCAGGGTAGTTGGTCTTGGTAATCTACAGAGGTCTTTTCAAACTCTTCTGAAAATCAAGGAGTTTGGATTAAATTCAGAGCAGGAATATGTGGGGGGTTGTTTTCTTTTCTCACATACAGGTGAATTCTGGTGGTTAATATTACATTTATTTATTTAAAGCTTGTTTACCTCTGCCATTGGCCAATTCCTGCTTGCTGTTTCCTTCCCCTGCATTCAGGGAGCTCACAGGTGTTCCTGAAGCCATCCAGAGCAACCTCAGTTTAATGTTTTATTGTGTTCAGTGTTGTATTGACCCAGCCAGACTGAAAGGATGTTTTTTGTGCCTTTCCCTGCTCTGCCTTGCAGGCACTTTGCCAAGCCAGGACAAGCCCTCACAGAGGCAGTCAGAGAGCACAAGCTGCAGCCCTTCCAGGAAGAGATCCACGTCGGAGAGCACTTCTTCTCCAGGCAAGTCCTGCTCAGGGACCTGGATTTTGGGATCCCTGTGTGCTCAGATCTGTGCTAAGACACATGGCTGCACAGATATTGAGTTTTTCCACTGGTATTTTTGGGTATAAAAGCTGTGGTTTGGGTTGTTGAATAAGGAGACTTGAGCAGAGCTGTGTTAAGGTAAGGTTTGGTTTCTCACAGGTTATGTTGGGCTTTGTGGAGCTCAGTTCTTTAATGCCAGACCTGTGACATTACAGGTAATCAGTGAATTAGAGGAATAAATTAATTGCTCCCTGGGGAAGAGCCTGATTCTGTCACTGTCACTGTGACCTGTCACTGAGCAGGTCACAGGAGGATCAGGCTGGTTTGTGCTGTGGGGTTTTCTTCCTCACACATAAGAATCCTGCCAGGGTGATGGAGGATGACACAGGCTCATCCCAGCCATCAGTGGTGGCACAGACAGGACAAAAATGCTCCTGGGAGAGAGATAATGCAAATATTGATCAGACCCATGAGCCAAGAGCAGATCTTGAGTGCAAGATCCTGGATGTTGCAGCAGGACAGTGAGGGAGCCAAGGGCTGACATTGCCTGAGGCTTGTGAGGAAGGGAAAAGTTCTCCCTCCTGACAGAGCAATGGAGCTCTAGAGAGTCATCTGAGGGATGAGGGAGGTGAGAAAGGAGCTCAGCCTGGAGAAAAGGAGGCTCAGGGGGAATTTCTGGCTCTGCACAACTTCCTGACAAGAGGGGACAGTCCCAGGTCAGGCTCTGCTCCCAGGAGAGGCTCAGGGTGGACACCAGCAGGAATTTCCACATGGAAAAGGTGCTCAGGGCTTGGAAATGCCCAGGAAGGTCTGGAGTGCCCATCCCTGGAGGTGTCTGAGGAATTCCTGGAGGTGGCACAGAGCTCTGGGCTGGGGATGAGGTGGGGATTTGGCACAACTTGGACTGGATGCTCTTGGAGGTCTTTGAACCATGAGCCTCAGTGGTTCCATGGCTCTGTGTGTTTGAGTTTTGTTTTGTCAGCTCAGTGTGTGTGTGTGTGACTCTGTGTGTTGCTGTCAGTCACATTTTACCCCTTTACTTCATCAAATCTATTGCCCAAATTGTCACAGGGAAGATCTGAAAATGTTCATTTTCTGCATGTTGTCACTCAGTTGTTATCCCAGGCTGCAGTGGGCTCTGAGCACCCTGCTCCAGTGGAAAGTGTCCCTGCCCATGGCAGAGGATGGAACAAAATGGTCTTTAAGGTCCCTTCCAACCCAGACCATTCTGTGATTCAGTAAAAATGGAATGTGAGCTCCCCTAGGATTGGACAGAAAAAAATCCAGCAAGTTGACCCATTTTGTAAGAAGCTCACTTGCAGAAGCTCCTGTTGCTAGAATTCAGACATGCTTAGACACCCAAATTGACTGCAAATATGTAGGATTGGTACTTAGAACTAGTTATGGTTTCCATCTAGGAAGGATGTGCCAAAAATGCCATTTCCTCCCAGATGTTTACAACAGATGCTCCATTCAGCCTGTGCTGCAGAAAAGTCCTTTGCAATGGGAAAGGGATCTTCCTTTTTTCTTTTTTTTATTCACTTTCTTGCCCTTGCTCACTTGAGAGGGGCAGCTGCAGTCCTAGCTGGAAACAGGAAGTGTTAAAGTTGAGGATTGTTTTGTGCATTGGAATGACATGAATCACAAGTTTATCAACTTCAAAGTCACCCAAGTGATGATGCAGCTGAGAGGATCAGTCATTGTTGGATTATGTGGGTCTGGAATGTGTGTGGGTTTCAATGTTTGTCAGAGAGGAGCTGCAGCTGTCCCATCCCTGGGATTAGCAGCAGCAGTGACAGAGACCCCTGGGATGTGCTGCTGCTCCAGGGTCACTGAGCAGGTGGGCTCTATCCCTAGAAGAAAACAAAGGGTGATTTATCTTTATTATTTCTGAAATATTATATGTTTTACATATATATTTCGGATTTTTTTTTTCTGAAATTATCTTTATTATTACATCTAAATGCAGAGCTGGAAGTGTAAATCCAGTTATCTCAGAGATGTTGGGGTGTCCATATCAGGCTTCTCTTGTTCTTTGTCACCAGAGCTTTGTCCAGAGGAGGATTTTTAAAACATATTTTGCTGACTCTTTCTCCTCCAAATTGTGTATTCTCTGAAACACCTTTTAATTTGCACTTACAAACTTCTGACTTTGGAATCTCAGTAAGGAATGCATTCTCCAGAGTAACACAATTGGACTACTGAGCACTGGGAAAATATCAGAAAATATTTAAACTAGAAAATACTTCAAAAATAGCTAGAAGGTTAGAAAATAGTTAAACTGGTTGTGCTTTATCTGTGTCATCTAACAAATAATCTCCCTCCTGTCAAGTGCTAGTGCTCTTTATAAACACATTTTGTTGTCTTCCTTTAACAGTTCCCTTGACACCAGGATGTGCTGCTCAGGCTCCAGCCTGGGCTCCACTGGGTTAAGAGATCTGATCTAATCTAATTAATTTGCCACAATTACAGGAACATTTTTGTCAATGCTAATTCACAATTGTGATGTATTTGTGAGAAGGCAGCATCCATTTCATTCCAGAAAGAGGAGAATTTCTTCTGATGGGATGTTATCACTAAGGAGCAGCAGGGCAGCTTTGGGAAGCTCTTAGTTTGGAACAAATCCCTTTTTAATGCTGCATAATCTACATGGTTGACCTGGAAACTTTCTTTTTCAAGCACCACTCTTCAGCTCTAAAGCATATAAAAGTCAAATCCAAATTTACTTCCTGTGTAAATTAGACTTAAAGATGATTGCCTCAGCTGATTTTTAAAGATGGCCCATTAGAGATAAAGATCAGTGCCACACCCAGTTTTAAACAATGGCCCATTAACAGGAGATATTTCCTACAGTGATGGGAGATGGGTCATGGGAAAGGTAAAGTTGATTGCCCCAGCTGGTTTAAAGCTGGCCCATTAACAGATATTAACATTTCTGGTCACATCCTTCATTGCAACCCAAGACAATTTCTCATGGAAAAGTGAGATGTGCTTGATTCCCAGGCTAAAAAGAAATTGTGTCTGACCAAAACAGAAAAACTGCAGCTATCACTGTATGGAGTTCAGTGTTACACACTAAATTGCAAGGTAATAAATATCTATAAAATGTAAAATGTAGAATCCTGAGGGGTGACTGCAGCCTTGTGTTGTTGCAGGGGCGGCGGGGCCGGCGCGGGGCTCCCGCCTGGCCGAGGACTCGGTGGATTCTCTGCTGCAGCGCATGGCCCAGCAGGATGGACCCCCCACCCTTGAGAAAAACCTGGAATCTGTCATGGCCAACGTGGCTGCTCCTCCATCAGCCAGCCCTGCTCGAAACCACTCCAGGGAAAGAGCCCTGGGCAAGCAGGATAACCTGGGAGCTCCAGCCATGGGCAGCACCGAGCTCTCCCTGCTGCAGGAGCGGCTCCCCAACAGCTACTCACCAAGGCACCTCAAGAGGAGTGTGGTAGAGGCCATGCAACGCCAAGCCAGGAAAATGTGCAATTACAACAAGATTCTGGCGACAAAAAAAAATCTGGACCACGTCAACAAAATCCTGAAAGCCAAAAAGCTGCAGAGGCAGTCGAGGACGGGGAATAATTTCGTGAAGCGGCGGCCGGGGCGGCCACGCAAGTACCCGCTGCAGGCTGTGGTGTCCATGCAGGCACTGCAGGCTGCCAGGATGGTCAGCCAGGAGCTGCAGGACACTGAGCAGAGCAGCAGCCCCCTGCACCTGGGCCCAGATACCATCACTGATGTCATTGAGGCTGTGGTGCAGAGTGTGAGCCTCAACCCCGAGCACCGTAAAGGTTGGAAGAGGAAGAGGTGGCTGCCGGAGGAGCAAGCCAGGAAGAGGCACAAGTCTTTGCCTGAAGATGAGCAGGAGAGCAATAAGAGGTGATTTTCTTTGTAGTTTTGTAGATCAGTTGGTTTTAGAACATTTTGGTCATTGTGCTTGATTTTGTTAAGGAGGTGTTTGAGTTTCAAGGACAGAGGCAGAAATCTCTCTTTGAAATGGATAATGTAAACCCCCTTCCTCCAAATTATTATAATTTGGAAACTAAGAGCCTCTCAGGCAAAGATATGGGAATTAGGAATAACAATTCTGTACTAGGAAAATTAAAATAGAAATACAGTATTACAAAAACACTGCCAGAGTCAGAATCCAAGCTGACACCCATCAGTCAGTCAGGGTGTTGGCAGCAGTGCCATTCAATGGTGGCTGCATCCTCCTGCAGTGGCAGATGTGGTTCAGCTGGAGAAGGTGCAGTTTTCCTCTGAAGATCCAGGGATGATGTGGAAAGGTCTGGTTTTCCTCTGGAATCCAGTGGTGTCCAAAATCTCAGTTTTTATCTGGGTAGGAAAGGCTTGGCTCCTCTCCTGGCTGGAGCATCTCCCAGTGGGATGATGGAATTTTATCAGTCATGCACTGGGACTCACTGGCCATGAACAGGAGATATCTCCTGGAGGGAGGATGGGCTGTGGGAAGATAAAGATGATTGCCCAGCTGGTTTAAAGCTGGCCCATTAGCAGATAATGTGTGCCAGGAGATAAAGATCGCTGCCACACCCAGTTTTAAACAATGGCCCATTAACAGGAGATATCTCCCACAGTGATAAGAATTGCTGCCACACCCAGTTTTTACCAATGGCCCATTAACAGGTGATAGCTCCTGGATGAAGGGAGGTAAAGAGCAAAGCTAAAGCAGCAGGGAGGAGTTAAGGGGTGCACCTGTACTGGTAAAGACACTCTCATCTTCTCATTCTTGTCCCCAAAGTCATCAATAAACAGATCAAACCCTGTCAGGAGTTTTCTTTTCCAGAAATGGGTGCTGCTGGTACCATGTGCTCAGGAGCTGCTCTCCTGAAGGCTGAGGAAAGGGTTACCATGTGCTGGTTTTAAAGTGCAAAAGCAGAGAGCAAGAGCTGCCTTCTGAATTACTCAGCTGAGGCTCCAAGGGATAAACATTAGCAGTACAAACAACATTCTTTTTGTAATAATAATATCACCAAAAAAAAAATCATACTTTTCTTATGATTATGCTTAACCCCCACTTGATCATGATTGTTGAGTTACATTTTTTAAGTAGAAACACCCAGAAATTCAGAAACATGGACTTTTTCTGCTGACCAGATTCAAGAGAGGAATAATGAAAGTGAGATAATCTTAATGGGAAGGTGATTTTTCTATCTTTACTTTTTTTTCCAGTTTCTCTGAGACAGTAGCTGAACCTCCCAGTCCACATGAAGCCCTTGGGAAACCACCTGAGTCTGAAACCCCTGAGCAGCCTTTGCCTCCTCTAACCCAACGTGAGAAGAAAGCTCCTAGACCCCCAAAGAAGAAGTATCAGAAGGCTGGGCTCTACTCTGATGTGTACAAAACAACAGAGTAAGTAAAACAGAGCAAAACTGATCTCTGATTATCCAGGGGAAATTCTCCTTTCACCTAGAACCATAAAGAACTCATGAGTAGGTGAAATAAAACCATCTTAGTTGAAGCCTGTACATGATAATTGTCAGAAGCTGACCCAGTGAGGATGTAAAATATAACCCCAGTCAGACAGCAGCCTGGAGCAGTCTGAAAATGTTTGTAATTATCAGCTTTGAAGAAAGGAAGAGGTTTATTCAAGAGTCTGAATGATCCTGGCAAGGCAAGTGCTGGATGTGTTCTGGTTCTGAGCACAGAGTCTGCAGAGAAAAGCTCATTAGGTTCCTGTTTGCATTGGCTGAATGGTGACAACTGGTCATCTTCTGTGTGAAAGAATTTCAGATATGCACCCAGTTCATTTCACAGTTCAGTGAAGTTCATCTCTATTTTCTCTGAGATGTTTAGGGTAAAAAAAATTAAAAATCCATCATTTCTTTGTTTTTCCTACTGGTTGGTTTGCAGCCTGGTGTCCAGCAGAATGTGGCCACCTCCCTCTTTCCCTTCCCTTTGTAGTCACACATTTTCTAGTGCCATCTGAACAAAGGAGTTGAAATCAGGAGTTTGTGCTTCTGTTCCAATATGATCTGACAGATTGAAAAGAGAGAAAATCTGGCACTTTCTCACCGTGTCATGGACCACTTTAAAATGTTCCAGAGACCACTGGGAAACTGCCAGTACAGTTTATCAGCTGCTCCTGCTGTAATCTCTCTAATCTAAAATTAGCTAGTAATGTAATCTAAGAAAAGGTAGTAGAGGGAAGGAAACAGTGAAAGGATCAAGACTCTAAGGAAGAAACAAAGATCTCAGTCTGATCAAAGTGAGTTTTAATTGTTTTAAAGAGATGTGCTATAACTTGACCACTTGGATGGTCTGTCACTGCTGTACACAGCATGCAACACTCAAATCTCACAGTTTCATCTGCTGCCTTAAGAGAGGAGCTGAGAGAGTCATCTCCTTTTCTTTAGTGTAAATATTTGGAACTTTGAGTGCTGCTAAGTTGGAAGGAACCCACAAAGATGATGGAGTCCAACTCCTGGCCATGTGTGGAGTGGTGTCCAAACTCTCCTGAAGCTCTGGCTGTTCCCATTCCCTGAACCCTCTGGGGGAAGAACCTTTCCCAAAATCCAACCTCAACCTGCCCTAACACAGCTCCAGCCATTCCCTGGATGCTGTCCTGTTCACACAGAGCAGAGATTGGAGCTGCTCCTCAGGAGGAAGTTACAAATCACTTACAGAGTGATTTATCTTCCCTTTGCCTCTTGTTCCACCTGCTGAGTTCTTCCTTGCTCTGATACTGGGGTTTGGGATGAGCTGATTATGACACTGAGGAGTTTCAACCTTCCAAGGAAGCAAATTCTGCCTCCACCATGTGAGACAGAGCTGTGGCAAACTCCACTGAGGAATTCTGTGCAGCCTGAAGGGCTGAGCCCACCTTTCCATCCTGCTGCCACTCCTTTCCCAAGTGCCAGACTAAATCCACAGAACAGCAATCACTTTTTGGTAATTAGATTTTTTTATCTGGTTTGATGTGCTGTTCTCATTCTACTGCATAGACATATGGTTGGATATTTGGAAACAGAGTAAGAGGAGAGCAGAAATTCATGTTGTTATCCCATTACTTATGTAACTTCCTGCTGTAGGAGTTTGAAAACCTGATCTGAGGAGGAAAAGGCAGCTCTGTGATCATGGGGCACCCTCTAGTGCTGTCACAGGGAGTGTTGGGGGGTTGTACTCACTGTTTTTTTGTAATTATTTACAGTGTTCACTGCAGACACTTTGCCTCAAACACTATTTTCCTTCTCTGTTTCATAATTCCTAAATGTCACAAGGACATGTGAAGCAGTGAAGTTTGCACTGAGGTTTGTACAAGTCACAGCCTGTCCCTGCATTCAGTCACATCCAACTGCTCAACAACAGCACAAAAAAAAAGGTTTAGCCTGACCTGGTCAGTGTTGATGAACTGTTGAAAGAGATGTCAAGAGATGATTTTAAAAAGGTTTCATTTCTCTGCAGCCACAAACAATTTGCCCTCAGCAGGAGTTGACTCCAGCTGCTCTCCATCTGGAGACCTTGTTAAAATACAGTGAAGAAAGTTCAGGTTTTGATATATTGCAAATGAACTAAGGATAAAAGGAATGATTTCTGAGTCAATCTCAGTTCTGCCTCATTTCCAGCTGTCATTTTGAACACTCCACAGTCAGCAACTCCCTTGGGATTTCCATGGAGAGATGTTCAGTCTGTGGTTGCACAAAGTTGCAGCTTTGAAAACAAGGGAAGATCTCATGGAAGAGTTATTCTCTGTGGTTTTCCTTGAGGAGTGAACTGCAAAGTCCAGTTCAGCCAAAAAAAAAAAAAATTAAATTAGCAAGTAATTAAATTGTTGTAGAGTGTTTAGAGAAACGCATTATTTTGATATTTGAGCAGGACATGAATTGCAGTTCAGATAGATCAGCATCAAAGCCACCTTAAACCCATTTAAAATGTTCATCAAACTGTGGTCTGAGGGAAAATGGGGCTGCACACATGAAAAATGTAATTCCACAGAGAAATAATCCCAGCCAACATGGTGAGAGTGTAGAGACATTGAAAACTGGAGAGGAGGAACAGAAATGGAGCAGAATGATTTCCCTGATGATTGATCTCACCCAAGTCTTAACTGGCTGGTTTGGAATCACAGAATTATGGAATAGTTTAGGTTGGAAGAGACTTTAAAATTCATTTTGTTCCTCCTTCTGCCATGGCAGGAACATCTTCCACTATCCCAGTTTGCTCCAAGCCACATCCAACCTTAAACACATCCAGGGATGGGGCAGCCACAGCTGCTCAGGGTCTCTTCACCCTCTCAAGGAAAAATATCTTCCTAAATATTTCCTTTGATATCTGTATCTCAAAATTTGTTTTTGATTTGCATTTTTCCTTCACTAAACAATAATATCACATTTTTTATTGAGTTATCTTTCTGTTTCTTGTCCACTTCTTAAAACACATCCCTTAAAAAACTTGAGTAAATTCCAGTAGGCTTCAATATCATATAATCTTTGGTATATTTGACATTTAGAAGTCTCCTTTAAATATTGTAAGACTGCAGTTCTAAATATAACCTCTTCAGATTCTATTTTCCAAGGCTTGTTGTTGGCCAGGAGATGTTTATAAACACCAGATTACAGAGCTGTCACCTGCCTGACCCATACAACCATTCTGATTTCATACTCTTATTTTTCTTTCTGCAAAGGGGTGTCTTACTGGTTTTTAAACTTTCTCTTCTGATTTCTATTCTTTTTCTGATAAAGGCAGCACATGAATTTTTATTTTTTTTTTTTTTTTAGGGAATTGGGAGAGCACATGTGTCACATGCCCAGTTCCTCAGTGAAACCACCAGATAGGATCTGCCAGTTGTTTTTTATTTGTATAAACTTGAGTAAATTTAATTTTAGTTGCTTTAATTTTAGTTATTACCTTTTTATCACATTTCAAATCAGTGATGTCCCATTGGCTGTTACCTTAACAATATTCATGGAGAAAAAAAAAAAAAAAATCCATTATGGGAGGGCTGAGATCAGTGTTAAGATGGAGATGAATTCTTTCACCATTTCTATTATTACCTGATGCTCCAGACATCTAAAACAGAAAATGCATTTCTTGCAAAGTGACACATGTTCCTCATTGTGATTATTTTGCTTCTTTCTCATCCACCACAGCCCCAAGAGTCGTTTGATCCAGCTGAAGAAGGAGAAGCTGGAATACACCCCAGGGGAACATGAGCATGGGCTGTTCCCAGCCCCCATCCACGTTGGTGGGTACCTCACCTGTGTTTGTATTATTGGGAAAATATGCACAAATGTAGCACTAGGGGACCTGCATAACCTTTTATCCCTTTTTAGGTCATTCATAGATTTTTGGAACATGAATTTTGCCAGCTCTGTGTTGCCCAGTTTGACTGGAAAGGGTTGGTTTTTTTTAGCTTAAAATATTGTTCTTGATTTTTTTTTTATGTGTCAAAAACACCATTCTAGTTGAAAATCTGTGATAGTCCTTGGATGAAATGCAGAGCATATCTTCACCTCAAATAAAAATAGAGCAGAATAGCCACAGATAATTGTGACATTTTAATCCCAGAAGTTGAGCATGGAATGATAAATTCCCCCATGTCCCCATGGTTAATGATGTCTGGATAAAAATGGAGGAATAATTAAAAGCTTTGCTGTCATCTTTGTTTTTACTTCATCCCCATTTTGCAGTCTTGGGCAGGAAAAAAATGAGATTTAGGATTTCACAGAATCACAGAGTGATTTGGATTTTGGGAAGGGACTTTACAGATCATTTTTTCCCACCTTATTCCATCACCTTCCATAGCCCATGCTGCTCCAAAACCTTCCAGGGATGTATCTGTGGAAAGAAACCATAACCCAAATGTGTCCCAAGCCTCAGAGGGGATGGAGTGGGGAGCCCCCACTGTTTGCAGCTCATATCAAAATTAGATAATTTCCTGTTTCTCAGCTCATTGTTTCAGCTTTTGAACTGCTGGGATTTCTTGCTGCAAGTCCTGTCACGCCCAGCAGGTTTGGGGAATTCCAGAAATCTTTGTCCCATCAAACACTGGTTTGTCTCCTGTAACTCAACTGGTTTTGGCTCCCTGCACAACTGGGCAGAACACTTGGACAGATCTGTGTGAATCAGGAGTCACAAAACAGGTTTCAGAGCTGAAGGTGACAATTTAAATTCTTCAAAACGTGCCCTTGCTCAGCTCCTTTTTGAATAAATCACATTTCTGGTCCTGCCCTGCAGCTGCTGCTGTGACTCCAGAGGTTTTTGGGGATGGTTTAACCCCAGGGTTCTGCCAGGGGGCTGCACTGGTGCCCACTGGAGGCTCAGTGCCAGAGCACCTGAATGAGCCTTTTGTTTGCCCTGCTGAGCTCATAAAAGTGAAAGCAAATTCCCAGCAGATTTAGCTCTTTCCTGGAACCTGCTAGGCATGAATAAGGCATTGAAAATGGAAAGTAATTGAGGGGTAAATTGTAAGGAAAACATTACCATTTTTATTTTCCAGCAGTGAGGTTATGTGTGTGAATTTATGTGAACCCACAGAGCATTGCTGGAGGAATATAAAGACATTTGTTAACAGTTAGAAAAGCTGGAGGGGGGGAAGGGGGAAATTAAGTTTGGTTCTGACACCTCAACCTAGACACTGCTCCCTGCAATTTTGTGATCCAGGATTCCAGCAAAATGATCAGAGAATGTTAAATCTTGGCTGGAACTAATCAGTGTCAGCCCTCAGGTCTGGTGTCAATGATGTAATGGGTCTGTGTCTTTTAGGGGTGGCAGGGAATGCTAGACCAGAGCCAAAATCTGCAGTGAAAGCAGGAACTCCTGTCTAAAACGAGTTCCAGTTATTGCTGAAAATACAGATCCCCTTGAAGCCTTTCCAAAAAATCTACTAATGTGTTTGCCAAGTCTGAATTCATTCTTAAATCTCTTCTGGTAAAGGTCACGGGAACAAGCTGGGAGATTTATTTTCAGAACTGATTTGATTTCTTTGAATACAATATGGTGATTTACCAACCTGGGTGGGTGCTGCAAGTTTCATCCTGGGTGTTAAAGTGTTGGATTGTGCACAGGAAAATTTAGGAGAGCAGCTTCCTCTCCTTTGTGCTCTCCACCCCTGCCAGGTCCTGCCAGCAGCTCCCACCTTTTCAGAGCACTGCCTGTGAGTTTTTGCCACTTACAAACCTTTTTTTCTTTCAGGGAAGTACCTCAGACAAAAGAGAATCGACTTCCAGCTGCCTTATGACATCCTCTGGCAGTGGAAACACAACCAGGTGAGATAAGAGATAAGAAATAAGAGATAAGGAAACAGCAGCACTCAGAGCCTGTTCACACATCTTGGCTTGGGGGGGTGGGAATTTCTTGTTGTTGCCTCTTGTGTGAGAGGAGAAGGGATTTGCATATGTATTTCATGCTGAAAAATTCCCATTATTCCATCTCCTGCAAAATAGCAACCCTGTGAGTTTGTGCTCCCACAGAATTTGGCTGCAGACTTTTATTTTGGCAGCTGGTTTCAGACAAGCCTCGGGAGAATTGGGATGTACTGCCAGCAGCACTGAGAAATTTCAGGCCTTATTTTTCTTGGATCAATCCCAACAGAGTGGAATTTATTTTTCACTTGCAAGCTGAAATTTTCATCCTGAGGAAAGAAGAAAAACTGTTGAACAGTCTCGTTCTTTTTTAAAGAGCTTTAAATATGTGCAAGATTAAAAATAGGATTTTTTTTTTTTTCCCCTCCTCTGAGATGTTTCCACCAAATGATTTACCACAGGATTTAAGGCTGATGGGAGAATCTGGTGAGAAAATGCTCTCAGATGTGTAACTTGAGCATCTAAATGAGCAGGACACTGGAATTTGTTCCTCCAGCCAGCACTGGGGACATTTCAGCTGAGGACATTTTCTTGCTGTCTGTTGACCATGGAGTGTCTCATCTGTTCAGTATTTCAGTAATAAATCCATGGAATCTGTTTCCTTGACATTTTCCAGCTCTCCCTAGAATATTGGAGGCCCTTGCAGAGGAGATTTTCTGTGCAGGGATGTCTGAGTTTGTCAAGATCATTGAGTCACTTTGATAAATCAGCACCTTGATTTTTTTGTTTTCACTTTTTTAAGCATTGGCACATGGTGATTCCACCAAAGATGGTTTCTCCAAAGTAGGTATCAATAATTCCTCTTTTTCTAAGCCCTGTTCAGAGGAGCCTGTCCTCAGAACAGCTGTTTCCCACATTGCTCTGGGCAGACAGAATAAATAATGTGGTGAACAAACTGCTCCAATGTCTCACCAAGCCCAAATTCCAATTATTCAGGTCGTTTTTGTGACCTATTTGTTAATGCAGTCTGAGCCTAGAGAAGAGAACTCAGATTTCTAGTAATGATTACCAAACAGTTCCCTATGTACAGAACATAATTTCCCTGATCCTATTGAATAACAGATGCTCTTATGCAATGTATTAAAATTTTCTTTCTCTTCCTTTTAGTTGTATAAAAAGCCAGATGTCCCACTTTATAAAAAAATCCGTTCCAGTAAGTAAAATTTTATTATTTAACTGTGGAATTTTCATGTGACACCCTCCTAACAAAGACACTTCCACTTTTTTTTTTTTTTTAACTCTGCTGATTGGAATGAACATTCTGTAGATAAACAGTTGTAGTTTTTCACCTGAAATGAATTATTATCCCTATTTGGGTTTGTTTTCTCTTTTATTTATTTTTTTTTTTCCCTCCAGATGTCTATGTGGATGTCAAACCTCTCTCTGGCTATGAGGCCACCACCTGCAATTGTAAAAAACCAGAAGATGACAGTGGGAAGGGCTGTGTGGAAGATTGTCTGAACAGGTTAGAAATTTATTATTTCTCATCTTCTCCTAGGAAAAAAATTGTACTGGATGTACCCCAACAACAAAGGCATCATCCAAGGAAGGAAATTCCCAATCTGACCCTTTGGGGTCTCAGTGTCACCCCAAATTGTCACTGAGGCACCTTCACAGTGACCCAACAGGGTCCTGCTGGATCCTCCCACACTCCCAGCTGGTCCCAGTCAAACCAGTTCCCTCCCAGTTCAGCTCCAGGGTCCTTCCAGCCCTTGGATGGTGGAGCAGGCACCTGCCCTTTTCTCCAGAGGAAGAGCCCCTTAAAAATCTTTATTTTGTGTATTGATTTATTATTGATTCATAAAGAGCCCCTTAAAATCTCCATTTTGCCCTTTGAATAGCAGTGAGAGGCAGGCAGGGAATCACTGTGTGAATCACACCTTGAAAACAAGAAGTATTTTAATTATTGTACAACTTGTGTTTGATTTAATTCACTGTTATTGATTATTGATTTATTTCTTTATGTTTTATTATTGATTCACATATACATCATATATATGTGTTGATTTTTATATTTATATATAATGTTGATTTTTATATTTATATAATTATTTTAGATTGACTTATTAATGTTTGATTTAGAAATTGATTTTAGATTGATTTAGGAATTGATCTTAGATTGACTTGTAAATTGATTTTAGATTGACTTATAAATTGATTTTATATTGACTTATAAATTGATTTTTAGATTGATTTAGAAATTGATTTTAGATTGATTTAGAAATTAATTTTAGATTGATTATTTGTTATTAAATTGCATTCTATCTTATCTATATATTCTATTATTTATATGATGATTTATCCATTTCTACCTCCATTTCACATATTGATTTATCAACATGACCCATCCCAAAAAAAATGCTCTTCCCCTTTCATTTTACCTTCTCTGCTATCTCTTTTAGGATGATTTTTGCTGAGTGTTCCCCCAACACTTGTCCCTGTGGGGAGCAATGCTGCAACCAACGTATCCAAAGGCACGAGTGGGTTCAGTGCCTGGAGAGGTTCAGGGCTGAGGAGAAAGGATGGGGGATCCGTACCAAAGAACCCCTGAAAGCTGGACAATTCATCATTGAATATCTGGGAGAAGTTGTTAGTGAGCAAGAATTCAGGTAGAAATAATGATTTGTTGATTTAAGAAGGTTTCATAAATGATTTTGGATGTTTGTGGTTGCGATATCCTCAGGCAAGAGCAAAGGGGAGGATGAGAGGGGAAAGGAAGGTTTAGAATTCTGGGGTTTTTTTATTAACTAAGTTTTTCTCAGTCCAGTAAAGAGGGGTGATTAATGTTTGAAATTTGCCTCATCTGCCCTGTAAATACAAAATGCCACAAGTGACTGAATCTGAAATGAGAGCTCTGCAGGATTTATGCTGCTCCAGGTAGAACTGTGAGGCTGGAAGGGACATGAGCTTCTGCAGAAAGGAAAAAGAAAAAGTGATAACCATTAAAAGAAAGGAATTCTCTTGTGGTATTGTGGGATATTTGAGGCCCCAAAAGCTGCACTCTCCTCATACAGAGATAACACAGATCTATCCCTGTGCTGCTGGGATCCATGGGTGGGATTCCAGAGCCTGCCCACTCCCCAGGAGGAGGTTGCACACACAGACACCCCCAGGAATGTAGATTTGCATTTTCTCTTCCATACACAGATTACCAACATGAAATATGTACAAATAATCTGCAGAAGCATTCCAGAAGAGCAAATTTCTAAATTCTAACCCTGTCAGTGACCTTGACTTATAAAAATAGCTACAATAATGGTTTTCCTTCATCTCTAGGTGTACGGTCCTATAAAATACAAAATATTATCATTGCTTTTTCTTCAAAACTCACTCAGAGATGTGTTGTGTGTCACTCCTGTGTAGAATGACAAGACTCTCTCTGTGTTGCTGCACAGGAACAGGATGATTGAGCAGTACCACAACCACAGTGACCATTACTGCCTGAACCTGGACAGTGGCATGGTCATTGACAGCTACCGAATGGGCAACGAGGCTCGTTTCATCAACCACAGCTGCAACCCCAACTGTGAGATGCAGAAATGGTGAGCAAAGGGGTTCTGCTGCCTGGGAGACTTCTGAGAGACAGGGAGTGTTCTGGTTTGGAGGACAGGTGTCTGCCATCTCTTTGAAATGGAGAATGTAAACCCCCTCCCTTCAAATTATTATAAGTTTGAATTCAGGGGCTCTCAGGCAAAGATATTAGGAATAAGGAATAACAGTTCTTTACTAGGAAAGTTAAAATAGAAATGCAGTATTACAAAGAACAATCCCAAAAACACTGGCAGAGTCAGAATCCAAGCTGACAGCCAGTCAGGGTGTTGGTTGCAGTCCCATTAAATGGTGGCTGCATCCTCCTGCAGTAAAGTTTTAAATTTGAAAATCCAATAAAAAATAAAAGAATTGAAGAGACAGAATCCCCCTGCTCTGCTCAGGTGAGACTCCTCCTGCAGAGCTGAGGTCCCAGCACAGGAAGGATGTGGAGAGGAAACACCAAATTAATTAGAGGGATGAAGCAGCTCTGCACTGAGGAAAGGCTGAGATAATTGGGATTGTTCAGCCTGGAAAATAAGAGCTCCCAGTGACCCAATTATGTCCTTCTAGTACCTGAAGGAGCTGCAGGAAAGATGGAGAGAGGCTGTTTACAAGGGTCTGGAGTGACAGGACACAGGGCAATGGTTTCCCACTGCCAGAGGGCAGGGTTAGATGGAATTTTGGGAAGGAATTGTTCCCTGGGAGGGTGAGGAAGCCCTGGCACTTTCTGTTCTTTGTAAATATGATGTTCACTTTTGAACCTTCAAAGTTCATTGTAAGAGATAAATACAAGAAGTGCACAAGCATAACCCAGGGCACAGCAGAAGTGTTGCTGCCTGTCTCTAACACTGTGCACAAAGATGATTTTATGTTTAATTTTGGGGGTATTTGGTTGTGTTTTCCCCACAGGTCTGTGAATGGTGTGTATAGGATTGGGCTGTATGCACTCAAGGACATGCCTGCTGGGACTGAGCTCACCTATGACTACAACTTCCACTCATTTAATGTTGAAAAACAGGTAAAAACCTCACTGTGAGACCTTGAAAAATCTTCACTAAGGCCTAACAGCTCTGTAAAGTGTAAAAATTAGCAAAACCGTCATGTTTTATTAGGCAGAAAATGTTCTTTTTAATACATTGAGAGCAAATTAAATGCTGGGAGTTTATTGGATTTTTTTTTTTTCCTCAAAGCAACTCTGCAAATGTGGCTTTGACAAATGCAGAGGAATAATTGGGGGTAAAAGTCAACGTATGAATGGACTCTCAAGCAAAAGCAACCAGCCTGTGAGCACCCACAGAAGACCTGGGAGGTCAAAAGAGAAGAGGAAGTCAAAGCACAAACTAAAGAAGAGAGTAAGTAGAAAAGGCAGAGTTTGGGAGAGGTGAGGTTGATGGGAATTCAATCTCTGCCACCAGACCAAAAACTGGTGTTTTTATAAATGTTAAACTTGAAACAGAAACCCAAACTTTAAATAGAAATGCAGTAGAGTAATGCTTCAGGTTGTGTCTCAGGGGTTGCTTTGGCTGCTTTGCTGAGTTCTTGGCACAGTTTTTCCTGTCTATCAGAACAATCTGTTTTCCAGAGGGGCCACATCCCTGAGGAACCCAGTGAAAGTGTGAACGCCCCAACCAGGCTGACACCTCAGCTGCAGATGAAACCCATGTCTAACAGGGAGAGGTAAGGGCTGATTTCAGAGGGGGTTTGCCTCAGAAATGGAAGTACTGTGCAAATACTGATGTCTTCTTCTATAAAATAGAGAATTTCTGAGGATACAGCTTTTAATTCCCCTTTACCAGCCAAGCTGAGAAGTCACAGGGCGCACCTCAGAATATCCAACTTCTTTTTCCCCACATTAATTTTCCAACAGTTGGCGATTCATGCATATCTTCCTAATTTTTTTTCAGGAATTTTGTGCTCAAGCACCACGTGTTCTTGGTGAGGAACTGGGAGAAGATCAGGCAGAAGCAGGAGGAGGTGAAGCACGTCAGTGACAGCATGCACAGCTCATCCCTCTACACCCGCTGGAACGGCATCTGCCGAGACGACGGCAACATCAAATCAGGTGAGGCCCCTCAGCTTCCCCCAGTGCTGACCTGGAACACCAGTGGAGACTGTACCTCTTAAGCATGGTCTGTTTTAGTCTTTTTTTGACTTTACTTAGAGCTGGGATTGATGAGTACACGATGGAAATGTTTTTTTTTTTGTGTTCGGGTTTGGTTGTTTATTAAATTTTAGGAAAAAGTAGAGTGTCAGCACTTCCTGCTAGAAGTGAGGGAAATGGAGCAAGATCTAGCTGCTGCAAGGTCTCCTAAAGCTAAACAGTTCAATAAAGAAATAACACCTATATTATTTATCCTTTTAACCCCTTAACTAAATTCCCATGACCCTTAGTGTGACACTGACTGACCAACCAGAAACCACAACCTAAAACCCATGAAGAAGAAGGAAGATGAGCACTGAAAAAGACAAGACCTAAAATCCTCCATCTTGTCCCATACCTATTACTATACCATAAAAACTTCAAATTTCAAACTCTTTACCATGTGAAAGCACACACTTCTAGTTAACTACACACTCATGATGTTAACTTCATCATTCAAATTTAGAAGCTGTCTCCAAGGCTTCAGGTTAAAAGCAATGTTCTCCAGGGATCAGAAAGTTCAAAACTCCCAGGTTTATGGGATCCAACACAGAATTAAACTCTGTGTAAACCCAGTGTAGAGTTGCAGTGAGATCCATACACTTTTTGTAAGGTCTTCTATTTAAATACACACCCGTGATTTTAACTGCAGCACTCAAATTTAGAAGCTTTGTCCAAAGGCTCATATGAAAAGCAGTGTTCTCCAGGGGGTCAGTGCCAAAAAGCACAGAAAGTTCAAAAACCCCAGGTTTCTGGGATCCAGCACTGCACAGGTAAAAGCTCCCAGGGGTCACTCAAGTCCTGGGAGAAGTTGTCACATGTGGTGTTTCAACAAGAGTGGTTTGTCACAGGAGGGGAAAAATGGCATTTAACTGTGGTCTGGTTTGTCTGATCAGTCACAGCTTGGACTCTGTGATCTTGGAGGTCTTTTCCAACCCCAGTGATTCTAGGATATCATTCAATATTGGGAAGAAATTCCTGACTGTGAGGGTGAGGAGGCCCTGGCACAGGGTGCCCAGAGAAGCTATGACTGTCCAAAAATCTCAGTTTTTATCTGGGTAGGAAAGGCTTGGCTCCTCCCCTGGCTGGAGCATCTCCCAGTGGGATGATGGAATTTTATCAGTCATGCACTGGGACTCAATGGCCATGAACAGGAGATATCTCCTGGAGGGAGGATGGGCTGTGGAAATATAAAGATGATTGCCCCAGCTGGTTTAAAGCTGGCCCATTAGCAGATAATATGTGCCAGGAGATAAAGATCAGTGCCACACCCAGTTTTTAACACTAGCCCATTAACAGGAGATATCTCCCACATTGATAAGAATTGCTGCCACACCCAGTTTTTACCAATGGCCCATTAACAGGTGATACCTCCTGGATGAAGGGTGGGTTGTGGGAAAGGTAAAGATGATTGCCCCAGCTGGTTTAAAGATGGCCCATTAACAGGAGATATCTCCTGGAGGGAGGATGGGCTGTGGAAAGATAAAGATGATTGCCCAGCTGGTTTAAAGCTGGCCCATTAACAGATAATATGTGCCATGGAGATAAGGGTCACTGCCCCACCTGGTTTCAACAAATACTGACAGAATCCACATTTCTGGCCACATCCTGCATTACAACCCAAGACAGAAAGGAATCTGTTGTGTGTGTCCCTCTCTCAGATGTGTTCATGACCCAGTTCTCGGCGCTGCAGACGTCGCGCTCGGTGCGGACGCGGCGCTTGGCGGCGGCCGAGGAGAACCTGGAGGTGGCTCGTGCCGCCCGCCTGGCTCAGATCTTCAAGGAGATATGTGACAGCATCATATCCTACAAAGGTGAAGGTGATTCTCTTTCAAAACATCTCCGTGGGTATGTTGGTAACCAATGGAAATGGACTCTGAAGTGGTAATGCTAACAAAAAGATGAGATGTTAAGTAATTCCAATTTTTTTAATTTTTTCCCCTTACCAATAATCACTTTGCTTTAGCCTTAATCCCCTGCTTTATCACCAGAATCTGCAGATATTGCTGCTCTTTGCACTTGATTTTTCAAAATTCCAGAAAAAATCAGAAACTGTCATCTTTGTGCTACCTGTACTCCAATTACAGCCAGCAACATCTAGAAATGCAGAAGCATTTCAATTCCCCGTAGCTCAAAGAACAGAAAAGCCTTTTTTTAACCCAGATTGAATATTGTTAGTTACTTTTCTTTGGAAGCTTCACTCCAATGGTGTCACCAAGCTCTGTTCCTGTTGCAGACTCCTCCAGGCAGGCGCTTGCAGCTCCTCTCCTGAACCTGCCCCCAAAGAAAAAGTAAGTGCTGTTTCCTCTGATGGATTTGCACAGTTGGAATTGCTGGTGAACTTGACATTGTGCCAACATTCCTCTTGTAGAAATGCAGACTATTATGAAAAGATCTCTGACCCCTTGGATCTCGCCACGATTGAGAAGCAGATCCTGACTGGCTACTACAAAACTGTGGAAGCTTTTGATGGGGACATGCTGAAGGTCTTCAGGAATGCAGAGGTGAGGCTCTCTCTGGCCTGGAAGCTGCTGCACTAGCAGCAGGGATGTGCCCTCCTTTAATGCTCTTACAGGAGTAAAAGAAGAGATTTATTCTGGAGGAAAAGAACTTGTGCTGATCCATTCCTGATGCAGTTGAAAATTTTGAGCCTTTTTTTCTCCTTGCAACATAGCTTTCTTGTTTGCCTGTAGAATCATTTTGCTTGGTAAAAACATCTTTTCTTTGAGGTGGATTTATCCTTTGCTCTAAGCCATAAAAACCTCTTCCAACTCACACACTGTCCTGATTTGAAAGACAGGTGTCTGCTAAGAGATGCAGGAGCCTGTCTTTGACATGGAGAATGTAAACTCCCTTCCTCCAAATTATTATAATTTTGAAATTAAGGGGCAAAGATATGGGAATTAGGAATAACAGTTCTTTACTAGGAAAACTAAAATAGAAATGCAGTATTACAAAGAACAATCCCAAACACTGCCAGAGTCAGAATCCAAGCTGACACCCATCAGTCAGTCAGGGTGTTGGCAGCAGTGCCATTCAATGGTGGCTGCATCTTCCTGTAGTGGCAGATGTGGTTCAGCTGGAGAAGGTGCAGTTTCCCTCTGAAGGTCCAGGGATGATGTGGAAAGATCTGGTTTTCCTCTGGAATCCAGTGGTGTCCAAAATCTCAGTTTTTCTCTGGGTAGGAAAGGCTTGGCTCCTCCCCTGGCTGGAGCATCTCCCAGTGGGATGATGGAATTTTATCAGTCATGCACTGGGACTCACTGGCCATGAACAGGAGATATCTCCTGGAGGGAGGATGGGCTGTGAAAATATAAAGATGATTGCCCCAGCTGCCCATTAGCAGAGGATATCTCCCACAGAGATAAGAATCACTGCTCCACCTGTTTTAACAGCTGGTGATAGAATCCAGACTTTTGGTCACATCCTGAGAGAAATACAAACATACCCTTTGCCTTCTTATTTATCTAGTAAGACTGGCACAGCAATTCTTTTCTTCTATATCAAAACTTGCTTTCATTTCTATTCCTTCCTTCAAATCCTCCATTCAACATTCTACATGATATGCTAAACATACCTATCCATAAGACTTCCCTTCTAATCCATCCCCAGCTCAACTGAAGGAAGAACCCTCCTAGGCGTGCACAGACCAAAAACACGGAAATAAATCTGATTTTGGGGGGTTTTTTTTAATTTTTACAGAAATACTACGGGCGGAAATCCCCGACGGGGAGGGATGTGTGCCGGCTACGCAAAGCTTATTACAACGCCAGGCACGAGGCTTCAGCCCAGATCGACGAGATCGTGGGGGAGACGGCGAGCGAGGCCGACAGCAGCGAGACGTCGGTGTGCGACAAGGACAACGGGCACGAGAAGGACGAGGACGTCATCCGCTGCATCTGCGGCCTCTACAAGGACGAGGGGCTGATGATCCAGTGTGAAAAGTGCATGGTGAGGGGGTTCAAAGGGAGCTTGATCTCCTCTTCACAGGCAGTGGTGCTTTTTATTGGTTTCTATGTGCTTGGTGGCATTAATTAGTTCTTTGTGTCTTTTCGTCTCTTCGTCGTTTCGTCTTTTCTCTTTGTCTTTTCTTCTCGTCTTTTTGTCTTATCTTTTCGTCTTCTCATCTTTTCTCCTTGTCTTTTCAATTTTTCATCTTTTCTCCTTGTCTTTTCTCCTCGTCTTCTCATCTTTTCTTTTCATCTTTTTGTCTTTTCTCTTCATCTTTTCTTCTCATCTTTTCGTCTTTTCTGTTTGTCTTTTCGTCTTTTTGTCTTTTCTCTTTGTCTTTTCATCTTTTCGTCTTTTCGTCTTTTCTCCTCATCTTTTCATCTTTTCTTTTGTCTTTTCTTCTCCTCCTCTTTTCTTCTCCTGTTTTCTTCATCTTTTCTCTTCGTCTTTCCATCTTTTCTCCTCGTCTTTTCTCCTTCTCTTTTCTCCTTGTCTTCTCGTCTTCTCATCTTTTCTTTTAGTCTTTTTGTCTTTTCTCTTCATCTTTTCTTCTCATCTTTTCGTCTTTTCTGTTTGTCTTTTCGTCTTTTTGTCTTTTCTCCTCATCTCTTCTTGTCTTTTCTCTTTGTCTTTTCATCTTTTCGTCTTTTCGTCTTTTCTCCTCATCTTTTCATCTTTTCTTTTGTCTTTTCTTCTCCTCCTCTTTTCTTCTCCTGTTTTCTTCTTTTCTCTTCATCTTTTCTTTTTGTCTTTTCTCTTCATCTTTTCTCTTCGTCTTTCCATCTTTTCTCCTCGTCTTTTCTCCTCGTCTTTTCTTCTTGTCTTTTCCTCTCTCTCCACAAGAGGAGAAATTCTCTTTTCACAGAGAAAATGCAACTTGCATTGAGCAGAGCAGCTGAAATTGCCCCCAGCTCCTGCCCCTCTAGAGAGAAAAATTAATTTTAAAATTTTGGGCTTTTACTGTTTCATAGACATCTTGTGTGTCTGCTGTCATGGTGTGAAATAGTTCATAGAAAAATCTTCCTGTGTGAAGCTTATTTTTTTGCTTTCTTTAATATTTGTTGAGAAAATGCAGTTGGCATTTTTTTGTGATTGGGCTCTGTGTGTTTTTTTCCAGGTCTGGCAGCACTGTGACTGCATGGGTGTAAATTCAGATGTTGAACATTACCTGTGTGAGCAGTGTGAACCTCGAGCTGTGAACAGGGTAAATAAAACAAGATTATTCTTATTATTACTCTTATAAACTACAGCAGCTCCTTAGGGATTTTTTTATTATTATTATTTATTTATATTTAGAATTTGTATCTTTTGGGTTAGATAAAGCTTCCTTGATTTATATTCAGTTCCACAAGGGGTCATTTTTTCTCTGAAGCAGCTCAATTTTGGGCCTGATCATGGTGGGCAACTCAGGATTCTCTTTTTTTTTTTTTTTTAATTTTATTTTTTTTTTCCCTGCAGGAGGTTCCCATGATCCCTAGGCCCCACTATGCCCAGCCTGGCTGTGTTTATTACATCTGCCTCTTGAGGGATGATCTGCTGCTCCGCCAAGGTACGTGCTGGGCTTCCCACCAGTGTGCAGAGACCTCTGTCAAAAATATTTTCATCTTTCACAAGTGGAAGCTGTTCTCTCTCTCTGTGGTGCTGGGAGTGATACACAGTCAGAGTTCTCACAGGCTGTTGATGAAGAAATGTTAATTAGCACAGCCAGGGCTGTCCTGGCCAGAGGAGGATGATGCTGAGCCAAGTGCTGATAGTTGACATTTAGAAGTAAAGGCCAAGAAGGCTGTTAGACCTCCAATATTTTAGTGCAGAATGGTCATTAAAACATCCAGCTCATTGCTTATGTGTTCCCTAAAGCTTATCTCTTCTGGGCTGTACTCTGAATTCCTGAATCTCTCCAATGCAGCTGCCACAGCCACACAATTCAGCTCACTGATAATTATTTTTTTTAATTTCATCCTACAGATACACACAAAGTTAGAAAGAACCCTTTATCATTATTAGGAAACTGCTCTTGAATGAGTGAAACCAATTGTAAAGTTTGCTAGAGGGGAATAAAGAGCCTTCAGGAAAATGAGGAGTTAAAAAAAAGTCAAAGAACAGTATATTCTTTACCCCACTCGAAGGATTCTGGAATTTGCATTGTTGGATGTTGCTCTGCATTGTCTGCTCTCTCTCAGGGAGATCCCTCCTTCAGTTGGTGATTGCAGAACTAATTTCTTAATTTCTTGGCAATTCTGCTGGAAGTTGTTGAGTATTACACCACAGAAAAACTTCCTCTGCAAAAATTCCCTAATACCTAAACCCAAGGGATGATACAAATAAAACACATCTGATCCATCACATCCTTTGGAGTGAACATGGAATTCTACCTTGGATAGGAATTGATAAAAAGGGATCAGGATGGATCCTGGAAAACCCACATAGCCAGAAATTGTAACACATCTTCATCCCTGATGCACCAGCAACAGCTGCTGTGGTTTTTTTTTTCCTTGGAAACTTCCTTTTTGAGGCAGAGGGGCATCTGGAACATCTGGATAAACTGAAATTGAAATCAAGTTTCCTAATCTTTAGAGTAAGAGAGCATCTGTCTACATCTCCTTATTAATTCTCCTTTTTCAGTCAGGCACAGTCATAGTGGGGTTGCTTTCTTCTTGTGGGAGAGGTGGGAAAAGCTCATTTAAAATTAAGTGGTTTAAAATTGAATGGTTTTATTTACATTCTGCTTGGGGCCATTAGCTCCTCTCAGTATATTCTTTGTTTTCTAAGAGTCTTTTAAGGAACTTACCTCCCCAATTTCTTTAAAAGTTACCCTTCAAATTGTAAAGCTGTTGTTATCCCAGGCTTAGATATATGAGAGCAATTTCTGTGTATGAGGATTCCTTAGGAGCATCTTTTAAACTTAGACAAGATTGATAAATGAGATTATATTAATGAAAATAGAATTACTTGTGCTTCACTTTAATCCTGAATCTGATTATAGCAAAACTGAGGTGTTGGTGACTCTGGGGCCATGTTGTCCTCAGTGGTTCCCTGGCATTTTTTCCCAAGCTGTGAAACCTGCTAATTAATAACAACAATATCAGGCAAACAACCATAATTACACATATGCAAAAACTGTGGGGAAAATAGGGGGAAAAAAACCTCCAGCAGTCATTATTATTTAATGGAAACATGAGAAAATGAGTTAAAAAGGCAAAGGCAATATCAGAAATTGTTATGCACAAAATATAGGAGTGATTTGTGCCTTTCTGTAACCTCCTGGGGTGTCTGTCCCCTTCCTGCCCTGTGCTGCTCTGACATCCCATTGCACAGAGGATCTCAGTACCTGGAAAAACAAGGATAACAAGGATAATCCCATCTGGATCATCTTTTCTGTGGACAGAATCTGCCCAGGTGATTTGGAGGGTGAATGATGAAGGTCTGTGAAATGTGGCTCAGGAAGTTGCAATGATGCAGGAATTAGGGAACAAACAGAAATTAGCTGGCAACAGTTAAACTCTAGAAAGATTTTTTACAAAAAGATTTTTTACTAGACTGTGGCAAACCTTGCCATAGGACAGTGGAGAGGTCAGAGTATAAATGGTTCTAAAAAAGATTAGACAAATTCTTGGAGGAAGGATTAATCCCCAAAGCTCTAGCCTTTGGCTCTGAAAATCCATAAACAGCAGAAAGGCAGCTGGGCAGGGACAGCACAGGGAGGTTTTTCCTTGGCTTGCCTGTTCCTCTGCTTTCTCCTCCTGAGAAGCTGCTGCTGCCCATTTTTCCAGCCAGAACATTCTTCTGTGTGACCTCTGGTCTTACCCAGGGGAGGTTTTATGGCTTGGGAGTTCCCAGGTTTTGGTCATTAGGTAAATAATACAAGAGGTAGAATCTTCCCAGCCCTGGGAGTGCTTCAGGCCAGGTGGGATGGTGTAGTGGAAAATCTCCCTGCCCATGGCAAGAGGTGGGTCTGGATAGTCTTAAAGATCCTTTCTGACTCAGTTCATTCTGGGATTTCAGGTCAGAGAAATTAAGGAGTAAATTCACTTATGGGAAAAAAAATAAATTTAAATTTAGGGGTTGACCTTGGGGATTGACAGCAGTGCCAGTTTTTTCAGTGCTTTCTGCATTCTCTTTACATTTCCTGTGCTGTACATCACATTGAAATTCTGCTGGAATAACCAAATGCTTGGGGATTCTCAGGACAGGATTTATTTTCTTTATAGTAATCTTCTCTCTAAATGTCTTCTCTCTCAGAGATTTATTCTTTACACATTGCAGCCATCACTAATTACTACACCTTTTCCTATTTATGACTCATATGTTTACATATCCTGTGGTCTGTCATGGTTGTAATTGGAGTTTTCAGTCTGGGATGGAGAGTTTTCTGTGCAAACATCTGAATTTTCTTCGTGTTAGTGGTTTCGTGTCTTTCCTTACAACCCATCATTCGCTGCCTCTTGTATTGATTTTAATGATGATTTCTGGTGTGCTGGGCTCAGGCCAGCCTCTTCACAGGTGTGTCCTTTGTGTCCCTGAACAGGTGACTGTGTGTACCTGATGAGGGACAGCCGCAGGACCCCCGACGGGCACCCGGTGCGACAATCGTACCGGCTGCTGTCCCACATCAACCGCGACAAGCTCGACATCTTCCGCATCGAGAAACTCTGGAAAAATGACAAGTATGTGCCTGAATTTGAGACATCCCATTGCCCTGCAAGTTTCATCTTAAGAATGAGCAAGGTGCAGGTGTAGATGTTGAATTCTCAACTGGAGCTTGTGGTTTGAAAGCAAAACTAGTGAGAGACTTCGAGTCAGAAATACAATTTAATAGGAAAGAAAAAAAGAAAATGCATTCAATAATACCAAAGAAAAACCATAGAGAGAGTCAGAATGCAACCTGACACCCTGCTAGTTAGGGAGGTGGTAGCAGTTCAGATGAAGGTTTTGTTGAAGCAGTGATTCTGGTAGCTCTTGTCCTCTGCAAACCAGCAGGTAAGGGCTGCTTTGGTGTTCAAAATCTCAGGTTTTATCCAGGTAGGAAATGTTTGGCTCCTCCCCCTGGCTGGAGCATCTTCCAATGGGATGATGTAATTTATCAGTCATGCTGTTAGACTCAAGGGCCCATTAGCAGGAGATATCTCCTGGAGGGAAGATGGGTGGAAAATATAAAGATAACTGCCCCCAGCTGGTTTTTAACAGCTGGCCCATTAGCAGAGGGTATCTCCAGGGAGATAAGGATCACTGCTCCACCTGGTTTCTATAAATCCAGACTTTTGATCACATCTTTACACTATAACCTAGGATAGCTCCAGGACTGCACAGTGGAAACACGGCAGGTTGGAGATTTAAGCAAAGGTAGAAATGACAAAGGTAGAAATGAAATCAGAGATAGAAATGGATGGATGTGCTCAGTGTTGGAGCAAATTGTGGGTGCAGTGACAGCTGGGGGCTGTTCAGTCAGAGTCTGCTGTGCCCATAAAAACCAAACTGGGTGTGTTTACCCTCACTGCAGGCAGGACAGGGAATACACAGCACGTGTGTGACTCTGCTGTTCATCCCAGCCCAGAGAGGAAACTCCAAAGCAATCAGGGGGCATGGAATGAGTTACATCATGGCTGATGTGTGTCCCTGTCCCCTTTGCACCCCCCAGAGAGGAACGTTTTGCCTTTGGCCACCACTATTTCCGTCCACACGAAACGCATCATTCCCCCTCTCGCAAATTCTACCACAACGAGCTCTTCAGGGTGCCCTTGTATGAAATCATCCCCTTGGAGGCCGTGGTGGGGACCTGCTGTGTGCTAGACCTGTACACCTACTGCAAAGGTGAGAGTTAAACACATTCCTGAGCATTTGGGCTCAGTGGGCTGTGGTGGTTTAACTCCTGCTGGAAGCTCAGCTCTACCCAGTCACTCGCTCCCCCTGAGATGGGAACTGGGAAAAGTTAAAACCCAGAGGTTGGGATAAAAGCAGTTTCATGGTTGAAATAAATTAAAATATTGTTATAATAATGATAGGGAGGTTATAGAAAGAGGTGTCCAGTATCTGAAGGGGCTGGAAGGAAAGTGGAGAGGGGCTCTTAATGATGAACTGGATTGACAGGACAAGGGAAATTTAGGTTGGATGCATGAAAGATATTCTTTCCTTCACAGAGAAGCTGTGGCTGCCCCTGGATCCTTGGAAATGTCCAGGGCCAGGCTGGACAGTGCTGGGAGCAATGTGAGATAGTGGAAAGTGTCCCTGCCATGGCAGGGAGTGGCTCTGAGTGAGCTTCAAGGTCCCTTCCAGCCCAAACCACTCCAGGATTCTGTGAACAAACCCCTGGAAACACAAGTTATGCCCAGGGCAGTCACTCCCCACCCAATGCCAGCCTGTGTGACCAACATCATCCTCACCCTGAACCAGGACAGCTGTACCAACCTCTGGGACAAATCCACTCTGTTCTGGAAGCAAGGACATGCAGTAGGGGAAGTTTGTGTGTTTCAGAGCTTTGCCCTGGGACAGGGATTCCTGATTGAAGAGTGACAGCAGTGGGCAGAGAAGGGAAGATGATGTCAGTTGATAATTTGGGAAGTGTTTGATTAGAGGATACAGGTTCTCCCCTCAGAATGACTCAACAGCATGTCCTGCTGAGAGACAGGAACTCACTCACACTGTGATAAATCCCATTTCCCTCTTACTCCATGACTGTTTTTCCCTTGTTGGATGCCAGGGAGGCCAAAGGGTGTGAAGGAGCAGGATGTTTACATCTGTGATTACCGCCTGGATAAATCTGCTCACCTCTTCTACAAGATCCACCGGAACCGCTACCCCGTGTGCACCAAGCCCTACGCCTTCGACCACTTCCCCAAAAAACTCACTCCCAAGAGGGATTTCTCAGTGAGTGGGTTTGCTCTCAGCTTCTTTACCTGTTTTTTTAGAGATGATATAGAGTCCTGGAAAGCTTTCTGGTTGTTGAGAAGTGAAGTTTGGTCAGCCAGAGGGAGGTGATACTTAGATGGGGGTTCCCAAGGAATAAGGGGCAGGGCAAGAGGGAAAAGCTCAGAATGGACATTCAGGAGGAATTTCATCATGGAAAGGGTGGTCAGGCTTTGGAAGGAGCTGCCCAGGGAGGTTTGGAGTGCCCATCCCAAGGAAGAGGTGCAGGTGTCACTCAGACCTCTGGGCACAGCTTGGACTGGATATTCTGGGAGAGCTTTTTCAACCTCAATAATTCCATGATTTTGGGAGTATGCACAGCCTGAGAGAAAAGCTGGCTGGAAGCAAATATGGGAAGAAAAGTGGGTGTAATAGAAACAGCAGTTGAGAGACAAAGAAGTGCCCAAGGGATGGTGGTGGTGAGTTCAGAGAGGGTCTCAGAGCAGCAGAGGTGGCAGATCTGCAAATCTCCTGCAAGTGAGCTCTGCTCTTCCTGGAGCAGAGGTTTTGTAGTGGCTTTGGAGAAGGTTCCAGACTCATGCTGTGCAGAAAGCAAAAGATGATTTTTATCATGATGATCTGTGGCTTGAAATTTATTTAGAAGATGTGAAGAAGCAGACAAATTTATTTTACTACATGATTGTGCCTCCTCCTGTACCTCTCCTTGAGGTCCACCAGCATTTCCAGAGTGTCCTGCATTGGCACTTTCAGAGTATTTGACAGACCAGCACTTCCTTCTGCTGTGAATTTGATTTGGTATTTATCATAATCTTTATTGTTATTGCAGCCTCATTATGTGCCAGACAACTACAAGAGAAATGGAGGCAGGTGAGTCTCCCCTCCCAGATTGTTGAGAAGAGATGAAATAATTCTGTTTGCTTGTTGTGCCCACTCTCCTCCTGCCCCTTTCTCCTGTGTGCTATGGAAATAAGAAGTTTAAATTATTTAAAGCTCTCTAAGCTTTCAGAGAGATAAAAGGCAGCAAGTGAGGAGGGAGAGGCAGCCTTAATAATGTACATCAGGAAAAGAAAGGAGCTATTTGAATGTCAGAAAAAAAAGCAGCTGAGTGGGGAGATGCACAAACCAGGAGGCTCCAGCCTTCCCAGGTGGAGGAACACAGGTCCTGGACCTGCTGCCTGTGTTTTTGGGGCAGTAGGAGCCCAGATCTGGTAGAAATTGCAAGAAAATCCCACTAAGGGCTGGGCCAAATTGCTCTTGGAGATAAAATCGTTTGCAACTGCAAACAAAAAGCCATTTGTTTTTCAAAGCTGCAGATAAAGTTACAGCATTGCTGGGTGTGAGTGCAGGGATTGAAGGGAAAAAAAATTGAGCTCCAGAGAGCCTCTGCCCATGGATGAACCCTGGGCTGGCTGGAAACTGTTCCTTAACCCCCTGTTCTCCTGCAAGGTCATCCTGGAAATCCGATCGCTCGAAACCACAGATCAAAGACTTAAACCAAGAGGAAGATTCCCTGCCCTTGATGGAGGAAGTGCTGGGGACCCCTGAGCAGGCTCCAGGGGATCTACCCAACCCTGAGGAGCCCCACAAGGAGCCAGGGGCCAGTGAGGGCTGTGAGGGGGACAAGAAGGGGGATGAGACCCCCTCGGACACGAGGCAGCCCTGCAGCCCCGAGGAGCGGCGGCACCTGCAGAGGGAGAGGCTGAACCAGATCCTGCTCAACCTCCTCGAGAAAATCCCAGGGAAAAATGGTGAGAGTTCAGCCTCTCAGGTTTCCTGCAGGTCTGGGCTCACTTTGTTGAGCTGTGTTGAGAAAAATGAATGTTTTTGTCTGAATTTCTTGCTAGTGGTCATTAGTTTTCTTTGCAGCCGTGGTTTTCGTTGTACAGAAACCCACTAAATCCAAGTGAAATTTCTTACAGCTTTGGCACTGTTTTGTATAATATTTTTAAACAAAAACTTAATATTTGTAAACCAAAACTTTCCATAAACTAATTACCCCCCCCATCATCTCATATATCTACAATGGAGAAACTGAACAGATGAGCCAGGAAAGACTGAAGGGAATTTGGAAAGTCTCTTTTGACATTTCATGAGCTTTCCTTGGGTTCTGAGTACCTGCTGTAGGTGTTGTCTGAGCTGTGGGATAAAGGGAATTAAAGCCTGGGATGAGCCCTGTCCAGTCTTCCAAATTCTGGCAATACCAGATACTTCATTTGGGTTGGGAGGATCTTTGGGAGTTTGGATTTCTTTCCTTGAAAGAACCAAGAATAAGGAAAACGAGAATGATGAGAGGTGGCACTCAGTGTTTTACTCTGGGGATGACAAGGTGGGGATTGATGATCCTGGAGGTTTTTTCCATCCTCAGTGACTCTGCCATGACTGAAATTCCCTTTTTGCCCCTGCAGCCATCGATGTCACCTACCTGCTGGAGGAGGGCTCGGGACGGAAGCTGCGGCGCCGCACCCTGAGCATCCCTGAGAGCAGCTTCAGGAAGTGACCCAGGAGGGACAGCTGAGCTCTGGGGTCTGTCACTAGGGCTGGGGGCCAGAACCCAGCCCAGAGAAAAGGAGGGCAGCAGCAAACTGACAAAACTACAAACAGTAGCACCTGGGGGGGCCGGGCCGGCGCGGCGCCCACCCTGCTCTGCAGTGCTCTTGGTGTGTGTGTTGGTGGGCGTGCCTTGTATTGATGTTAGGTACTGAGGAAACCTCGTGGTTATTGTCCAGGATGGTCAAATTTAATTTATTTTTGCTTGATATTCCCACTCAGAGGAAAAAAAAAAAAAAAAAAGATTAAAAAAAAAAAAAATATGTGGAAGGCAAAGGAAAAGGACTGAGTTACTCTGAGGAGGATGTTCCCCACGGTCACTGCTAACCTGGCATTGTACCAGCCCACACCAGGGAAGGGAATCCAGAGGGGAGAGGAAAAAACTTAGAAGAAAAAGCTGCCCTAAAGCTGTGGCCTCTGATTTGCACAAGTTCCAAGAAGAGAGAAACGTTCCCCAGCCGAGCACGAGGTTCACAGTGGGATGCCCCAACAGCATCCCTGGGCTCTGTGCCAAGGAGAAACTTCCAGAGGCCCTTGGAAAGGGGCAGGAGCTGGGATGAGGCACTTGCTGTGCAGGGGTGGGGGGGGAGGGGGTGGGGGTGTGAGTTTTTTCACTTTTTTTCTGCAGAGAAATTTTATAAAAGCAAAGTCAGCTCCTGACACCACCATTGCTGTTGGTTTTTTTGATAAGCTGTGGTTCTCGTGTGTCTCGTGTGTTGTGCAAATAATAATAATAATAAAAAAAAAAAATAATCCGTTACAAGAAAAAAAAAAAAAGGATAAAAAAACCCACAAAAACAACAACAACAACAACAAAAAAAAAAACAACCCCAAAGACCCTTTCACTCCGTGCCCGTCAGGCAGTATCGAGCGAGTGTTTGTCGTGAGCTGTAGAATTTATCACCTGCTGACACTTCCCTCTGTGCTGGTGGCCAGGGGAGTGTCCCCAACCCAGGGAAGGTGGCTTTGCTTTCCTGTCTCAGATGTACACATGCATATCCAGTCCTGTTTTAGGTGTTCTTATAAGAAATCCAGTTTTTAATGTGCCAAGTTGTATATATCTGCTGCGTGGATGTAAAGCAATACAGTAGTTACATGTTCCTTTTTATGGACCAAGCTCGTCCTAATGTACATTCTTGTTATTATTATAATTATTTTACTCTTAGTGGAACATGACTCATTCCATTAACTTTTATGTGTTGATTTAAAAAGAGGAAACAAAAGGAAAAAAAAAAAAATAAAAAAACCACCAAAAAAAAAAAAAAGAAAGGAAAAAAAACCCTTTGAGAAAAAAAAAATATTTTATTAAAAAAAAAAAATAAGAAAATAGTTTGGAATATTTTCTTACTGTAGAGAAGCACTGTACAGTACCAGGAACCCTGAGTATAAAATACTCGTGCGTGTAGTAGGAATATCGCATGTCCAAACCCTCGAGTTGTCTCATTTAGTTTCAAACAGAAATCATTGTCTCAAATGGTGTTAAACACTAAAAAGTTTTTAAAAAAAAAAACAAAAAAAAAAATAAAAGTGCGTACAGAAGCGAGACACTAGCTCTGTCATTTTATCTTTCTTTTGTTGAAAGACTAAACAAAATGTTTTTTAGACAATCAAATGTTAGGTAAGTGCAAAAGAATTGTTTTTTCTTACTGGTGTAGAAATTAATGACTTTTTTTATTTTTTGGTTATTTTATAATACTGAGCAGACCCGTGTGTCCCCAGGATCGCCGCCGGAGCCAGAAGCACTACGTTACTGCAAAATAGAGCTGAACCTTAGTCTGCATGGGTGTAGGCTGTGTGATTGCTGAAAATAAATGCTGCTAATATATTTCCTTTTTACAAAGCATATCTAAATAGATCATTGTTTTGATGTTAATCTTTGTAAATTATGTATTACCAATTTTAACATTGGATGTAATTGCATAAAAAGCCTGCATCTCAATCCTGAGAGTCTAGTATTAAATGGAAAAATCTTTTCCTATGGCTGGCTCGGGGGGTTTTCTTTGCTGTGGATGTGACAGAGGAGAGGGATCCAGGACATCCATGGCATCAAAGCCAACAGGGGGAGAGTCAGCAAATTCTTGGGTTACAGCAAACCCATGGAATGTTCCAGGCTCAGAGAAAAGGGGCTGGGAAGCTGAAAAGGCCCTGGGGGTGCTGGGAGCAGCAGCTGGACACCAGCCCAGGTGTGCCCAGGTGGGCAAGAGGCCACTTGCACCTGGCTTGGACCAGTTCCAGTGTGGCCACTGGGACCCCAGTGACCCCAGTCCACTTTGCTGCCTCTGCTGAGGGACCTCAAACCACGGGGACAGTTTTGGGCCCTTTATGATAAGGAAGAGATTGAGGGGCTGGAGAGTGTCCAGAGAAGGGAATGGAACTGAGGAAGGGTCTGGAGAACTCCTGAGGGAGCTGGGAAGGGGCTCAGCCTGGAGAAAAGGAGTTTCAGGGGGAACTTGTGGCTCTGCAGAAGTCCCTGACAGGAGGGGGATTTGGGATCTTATCCAGTGATCAGGGACAGGAGGAGAGGGAACAATTCAGGCTGAGCAAGGGGAGGCTCAGCCTGGACACCAGCAGGAATTTCCCCATGGAAAGGGGGCTCAGGGCTTGGAACTGCCCAGGGAGGTTTGGAGTGCCCATCCCTGGAGGTGGCACTCAGAGCTCTGGGTGGCACAAGGTGGTCACAGGTTCTGGCTGCACTCCTGACCACACCCAGCTGGGATGGTGTCCTAGATGTGCCCAAAAATCTGGATTCTATCACCAGCTGTTAAAAACCAGCTGGGGCAATCATCTTTATCTTTCCCCAGCCCATCTTCCCTCCAGGAGATATCTCCTGTTAATGGGGCAGCTTTAAACCAGCTGGGCAATCATCTTTACCTTTCCCATGACCCACCCTTCATCCAGGAGGTGTCACCTGTTAATGGGCCATTGTTAAAAACTGGGTGTGGCAGCAATTCTTATCTCTGTGGGAGATATCTCCTGTTAATGGGCCATTGTTTAAAACTGGGTGTGGCACTGATCTTTATCTCCTGGCACATATTATCTGCTAATGGGCCAGCTTTAAACCAGCTGGGGCAATCATCTTTATCTTTCCACAGCCCATCCTCCCTCCAGGAGATATCTCCATTGAGTCCCAGTGCATGACTGATAAAATTCCATCATCCCACTGAGAGATGCTCCAGCCAGGGGGAGGAGCCAAACATTTCCTACCCAGATAAAAATTGAGATTTGGAACACCAAGACAGCCCTTACCTGCTGATTTCCAGAGGACAAGAGCTACCAGAACCACTGCTTCAACAAAACCACTTCATCTGGACTGCTACCACCACCCCAACCAGCAGGATGCTCTATTCTGACTCTATCAGTGCTTTTTTTATTTTGTCCTATTGCATGTATTTTATTTTTTCTCTTTTTTCCTATTAAATTGTATTTCTGACTTGGAGTTTCTCACTGGTTTTGATTTTAAAACCATTACAGATGAGGACCATGAACACCCCACTGCCTGACCCCAGTGCAGTGGCACAGATGTGACAGCAGAGTCACCATGAGGGGTGTGAGAGGCTCTGACTGTGGCTGTGTGAGCCAAATTGGGGCAGGAGCCATTAAACCCACAGATTTGGCAGAGCCCAGAGTCCCTCAGGAGTGAAACAGCTTCTCCTCAACACCCCTTCTGTCTGGAATTAATGGATACACAAAAAATCCCTGATCCTAAAAATTTCTTTCATTCTAAAAGGACAACTCCAATTTAATCATATCTGGAAAATAGAGAAAAACTCATTTTTTTATCCTACCATATTCCATGGAAAACCCAAATCCTTCTGTGAAACCTGATTTTTCTTTTCCTCTTCCCCAGTCTGACTCTCTATGATCATGAAAATACCAGGCTTGACCCCCTACACTCCTTTTAAACCCCAGGCCAAGGCTCGGAGGGTTGTTTATTTAATAAACAAATTAAAAAATAAATGGAAGTACCACCTGGCTTCCTCCCCTCCTGGCATGACCCCATTTCAAAGTCCAGAAGCAGCTGCAGAATTCAATCAAACCTCCTTAAGGCAAGCCAAGGAACATTCCAATTAGGAAATAACGTCACTCGTCTGAGAATAAAAATTCCAGAGAGAGAAGTGAAAATGAGAGCAGAGTGAAATGAGAGGGGAATGACACTGTGGCTTTTTGCCACCGAAATGGGAAGTCAGAAGGGTGAAACGTGGCCCTGGGCCATGGGAGGGAGCAAAAACCAAAATTGCCCCTGGGGACAAGCTGCTGCTGCCGTGTGGCCACTCCCCAGCACGGCCACACCTTTCTTCCACTGAGAGCCCAGCAGGAAATGTAAATTCTGGGATGAATCACAAGCAATGACAGAAACATGAAGGACTTGGAGCAGCTTAGCCCCTTCTGCCATCCTCCGGGCCATGAAAAGATGAGTTGAAGTTACATAAATAATTAAAGCAGTGACCTGGGTTGTTCCCAGTGCTGTGCAGCTCCCTGGCAGATTCTCCAAGGATATTCCTGGCTCAGTATTTTCTGCTGGGTGTGACATCTCCCTGCTGTCCCAGCAGGGATGCTGAGAACCAGCACAGCCCCACCAGTGCCACCCACATTGGCCACAAAGCCACTGCCAGCCCCGGTGCTCATTGCCACACGTGGACACGTGAGTCACAACCTTTATTTCCAGCTTTTTTGTTTTTTTCCCCCGTGGAACAAACCAAGCTCATTGCTGTGGTTACAATTATTTACAGAGTGCTGGCCCCGGGGCAGAGCAGGGCAGGAGGAGGTGACAGCGGTGACAGGACACGAGGGCACGGAGGTGACACGGGGCAGTGCGAGGTCCGGGCAGGGAAAGGAGCCGTCCCTGGCACAGCTGAGGAACGAGCCAGAGCAGCTCCCAAAAAAAGCTCCTCCCAAAAAAGAGCCGCGGGTCCGGGCGACACGGTGGCACACGGTGACATCATGCAGCAGTGACAGGCACAGGGCAGGGTCCCCTGGGAGCTGCCAGCCCTGGAGGTGACAAAGCCACGGCAGGAGACTCCCAGGGCTGGCACCCGCTCCGGCAAAGCTCAGCTGCTCCCTCAGGTCCCTTCCTTCCTCCTCCTCACAAAATCAGAGATGTGTAACCAACAGGAACGAGGCCGGTGCTGTTTCCATGGCAGCAGCGGATCCAGTCTTCATCCACAGTGGAGAGAAGCTCCAGGATGTCTCCTTTTTGGAAACTCAGGTGCCCATCAGTGGTGCCCGTGTGGTCACACAGAGCCCGGACTGCCCTGCAGCACAAAGGGCATGGCAGTCACCTCCCTGGGCACCCCACAAAACCCGGGGGGATTTCCTGAGGCAGAGGTGTCCCCTGAGGAGGGATCTGTGCAAGGAGCCACCTGATAGAACTGTCCCCAAGAGTGGGAGCAGAGCAGGAGGTGTGGGGACATCAGAGATGGCACAGAGGGTGTGGGGACACTAGAGATGGCACACAGGGTGTGGAGACATCATAGATGGCACACAGGGTGTGGGGACACTAGAGATGGCACACAGGGTGTGGGGACATCATAGATGGCACACAGGGTGTGGGGATATCGGGGTCAGGGAGGATGAGGAGGAGGGAAGCAGCCAAACACCGTTTGGGATGGCCACATGCCCACCCTGCCCACTGGGACAAAACTGTTCCGACCTGCCACACCCAGGTTGTAGCTGCCACATGCTTGCCCCAAATAAACTGCCATGAATGCAGAAAACACACAGTAAAATGCTAAAAATTGTCCCTGAAACGCCAGGGAAAACCAGCTGATGGCAGGTGGGCAGACACTCAGGTTCGCCCAAAACCCACAAAGGAAGGGGATCCTCAGGGGTGCAATCATGCAGGGAAGTGTGGGACCCCCCGGGGCGTGTGTGAGAGCAGCCCCAGCTTTCCCCTAAGCAGAAAAAACACCCCAGCAGAGCTGCCATCCCATCCCATCCCATCCCATCCCATCCCATCCCATCCCATCCCATCCCATCCCATCCCATCCCATCCCATCCCATCCCATCCCATCCCATCCCATCCCATCCCATCCCATCCCATCCCATCCCATCCCATCCCATCCCATCCCATCCCGTGGCTGCCTCACCTGCGGGGCTGGGGCGGGGCGGGGCTGCTCCTGCCCGGTTGCTCCGGGGCGCGGCTCCGCTCCGGCGCCAGCCCCTTCACCATCCCGGCCAGGACGGGGCTGGGGCACAGCCAGCGGGATGGTCTCCTGCCACAGAGCAAAGGGAGATAAAAGCTCGTCTGGGAGCTCTTCCTGATGTTTATCTCACATCGTTCTGGCGATCTGGGAGCTGACAAGGAGCCATCAAGTAGCACCTCCACCTCCAAGCTGCACAGGACTGAACAGCAGCAGCACTTTGGACATGCACTAATCCCAGAATACCAAACCAGGGCCAGTATGAGATCCCCACCGTGGTGAGGCAGGCACAGAAATCCTCAACACTCACCCCTTCTTCCCTCTGCCTGCCCAAGCTGGGTCTTACCTTGACCTGGCCAAGGTGGTATCAGGGCTGGGGGAGAAGCTCCTGGATGAGGGGTTGGTGGCTCCAAAGAGCCTGCCCAGCCAGCTGCCCTTGTCAGGATTAGGGTTACCCATCTCTGGGCCAGAAGGTGCTGCCTGGTTCCTGCAGGCAGGAGGCTCTGGGGAAGCAGCCAGGAGATTCTTTCCAGCAGTGGGATCATCCAGCTTGGTGAGTGCTCCAGTTGTAGTGGGCAAGAAGAGGTCTTCAGGGGAAGAGGTCCCTGAGGTGTCAGTGCTGCTGCTGGGCTTTGGGCTGGGACGTTCAGGGACAGCTTTGGTCTGAAGGAGCTGCAGCTCTGTGCCTCTGGAAGTTTGGGATTGCACAGCCTCCCCCGCAGCCGCCCGCAGCTTTGTCCACCAGACCAAGGGGAACTTCTCCTTGCTAGGAGCAGTGTAAATCCTGGAGCTCTGGCTCAGCTGGCCCCACCAGCCACTGAGGCCAGCCCCAGTGCCCTCCTCAGGCCTGTGACTCTCAGGGGGGGTGTCAGATCCCAGCAAGGTGCGGCTCAGCTGGTCCCCCCAGCGCAGCACGTGCTGCCAGGTTTGCTGCAGGGCAGCCCCCACTGGTGGGGCAGGGACCAGCCCACCCATGGTAGCTTGGGACTGAGCCCTTGTGCTGCCCCCCACCCTGCCCAGAGCATCAGGGGGGGTCTCATCCTCCAGGTTGTCCCTGGAAGAAGCAGCCTGACCCTCCTGAGATGCAGCCCCGGGATGGGGGGACAGTGGTGACTCCAGGCGGCGGGACAAGGGCCGGACGTCCACGGAGAGGTGGTGGTGTTCAAAGAGCAAGTCCAGGTGGAAAGTCAGCACTGAGAGGGGCTGGATGAGCAGCAGCAGCTCCTCAGCAAGGTGGGGAAGAGGGCCTTGGCTCAGGGCAAAGAAGGCCGTGGGTGAGTAAAGCACAGAGATCACACCTGTGGGGACAGGGACAGGTGAGGCAGGTGTAGAATTCCCTGTCCTTGCCACATCTCCACAGCCAGGCTGTCCACATCAGCCAAAGCACCTCTGTGCTGAAGATGCACCATGGAAAATGATGCCCTGATCCACTGTGGAAACTCCAGCCAAGCATGGACATATCCCAAGCTCAGAGTGGGATTATCAGCCTGGCAGGGATGGGCGCTGTGTGTCCTTACCTGGGCTCTTCTGCAGGTGAGATATCCACAATTCCAGCTGTTTAATGCTACACAAGACAAAAGGAACCCAAATTAGAGCTCCTGGGATAGCTCCAACCTGTTGTGGCAGTGGGGCCAGCAGGGCCAACACTCACTTCAGAAGGCCAAGGATGAAGGCATGGAACTTCTGCCTGGTGCTGCTGAGAGGGGCCAGCCCAGCCACGTGCCAGCACAGGGAGTGCAGGGAGCGGGTGTTGGAGCCTGTGGGGTGCACAGAGCACAGTCAGCCACTGCCACAGGACACAGAAGGACTCCTGGAGATATCCCAGCCTCACCCTCACCTGTCTTCACAGAAGCTTCCACTACACTCCAGGGGGAATTTTTCCTCTGGCCTGTGATAACATCCTTCTGGAAGGGCTTCAGCCCATCCTCCACCAGGGCGTAGAGGGCAGGGCAGAGTGTGTGCAGCAGCAGGTACCCCACATCAGGGTTGAGCCGGCTGTCCCCCAGCTGGGCCTGAGGGAGGCACAAAGAAAGAGGAAGCAGGGCAACACCTGACCCTGATTCTGCTGGGAGGGATGAGGGAATCCCACCCCTGGGAGTCCCAAACCCCCTCCAGCCCAGCCCAGCTCAGCTCTCACCTTCTGCACCACATTCCGTGCGGTGCTGAAATGGGCAATGACCTTGTCCACGGCGGAGCTGACGGCGACCAGCAGCGCTGGGCATGGAGGAAGAGGAAGAGGAAGAGTCAGTGTGGAGGGACTCAAGCACCCCGGACATCACCGAACCCTGCAGCGCTCACGGTTTTGTGCCGGAGCCGCAGGCGGAGGATCCTCGGGGGGCTGCAGCCGCGTTCTCCGGCTCCACAGCAGCACCTGGCACCTGCCGGGGACGGGCAGGGCCGGACCCGATGTTGGCAGTTCCTCAGCCCCAGGATGAGCCCCTCGCACCCTCCCGACCCTGGGGGTCCCGCTGTCCCCTCCACCCCTCCGCTCCACCCCGTTTCCGTCCCACTTCCTCGTCCCCCGCCCCGCGGTGGCTGCGGGGAGAACCTGCCCCAAACCTTTCGTTTGCTCTCCATGGGGCACCTCCGCTCTCCCCCCGCCGGGCCGGGCGGCTCCAGCGGCGGCTCCAGCGGCGGCTCCAGCTGCGAGCGGCTCGGGCCTGGCTGGAGAGAGCGGGACAGCGGGGTCAGGCGGGGAGGCGGCGGCTGGAGCGCTGCCCGGGGCCGGGGGAGGAGCGGGGCCGGCGGCGGGGCCCAAATCGCTCCGGCTCATGGAGCCGTGGCCGGCGGCGGAGCGAAGAGCGGCGGGGCCGGGCCGGGCAGGGCCGGCGGGGCCGGGCCCCAGGCGGAGGAAGCGCGCTGGGAGCCGCGGGGCGGAGCGGGACAGCCCCGGGACAGCCCCGGGACAACCCCGGCACCTCTCGGGTCGCGCACGGGGAGCGGCTCCCCGCCCGGATCGCACCCGGCTCCGCATCCCCCCAAGCAGAACCCACCCCGGAGGGACCCAGACTCACCCCCCGTGCAGCTCTCGTCTCCTCTCCGGGCTGCCCGTGGCACCGCGGGGTCCCCGAGCCTCCGGAGCGCGGCAGTGCCCAGCCCCTTTTCCCCTGCGGGTATCCCCCCTTTCTCCACATCCCTGGGCTGCCCCTCCGCGATGGGCTGCAGGCTGGGCCGGGGTCTCCTTCTCAGCTGGTGGCTGTCACTGGGTGCCAGCGCCTGTCCCCCCAGGGGAGCGGGGGGTCCCCAGCCCGTGCCCGTCCCCGGGGGCACAGCGGGGTGCTGGGCCGGCTCTGCCTGCTGGCCCTTGGGCTGCCTGGCGGCACTGCGGGACCGCAGCTCCTTGAATGTTGTCACCTCTCTCTGTCTGGAGCCGGGAGGCTTCGCTGGCCCGTCCTGCTGGGGCTGGGGCTGGGCTGGCTCCTGGCCCAGGAGCTCGCTGGTGGGGGGCAGCTCCGTGTCAGGCGAGAACACGATCAGCCAGTCGCTGCGGTCAACCCTGGCCTGGGCGATTGTGGGCACAGCCACGTTCCTCTTCCTCCTCTGGGCCAGCTCGTGGAAGGAGGTGATGGTTTTGGTGCCTGTGTCTCTGCAGAGCTCCCCTGGACCAGCCTTGGGCTCTGCTGGCCCGAGCGCGTTGAGCACCTGCAGCCGCCGCCGGGGCCGAGGGGGCACGGGCGGGGGGAGCCCCCCGGGCCGGGGCCGCGGCTCCGGAGCGCTGCTCGGGATCTCCGGGTGCCGCCGTTCCGGCACAGGAGGCGGTGCTGGAGGGGCAGCATCGGGCTCGGGGAGGGGGTTGCAGTTGGGGTCCAGGTCAGAGCAGGTGTCCTGTGCTGCTGTGCTGGGAGAGAGCTCATCGCAGTGGGAGTCGAGCGAGTTGTTGCTGCAGAGGCTGTCTGGGCTCTTGCTGGCCACGGCAGTGGCTCTCTGGAGCACCGGAGAGTTGTGGTTGGCATCTCTCCCATCGCACGTCCTGTCCTGGTCAGCCAGAGATTCGCCATCCTGGGCGTTTTCTATGGGAATGACGTTCAGCTGCTGCTCAGGGGATTGGGACTCTTCTCTGGCGAACTCCTTGCAGTACACCGAGACTGGGGAGTCATCCAAGCTGAAATCCGAGCAGCTACTGACAGAGGAGGAGGAGGAGGAAGAAGAAGAAGCCAGATCACAAGGGGGATCACAAGGGGAAGCCGCCTCCTCCTCGTCTCCGCTGTGCAGGCAGGGGAAATCCTCTTGCACCGCCTGGTTCTGGAGCCCGAGCGTCTCCAGCTCTGGAGCGTGGGACTCACAGCACCGGCATTTCACGGAGGGATTGTTGGAATTGGCATCCACCGGCTCCTGGTTCTCTGGGCAGTGGGTGCAGCCGGTCTGGTCTCCCCCTCCGGTGGAACCATCCGTGTCCTGGAGCTCGGGGTGGCGCGAGAGGTGCAGCCCCAGGGAGATGTGCTGCAGGTGGATGTGGTTGAGGTTGCACAGGAGGCCTTTCTTTGGAGACAGCATGGTGCAGCCTCACTGGAAGTGTGGGAGCTCCCAGGAAAAGCCAGCAGCTCCTCTCTTCAGATCATCCAGCTCCCTGCAAGCACCAAACGCCCTCCTGGTCAGGGAAGAACACAGCGGGACAAACCCGGAGAGAGGCACAGCCAGGGAAGAGGGATGGCAGTGACCTTGTGGCAGGGTCTGGGGGTCAGAGATGGGGATGTGCCCTGAGAGAAGGGCTGCCCGAGAGGGATTCCTGCAGCACTTGGGGCTCTGCAGCCGGGCAGGGACTGGAGTATTCCCTGGAGCAAGGTCTGGGAATGATCCCAGGAAACTCGGCTGCTCCGGGGCTGGATTCCCTCCGGATGGTCGGGAGCATCTCGGGGATGCAGTCAAGGAGAAAACGCCCTTGGAGGCTCATCGAGGAGGGGAGGGAGGTGCTGTCCTGGCTGGGGGCGGTGGCACCGCGGGTGCTCAGGGACCGGGGCTTGGCCGGAAGCCCCTGGCCCTGGGAACTACTGCAGAACCGCCACGGCACCACCGGACCCGGCCTTACCGGGCGGGGAACCCCGGCCCCAGGCACCTGCTGGAGGCTCCGTGTAGGGAACGGGCAGCAGAGACTGCGGGAGAGCAGCTCCGAGGATCGTGGGGCTCCGAGCATCCCCAGCCCCCAAGCATCCCGCGGCCCCCAAGCCGGGGCTCCGAGGATCGTGGGTGTCGGAGCATCCCCGGGTACCGAGCATCCGCCAGCCCCGAGCATCCCCGGGCCCCAAGCATCTCCCGGTACCGAGCATCCGCCGGTACCGAGCATCCGCCGGCTAGTGAGAAGACCGACAACCAGGCAGCAGAAAGGGCCCTCCTGGGCGCGGCCCTCCCCATCCCCCTCCATCCCCTTCCCCGTTCCCCGCTCACCTCGGCGCTGCGGCGGCGAATGCGGCTGCGGGAGGGAGGGAGGAGCCGCGGCCCCTCCACCGCCCGCCGGGAGCCGCCCGGTCCCTCCCCGCCGGCGGGGGCGGTGCTCCGGGCATCCCCCCACCCCGGAAAGCACGGGAGATACAGACACCCCCCTCCCCGCCATCCAACCCTGTCCTCAGACAACACCAGGCAGCGACGCACTTACAATAATTTATGTTTATTGACAGCCAGCCGGGTAGGGGGGGGGGAGATCGCTGAAGCCCCCCGGCCATCCCATCGCACCTTCTACAACCCGCCCCCGGCTCCTCCCAGGGCAGGGAGCATTTCCAGCCCCCTGCCGGGCTCCTCCATCACTTCTGCCGCTTGTAAATCTTCTGTGCGAGGTCCAGGAAGACATCGCGGGGCAGGCGCTGGGCGTGCCTCCCAATCAGCTCCTGCAGCCGCCGGTAGCTGCTCTCCTCGTACTCCTGGAAAGCTGCCTGCATGCCCAGTGCATTGTAGAGCTCCTTCACCTTTGCCACCTTCTCGGGCTCCTTACAGCCGTAGTTCTCCTGAGAAAACCCTGGAGTGAGTCGGGTTTCATCTCATGGTGCTGCTGCTGCCTCAGGATGGGGCAGGAGCTTTGTTCAGGAGCTTTTTATTTGTTCTCTGTGCTGCCCCCACCCCTCCCAGCCAGGTAACAGCCCAGCACCTGCACTCCAGGTGTACAATCTGGTGCTCCATGCCCTCTCCCAGGTGTGTGATCCCAGCCTTTACCTCCAGGATCTGCCTCTGCTCTGGTGTGACCCGGCGCAGACACTCCACCACCAGCCAGCTGCACTTATTGTCCTGGATGTCAGTGCCAACCTTCCCTGTCACTGCTGGGTCCCCATAGCAGTCCAGGTAATCATCCTGTGTGACAATGGGAACACCTGAGTGCCACAGCCAGCACCTGAGGGGCAGCAAGGGGCACAGAGCCAACTCCTACCTGGATCTGAAAGAATTCTCCCATCTCCAGCAGGATGGCTTTGGCATTCTCGTGCTCCTCCTTACCATTAATACCTGCCTGAGGGGGAGGAAGAAATAACAGGGATAAATCCTTCCAGGACCTGCCCTAGCACAAGGGTGAGGTCCCTCCTGAGTTGTTCCCACAGACTCACCATGTACATGGCAGCAGCCACGGGCAGGTAGAAGGAGTAAAACGCTGTCTTGTACTTCACAATCGCCTTGTACCTGTGACAAAGGAACCAAGCTCAGCCTTGGGCTGGGCTCTCCCACCCTCTGCACGTCAGGGACAGAAAGGAGCAGCAGCAACTCCCCCAAAAAGCAGCCCCAGGTTGGTTTTGTGTGCAGCACAGCCAGGAAGGGACTGAGCTGTGGCTGTTCCCTCCGTACCGCTGCTCGCTGAACCGGCTCAGATCCACCTGGGAAATGGGAGCAGTGATGAGATCCAGGGTCTGTCCCAGCTCTGTCTGGTAGCCTGTCTGGAGAGGAAAGAAAGGATTTGTGGCCTCACTGCAGCCTGCCAGAAGTTAAGGGTATTATAAAAGAGGGAGAAGGATGTTTTGCATGGGCAGAAGTAACAAGAAAAAGGGTGATGGTTTTACACTGGGAGTGATTTAGATGAGACATGGGAAGGAAATTACTCCCTGTGAGGGTGGGGAGGCCCTGGCACAGGGTGCCCAGAAAAGCTGTGGCTGCCCCTGAATCCCTGGAAGTGTCCAAGGCCAGGCTGCATATTGGGTTTGGAGCAGCCTGGGATAGTGGAATGTGTCCCTTCTCATGGCAGGGGTGGAACAAGATGATCTTTAAGGTCCCTTCCACCCCAAAACAGTCTGTGACTCCGTTATTTATTCACACAGGAAAGTCCCAACACAGTGCAGACCCCAAGCCCTGTTTCAGCTGCTCTGTGAGGCCAGCAGGATGTCCAGGAGTTTAAGAAACACTCTGAGATGCACATGCTGTCAAACATCAGAAAAGACCCAGACCCCAGAAAATTGGGAAGGGGTTGGGGAGATGGGCTCACCTGCAGGAAGAGCTCCAGCAGGTGCAGGTAATAGGGCTTCTGCCCACAGTACTTCCTCAGCAGCCGGTACACTGATGACTCCAGGAGAAAAGCATCATTGATGGCATCCAGCCCGATCCCCTCCTGCAGCAGGAAGGCAGGGAGGTGTCACAAAACCTCCAGATCCCCAGGGGACACCCCGTGAACAGCTGAACGCTCTCACCTTCTTGTACCAGCACATCTGCCCCCGGCGGGTCAGCGACGCGTCCATGATATCGTCAGCCACCAGGAAAAAGGCTTGGAACTGCGAGAGGCTGGATTAAGGACGGGATGGGGAGTTTTTTGGGGGTCCCATCCCCAAGGTCCCGTTCCTCACCAGCTCGATGCACCATCCCACAGCCAGGGCGCAGCGGAGGCTCTCCGGGTCCTGCTGCTCGGCTCCCGCCAGCCGCCGGAACGCGGCCACCACCGTCATCCCCCGGTTGCACTTCCCGCCTGGCGCGTTGTATTCCAGCACCTGCGGGAACGGAGCGAGGTGAGCAGCGCTGCCCCGCATCTCCCAGCCCGCTCCCGCCGCCCTCTTCCCGCACTCACCTGCTTCAACCGAGTCACGGCATCTCCCACCTCCGGATGCCCCAGCCCGTCCTCCGTCAGGTCGCGGACGATCTGCGGGAAGAAGGCGGCGAACTCCTCGCGTTCTGCCGCAGCCCGAGCCCCGGGCCCGCTGCTGCCGCCGCTCATGGTGCCGGTTCACGATCCCGCCGCTGCCGCCCGCGACCCTCGCGGCTCCGCTGGCCCCGCTCCGCCCCGCCCCCCGCGCGGGGCACGCCGGGATGCGCAGTCTCGATGAATGGGAGAGGGCGCTGCCAGCGCTGCTGCTGGACTACAACTCCCAGCGTGCCCCGCGCTTGGGGTGGGACCGGCCGCCGTGCGGTTTGGGCAGCGCCCATTGGCCCTTTTTATCATGCGAGGATGAGCCCAAGGCGGCTCAGCCAATAGGAGCGCGGCAAAGGCGGCATCGAGGCGGGTGATTGGTGGAGAGCGAGCAGCCGGCCTGGCGCGGGGGCGTGGCTTTGAGGGCGTGGCTTTGAGGGCGTGGCTTTTGGTGTGGATTTGGGGCGGGGCGCGTTCGGTAACCGGGAGGGGAACGGGGGGTACGGGCACCTGGATGGGGACAGGGTTGCGCTGGAATTAGGGGCAAAATGGGGGTATGGGGTGTCGGTGTGGGGTGCCATGTGGTCTGTGGGGTTGCAGGAAGGGTTTGGGGCGCTGGGCAGGCGTGGGTCTCTATGTAGGTGTGGTATTCCACGCGACTTTGGGGTGCTGTGAGGTTGTGGGTGCGGCCCAGATGTGGGGTACCCAGATGTGCGGTTCGGGGGGGTGCAGTGTAGGCGTGGAACGCCATGCAGCTGACATGCTGTGCAGGTGTGGGTGCAGCGCAGTTATGGGGTGCAGAGCAGTTTTGGGGTACAGAGCGGGTGTGGGGTCACTGTGTGGGTGCTGCGCAGGTATAGGGTGCAGTACAAGGGTGGGGTGCAGTGAGGGCAGGGTGCACCACACACCTGTGTGCACGGATGAGACCCCAGGGTGCCGGGGGGCATCCAACTGCCCATCGACCCTCGAGGGGACACCGCAGGGGTGACCTGGGCCGAGGACGCGCTGGGTGGGCACACGCGGTGACACCTTCCCGCTGTTGCCCGTAGCTCTTGCCTGGGCCCCCGCCCCGCAGATTGGCTCCCGCCCCGAATCCTCTAATCCCGGCTCACCCGCGTTAATTAATCTCTGTGTGGTGCCCTCTAATCCCCTCCTGCCGGGATGGGGGAATGCGGGGGCTCGGGGCAGAGTCTCCGGCTCCAGGACGGGTGTCCTTGGGGAGCGGGAATAGGGGAGGTTCGGGGGGCTCTTCCCGCATCTCCGGGGCCCTCGAATACCAGGGTTTTGTCCTCAACCCCGGGCAGGCAGCCAGTCCCTGTCCCACTGCCTCTGCCGGCCAAGCCTCCAACCCTGCTAATGAACACAAACTGGATGGAAGTGTATTGGAATAGGAACAGGGCATATGCTGGAATTCATTCCCAAAAAATGCTTTTTATTGCCGGCCACCCCGCAGAGCAGCCCCGCGCCCCCTTAATCAGGCTGGCCGCAGTGTAATCTGAAATAATCAAATTAGAGAGAAACCGCTAATCAGCATTGAGCTCTCGGTGTGTCACGGAGCCTAATTCCTGCGGGGAGCAGGGGGGGCTGCCCCAGTAACGCGGGGAGAGCCAGCGGGGCACAGCGGGGTGGCCACCAACCCCTGCGTCCTGCTTGCCACCGTGTCCTGCCTGAGCTCTGACCACGTCCTGCCCACTGCCCGCGTGTCCAGTGTCCATCCTGTGGCCACTCCTGCCCTGCCTGCGCGGTGCTGAGGGTGCCGTGCCAGCGGTGCCAGAGCACGGCCGTGCCCTGAGACCTGCGCCAGGTGCCGCAGTGCCGAGGCTTGGGTGCCCCAGCCCACCTTGCGCTGTGTGACCTTCATCTAATCGCGTTAATGCCTCGAGTCTGCTCTGCAATCAGGCGGTATCAAACCCGCCCCTCCCCCCGGCAATAAAGGGAACGGAGATGGAAGGGGAAAATAACCAAAGATTAAACATTAATCTGCCCAGGGCCCGGAGAGACCGGGGTGGGTGGGAGGGGACCTGTTGTCTTTGGGCTCCTGCTGCGCCACCCAGGTCTGTGGGGCCTGGGAGAGGCCCCTCGATGGCTCCCGAAGGTGTTCTGGTTGCTCTCGGCTCTGCAGAGAGCCAGGATTGGAGCTGGGGTGCAGCAGCACCCCCCTGTTCTGTTCCATCCCCGGGCAGGGTGCTGTGGTGTCGCAGGAGGTGCAGAAGGATTCTCCCCCAGACCAGTTCAGAATCTCTCTTTATTATTTAAATCCATTATGTACAACGACCAAAAAATAAAAAAACGCTCTTAAATTCTCTGCGATATGAAAACTACAAGCTCTGTACATCGACTGCCGTGAGTGCAAGAGTGGAGAATCATGGTCTTTGGTGGCTAAACTTGCCCCCGCGCACGGCCGGCACCCCCCCAGCCCCTCCAGCCTCCAGCGGGGTGAGCACCGGGCCACGAGGTGACAGGAGCGGCGGTGACAGGAGCGCAGGGCGGCTCTGACCCCCGGCACGGGGCTGTGGCGTGGGGAGGGTCACCAGAGGCGCGGCCAGCGGCAGCTCGGTGCTGTCCGAGCCGACCCGCACGCTCTGCGGGGCATTGGGATGACCGCTAAGACATCTACATCACGCAGTGGGTGTGATGATCCCTGCCCGAGGGGCTGCTGGGGACACGGCGACCACGGGGATGGAGCGGGGACGTGGGGAAGGGCAGTGGAAATTCATGGATAAAAGGCAGTGCAGGACATCCCTTCTGGCAGGTACTGCCGGGATTCCTGGCGGGGGATGCTGCACCAGAGCAGCCCAGCGCTCCGGATTGCTCCCGACGCCCCAAAACACGAGGGTGGAGAACTGAACACCTCACTTCAACAAGTACCGAAGGGAACGAGACCTCGCCCGCTGCGCTGGGGGTCCGGCGGTCCCCGCTCAGCAGCCGAGCCCCAGGGCACAAAGACAAGCCATGGTTCCTGACTCCGGGAGTGGGAAGCAGCTCGCACAGCGCGGCGGGGTCGGAGGGGACACTACTCTAACCAGGACTGAACACGGTTGGCTCAAAGCGACACTGGAAGCAGAGCTCGGCTGCTCGGCAGAGCCACGACTCGCACACATATTGCACACTACTATCTCTGGAGGGGGGGGTGGGGGGAGGGTCATCTGTGGGGACCCCGGGCTCCTGTTTGATGGGGGGTGACCCCACAGCCCCACACATCACCCAGGCGCTGCCCAGGGTTGGAATCTCTTTGTGTCAGCCTTTTGCTGCTGTGACACTGGTGACTGGCATCTCCAGAAAACCTGGAAATGGGACTGCAGCGCAGGGCAAGGGAGCAGAGCCCGGGCTGAGCATCCTCCTGGAGCCACAGGCAGTGGGGTTGTGACAGGAGACCCCCTGAGCATCCTCCTGGAGCCACAGAAGGGCTCCTAGATGACCTTCTGGACATCATCCTGGAGCCACAGAGGGGTCCCCTTGGATTGACCCTCTGAGCATCCTCCTGGAGCTGCAGGCAGCAGAATTCCCCCAGGCTGCCCCCATGGGGGCACGTGGTGGGGCAGCCACAGTGCCCAGGTGTGGGGCAGAGGCCTGCCCAGCAGCACATCCCAACCTCACTGGGATTCAGCACCTCTGGGCCAGAATGGTCCCACAGGCTGGGGAGAGGGACTGTGGGGTTCCTCTCTGCCCCCAGCATTGCCCCTTGGCACTCATCACACCAGGGGAGCCCTGCCTGGCACCCCCAGGCCCTGGCACTCCGGGAAAGGGGAGTGCTGACCCTGGACCCCCATGCTCTGCCTGCCACGGACTGCAGCCTCCTCACCTCAGGGGGCTGCCTCTCCCCCCTCACCCTAAAGGCAAAGGTGCTGGGCAGAGCAATCTGGGCATCGAGGTGAGAATGGGGCAGCCCCTGCTGTGACAGAGGACAAGCTGGAGGAGCTGCCAGCGCCAGCCTGGCCCCAAGACAGGCTGTGGGACATGGGGCACAGAGCGTGGGGGACCCGGCCCCCAAGGGGCAGTTATGGGGAGCTGAGATCCCCAGAGAGGCCAGAGTTTGGGCAAAGGCTCTGACCTGTCCCATGCCTCCGGGAGGAGGGCAGAACTCACAGATGGTGATGAGCAAGGAGGGGACAGCCCGGGCAGGGTGACCCCCTTGGGGCAATCAGCAGAGCCCCCTCCTCATCCAGCAGGGCCAGCTCTGGGGCTGGCCCCATGCTCATCCCCTCCGTGCCTGAAACAGCCCCTCCATGGCCCCGGGTGCTGCCTCTCACCTCGTTTTCCCTCCGACACGGCGGGGCTGGTGCCCTGCTTCTCCTGTCTCCTCCGCCGCCGGGATGCCCGGGTCCCTCCTGCCTGTGTGGGTGCCGCCAGGACTCACATGTTGGATGAGAGTTTGGGCTTTGCCGTTTCCACCTCGGGGCTGAAGGCCACGGAGCCCTTGCGGGAGGGACCTGCTGCCTGCCTGGACGCGGAGCTCGGGGATTGGGGGGTGGACGCTGCCGCCGTGGAGCGGCCGGGCTGAGCCAGCGATCCTGAAGGCATCTGCTGCGAGTGTGCGGGCTGACCTGCGATCCCCGCACACGGCTTGGCCAGGAGTCCGGCTACCGAGGGCGAGGACCTGCGGGCCAGGTTCCCTGCAGATTTCCTGCCCTGCTTCAAGGAGCTCCCGTCGGCTTGCTGGGCTACTTTATTGGGAAGGGAAGGCTGGGATGCAGAGAGGAGCCGCACATCCTGGGTGAGCCGCCCCACCGGCAGGCCCTGGATGCTCCTGTGCTTCACCAGCTGCTGGGGCTGCATCAGGAGCGAGATGTGGGAGCCGGTGGCTCGGGACAGGCTGTAGTGCAGCGTTCTCCCCGGCGGCAGCGCCTGCTCGGAGCTGGGGGACGCAGCGCCCGCCGCTTGCTGCAGCAGCGAGGTGGAGAGCGAAGCTCCGCGGGACCGGGAGAGCTGGGGCTGGGGGGCTCCCGGGGGCTGCTTGGCCCCCGCTGCCCCGGTGCGGGGCAGGGGCTGCGCCCCGGGGCTGGGTCTCTGAGCCCCGCTCTCCATCGGCGCCTGGGGCTGGACCATGGGCGAGGAAGGCGAACCGGCAGCCGGTGTTTGGAGGTGGGATTGCACCCCGGAGGGCGAGCTCACGGAGGAGGGTCGGGAGCCCCCCAGGCTGGGCTGGGAGCGGCGAACCGGCTTGGTGAGCAAGGTGGCCTCGGGGGAAAGCGGGCTGGAGATGGAGGAGGGCGGCAGGAAGATGTGTGCCTGCAGGCTGTGCTGGTGGGTCAGAGCGATGGCCACGTTGGTGGTGGCGGCGGCTGTCTGCAGCGGGGCGTGCACCAGCGGCTCCCAAATCACCGGCTTCCCGCTCAGCTCCCGGCCCATCGCCATCTGCTGCAGGTCCTGGATGTTGTGGGCCATGTCCTGGTCGTGTTTCACGATCTGCTGGATCATCTCGTTGTTCAGGGGCCCCGAGCTGTGCTCGGCTCTCTTGCGGAGCAAGATGGAGTTCTTCTTCCCTGGAGGGGAGGCGGGAGTGTCACCGACTCTGGGGGTGTGGGCTCTTGGGGACAGTGTGGAGGGCAGGGTGGCAGTGGGGAAGGGACAATAAAAGCTCATCAGGGTCCCAGTGAAAGCAAGACCCAGGAGCAGTGGAAGCAGCAGGGACAAAACAGGGGAGTCCTGACTCCAAAGGGACTGAGTGCTGGGGTCCTGCTTGTCCTCCACAGGCAAGGAATGTTGAGGACAAACAGCTGGTCACTGCCAGACACTGCAAGCACAGTGCAGGGACATTTTCCCTGTTCTCTAGCACAGCCTGGATCTTCCTGGGAGGGAGACAGAGGGCAGGCTCCTTCCTCATGCTCCCCATCATCCTCATTTCTGACCACACAGGAGGTTGGGACACTGTGACCACCTCATCCCACCTCTGTGACTCCATCCCCTGTGGGTCTGGGAGGGGCTACAGAGGTGGCTGTGCTGAGCCCAGGAGGTGACTCACTGCTCACCTATGCGGTCCAACCGGTCCATGGCCACCGTCTCGAAGGCCCTGCGCATCATGGGGTATTCCTCCAGCACCTCGTTGAAGTTATCCACGGACAGCGAGTAGAGGCGGCAGTAGGTGTCGGCTCTCACGCTGGCCGTGCGCCTGCCCCTTGTCAGCAGACAGATCTCTGCAGGGACACAGGGGTGGGGTCAGGCTGACACAGCCCTGAGACCCCTCCCAGCCATCAGAGCAGGAAGAGGATTCACTCCCAACACTCTGCAGAGAGGTGGAGCATGGCTCAGAAGCAGGGACAGACCCCATAGCCTGCACAGCCACAGCTGTCTGCTTGGCCAGGCAGCATTTTCCTCCCTCTCCAGCCCATGGAGGTGCCCCTAGGGAGCATTCCCAGAGCTGAACCTGTATGCTACAAACCAGCTCAGATGTTCTGCTCTAAACTCTCCTCCTGCCTGACCAGCAGTAGGGTGGTGGATGCTCCCTCTCCCCCAGCCAGCCAGAACTGGGGTGGAGTGGATACCAAAACTTTGGCACCAGGCAAGAGAAGATGAGCAAGCAGAAACATTAGGGATGCCCCAGCTTCTGCTTCTGAGCAGCTTTTGCCCCCTACTCTGTTCAGAAGATCCCCCAGCCCAGCCTCACCCCCAAAATAGGAGCCATCAGACAGCTTTGTCTCCTTGTTGCCCTTGGTGAGGATGCTGACCACCCCGTGCTGGATGAAGTACATCTTTTTGCCCACGGTGCCCTCACGGATGATGAAGTCCCCAGGCTGGAAGACCTCGAAACGCAGCTTGGTCAGCATGGCTGTCACAAAATTGGGGTCAGCATTGGCAAAAAGGGGCATGTTGGCCACCAGGTTACGACAGTTGAAGTTGATGATTTCCTGTGGGGTGAGGAGCAGGTCAGTGAGTGTTGGAGTTAGTAAATCAGGGGTCTCTCTGAATTTTTCAGAGAGAAATCAGAGTGTAGGGGTTGAATTAAAGCTTTCAGATGGATTGAAGTGTATTAAGTCACTCACACATAAAGTAGACATTTAAGTTTGTAAGTTTTAGGGTAAGTTCTAATGTTTTTAGTGAGTGAAAGGTTTCAAATGCCACAGTAGCAGTGAGTGTTCTAGTGAAGGTTGAAATATACTGATATCTTCAGGAGAGGCTCCAGGCCCACAGTTGTAGACATAATAGAGCTATAGTAAGAATATTGCTTACATTTCTTAGATAGAACAAGACAGATTCTATGCATACTTCTATATGTAATCTGGTGTGCTAAGAAACTAGAATTCTAATAGGTTAAGGAGTAGTGGTCTGAGCTTTTGTCTTAGCTTGCTGGAAAAAATTCTATATAAGAGTATGTATTGGGGAGAGTTGGTGCTTTTAGCCATTGTGGCTTTTAGCTACTTGCTTTAGCCATTCTGACTTTAGCCATTCACTTATTGCTACTGCTTTGCTATTGCTTGTCTGCTTGCCTTTTGAGACTGATGTGCTTTGTAATAAGATGTGCTTTGTAATTAATAACCTTTTTTAACTATTAGCTGCTTGCTTATTTAAGTAGGAACCTAAGAGCTCAGAGCAGGAGCCTCTAGTTGGTGCCTTAGGGCATTGAAGGTCCAAAAAACCCCACAAGTGGGGACATCACTGAGCCTGGCCCCTGTGACCACCAACCTCTGTCCCTCAGGTCACACCACTGGAGTGCTGCTCTCACCTCTTTGAGTGGCTCACTGAGCTCCCCCAGGATGTTCTCCTCATCAAACATCTTGCCCTGGTATCGATGCTCGTAGTACTCGTGGATGCGCTGGCGTGTGTCCCCAGGCAGCTTGTGGAATGACATGTACTGCTCCACTTGCTTGTACTGCAGGGACAAGAGGAGTCACACAGGGATGAGCTGGGACCACCTGCATGGTGGGTGAGTTGTTGTATGCTTTTGTGAATAGATTGTGAATAGTCAGAATGTCATACGACATGTTTTGTCAAAATCTTGACACCCGTGTCCGTGTGCTAACAAAAGAAAATCAATGGCAGCCCTGTTCTACAAAGTTGCATATCTATTACTGTTAACATCTGCCAGCTTATCACTCAATGCAAGGGAAGTAGAATTGGTGTCTTTACTCAGTCAACACCCCAGTTGATCCAATTGTTTCAGTGCTATTGCAGAACTAAGTTGTGGCAGGAGAAGAGATGCTGGAAATCTCCTCCCAAAACTGCAGAACTAACTTGTGGCAGGAGAAGAGATGCTGGAAATCTCTTCCCAAAACTGCAGAACTAACTTGTGGCAGGAGAAGAGATGCTGGAAATCTCTTCCCAAAACTGCAGAACTAAGTTGTGGCAGGAGAAGAGATGCTGGAAATCTCTTCCCAAATGCATCCCTTCTCCTCAATAATGTAGATACAGACATTCCTGCTCCACTACCCTGTCCCAAAAGCCACCTCTGGGGCAAAGGACAGGACCCCTGTGCACTCAGGATGCAGATGAACCCAGGACAGAGGGCAGGATGGGACCACACTGTGCAAAAGTGACCCCAAGTATGGACACCAATATAGTCAGCCTGAGCTCCACCTGCAAGACAGGGCAGCAAGCACAAAGATCCCAATTCCTAGAATCATTAGGGCACAACAACTGTGCTGAGCTGGTTTTGGAGCTACACCTTCTTGTGCCAAGACTCTTCCCTCAATACCCAGACCCTTCCTGCCCTACCCCCACTGACCTTCTCCTGGTACTGGCGCCGGGATGAGTCCAGGGACTGGATGAGGGCGGTGGCGTGGCCGATGAACATGGCATAGCAGGTGGCTCCCACAATCATGCTGAGCATGGTGAGCCACACATCTGTCATGCCCTCAGGTGCCTGCTGCCCGTAGCCGATGCACAGCATGTGGCTCATGGCTTTGAACAGGGCATGTGAGTATTGTCTCCCCCATGAGTCGTTCTGCAAGTGAGGGATAGTGTTGCTGGGGGGGTTTGTTGGGATGAACCCTCCCCCCGCCCTGGTTTTACCTCCCTAAGGTGGGGAGTGCAGAGAAACAGTGAGAACAAGGTTCGTGCAAGGTCAAAGGGATGTTCTCCTCCAGGAAGAGGAGAGTGTGTGAAGCCCTCAGCAGGCATCAGCTCCTGTTCTGGGGAGGAGGTGGGAGCCTCAACATCCTGTTCCCTCCCCAAGGGATTCCCTGACTCCAGCAAGGTGGGCTGAGATGGGAAGGTGATGCCCTGTCTCACTGCTGTGACCACAGAGACACTGCTTCAGCTTTGGGTAGGAAATAGGGAACCAAATCCTCCCCCCACCACAGAAGATCCCAGCTGGAATCACCCCAGTCTGGGCACTCACCACCATGTGATTCTTGGAAACCCAGCAGTCCTCAGGGAAATCCTGCAGCATGGGCACCAGGAACTGGAGGCAACCATCCCAGTGGCACAGCAGCAGCATCATCCCAATGAGGTTGAAGATCCTCACCACTGCACTGGCCAGATCATACGTCATGTGGAAAATCTGGGAAACAGACACGAGCGGAGCTGCAGAGAAACTCTTCTCCTAGAACAGCTTTACAACCCTCTGCCCTCCAGATAGTTTCACCCCTATAGGGGACCCCTGAGCTGGTTTGGGACATCCTCAAGGGGTTCTCACCTCCTCCCACTGGTGGATGTAGCGGATGAGGCGCGAGAGACGGAGCAGGCGCAGCAGGCTGAGGATCTTGGTGAAGCGCACGATGCGCAGAGCCCGGGCTGTCTTGTAGACATCAGAATCCACCTGGGTCTCCAGGTCAACAATGAGGAAAATGTAATCAACAGGGATGGAGGAGATGAAGTCGACCAAGAACCAGCTCTTCAAGTACTTCATTTTGATGGTGTGAGGGTCGAGGATGATCTCTGTGTTGTCCTCCACCACGATGCCGGTCCGGAAGTTCAGCACCAGGTCAGCCAAGAAGAAAGTGTCCGAAAGCACGTTGAAAACGATCCAGGGAGGGGTGTTCTCATCCTTGAAGAAGGTGATGCCCACAGGCAGGATGATCAAATTCCCCACCATCAGGAGCAGCATGATGAGGTCCCAGTAAAACCTGCAGGGTGGGGAATGCAGGGGACAGAGCGGGACAGGGAGGAGTGGGGAGAGGCAGGACACAGTTAGACAGCAAAGCCAGGACCAAAGTTAGGATCTGACAGAGTGCAGAGAGGCAGGTGCTGAGGAGACACACATGTGCCTGCCCACACACATGACAGATGTGTGCAGATGTGTGGAGAGGAGCAATTCAGCACCTGGCCAGGGGCTCAGGGGTGCAAAGTCACCCTTTGTGGGAATGGGGGGGCTGTAGGAGCTCAGCTGTCTCTCTTTCTACTGCATGCACAACTCTGACCCCACCCAAAAGTGGACACGTGCCCCATGGAGGAGTCAGATGTGGGTTTGGCTCCCTTGAGGCTCTCTATCATCTGCTGTCTCCCTGCCACCACCCTGGCTTAGCAGGATTTGGGATAAGCTTTGCTGGTTATGCAAACCCAGTGCCGAGGAGGATCGGGGATGCTCTTGTGGCATCAGCCACAGCAGCCAAGTAAGGATAGACAATGCTGGCACCAGGGGGAGGTGGGAGGAATATCCAACCCTAAAAGAGCTGGCAGCATGCACAGGGCAGGAGCTGCACGGCCCAGGGCCTGCAGCACTCCTCATCCACCTCCTTTTGCTGAGAGTGGGCAAGGTCTGAGGCTTTGGAGGGAAAGCCAAGTGATGCTGGGAGCAGCTGGTTATGTCAGGACACTCAGCAGCCCTGTTCACATGCAAATGTGATGTTTTCATTCTTCACACAGGCACATCACTCCTCTCTCCACCAGGCTTGTGACTCCTAGGATCACCCCCCTTCATGGGCCCTTGGGAAAGCAAGTCCAGCTCCCACCTTCAGATGTCCCCAGGCATCCCATGTTAGTCCCAGCCCTGGTCGTGGGTGTAGACTCAAATCTCCAAAGGTGATTTCAGGGCAGCTTTTAGTATCCAGTGGATCCAAAACAGCTTTTACAGGTGACAGAAGCCTGTGGGACTTCCCACTCCACACCCAAGGTGGGACACAGGGAAGGGAAGGGAAGGGAAGGGAAGGGAAGGGAGGGAAGGGAAGGGAAGGGAAGGGAAGGGAAGGGAAGGGAAGGGAAGGGAAGGGAAGGGAAGGGAAGGGAAGGGAAGGGAAGGGAAGGGAAGGGAAGGGAAGGGAAGGGAAGGGAAGGGAAGGGAAGGGAAGGGAAGGGAAGGGAAGTTGTGGTGCCATTTGTGGTGCCATGAGAGGCTTCTTCAGAGAGAGAGAGCACCATAGCCTGAGGGGTGTAGGGGGAGGCACCCTCTCCTCAAGGAGCCACTCCAAGGTCAGGAGTGACATCAGGTCCAGAAACCACCCCAGGGCCAGGAGCTGCCCCAGGGTCAGGAGGGACCCCAGAATCAGGACCCTCTCCCAAATTAACACCTTCCTGCTAGTGGCCAGGATTTGCTGGGCCAGGCAAGGAAATGCAGCTGAGGCAGAAGGGGTCTGACCTAGCAGAGGAATTGCCTCCTGCACCTCCATGCTGTGCCCTGAGAAAATGAGCAGGGAAGCTGCACCTGCCCAAGCCTGCCCAGAGCTCTTGCTTCAGATTTAGGCTTAAGCTCTTTAGGACAGGCCTTGTCCTTCACTATGTGTCAGAGTGAACACTCAGGGCCCTGATCTCCACGGCCTTTGTGTATCTCCCTAATGTGATAAACACTGGAGTAATCCCCCTGTGTGTCTACCTGCCAGCTCCCTTCATGGTGCTGGTTGCAGAAGCTGCTCCTGCCAAGCTCAAGGCTCACAAACTTTGGGATGGTTTCCCTGGGAAAAGGGCTCTCAGGGCTGGCTGGTGCAAGGACCAAGTGAGTGATTGGGGCCCAGTGGTGAGGGGAGATGGCTACAGGTGCTGGGGACCCACACTGGTTGCTGGCCCCATTCTGGGGTGATTCCCAGGTTGGGGACATCATCCATGTCACAGCTTGCTGCGGGAGATGACTGCCTGGCAGCTTCATTCCCCGTGGAGAAAGCCCACCCTATATGACTCAACATCCCCGTGACACCCAGTTCCTCCCACATCATCCATCCCCGAGCTCCCGCTGTGATCCCGGTGACACCCAGAGCCAGGCCTGGCTCCTCGCTGGGTGACCAGCCCCGCTCCAGCCGCATCCCAGGGGGATGAAGGATCCTTATCAAATTAAAAACAGCATGCAGAAGGATGGGAGGGAGCTCTAAGGACAGGCAAAGCCCAGAAACCTCTGCCTCCTCCTCCGCACGCCCGCGGCCGGGTCAGCGGAGCTCCGCGGCTCGGCGGAGCCGGGCTGCCCCCGGGCACCGGGAGCCCCGAGAATCCGGGGAGGCTGATGCAGGACAGAGTTGTCCGTGCGGGCAGGATAATCCCAGATGGGAAAGGGCTGGGGCAGAGAAGCCCCGGGCTCCGGTGGCGGCAGCCGCCTCCCCGGACCGGTACGGAGCCCCGGCTACCGGCACTTGTTGCCCGTACGGTGCCGGGCGGCGGGGCCGCGCTCAGCACCACGGACAGCGGCGGCGAGCACCGGGCCGGAGCGGGGAGCGGCGCAGGGATGGGGTCAGCACCGGTGTCGGGGCGGGGGTCCCACCTGAAGTCGCTGTAGGGATGGATAATCCAGGCGCCCGCCGACTTCACCCGTTGCCGCTCGATCTCCACGGCCCGGTGGCTGCCGAACATGCGCAGCGAGAACTTGTTCACGGCGGGCTGCAGCATCGCTCCGAGCTGCCGCTGCACGAACGTGCCCGCCGCCGCCGCCTCGCCCTCCGCCACGATCTGCTCCGCCGCCGCCGGCGAGGCCGGGGCCGCGCCCGACGACACCGCGGGCGCCCCCGCTGCCTCCCCGTCCAGCACCGGCGGTTTCTCCCGCGGCTCGGGGCTTCGCCTCGGCGCCGCCTCCATCCCGCCGCCGCCGCCTCGCCTCACGTTTCCTTCAAACGCCCTTGCCCGGGCGCCCTGCCCGCCGCCCCGCCGCACATGCCCGGCCCCGGGCGGGCGGGCGCTCGCTCGCCGCCCGCGGTCACTCGCGAAGCTCCGCCGGCGCCCGCCTGTTGCGCACGCTCCGGTGCGGGCGCGACGGCCGCCGGCAGCCGGGAAGCGCCGGCGGCACCGGAGCGGCGGCGGCGAGGGGAGCGGCGAGGCCCGGGCGGCACCGGAGCGGCGGCGGCGGCGCGGCGGCGGCGGCGGGACCCCGCGGCGGGCGGGGCGGGGCGGGGCCGGCGGGCGGGGCAGCGGGAAGGAGAACGCGCCCCCGGTGCAGCCGCGCCCCCCGGTCCGGCCCCGCCACCGCCAGAGGAACCGAGGAGAGGCGGGGCTTCAGGGGGAAAGGGGCGGGGCTACCCAATCTGGAGCACGCCCATCGCAGGCTGAAGTGCGATGATGGGCGTGGCTTGATGTCGATGGGCGGGGTTAGCGCACATAGCCACGCCCCTCCGGTTTAACCCCACCGGAGGGCGGACACGGGGCGGGCGATAGGAGGGGACATCAGCATAGACCCGCCCCTCAGTACCGTGCCGCCGCCGCCAGGACAGCGGGGTGTGGCGTCAGGACAGCGGGGTGTGGCCTCGGGATGAGATGGGCGGGGCTTTCTTCCCTGATCCCGCCCCTCAGCCGCGCCCAACCCGCGCCGCTGGGGCCGGAAAGGGGCGTGGCTTAAGCAGGGAGCCGCTCTCGTTCTCGCCCTACCCGGTGTGACGCAGCTCCGCGCGCCTACGTGCGTGCGTGCGTGCGTACGTGCGCGCCTACGTGCGTGCGCGGCCCCGCGGGCTGGCAGGACCCGGATCGGCGGCGGCGGCGGGAGCTGGAGCGGGGCCCCGGGGCCCACGGCCGCCATCACGGATTTCCTGTGGGACAAGCGCACCGGGCTGGCTGCGAGGACGGTGCGGCGCTGCGCGGGGCGGGATGGGGTGGGTAGGCCGTGGCCGGTGAGGGCGGGCGCGGGGCGGGCCCGGCCTGTGGGATTCCCGGTGGGAATCGGCGGCTTAAGTGTTCCCGCGGTGGCAGCGGGGCTGGATGGCCTGAGGAGACTCGGTCAGAGCCTCCGCCCCGCCCTCAGCCCATCTCTCCCGGTGTTCCGGTGCTTCCGGCCCTGCACGGCGAAGGCCCCGCCCGGCGCGGCCGCCATCACCGTCCCCAAACCGGTTCCGAACCGCCCCAGTGCTCGTTCCACAGCGCCGGGGCTTGGCGGGCCGCCAGCGCCGCCTTCAATCCGCGTCTGGACACGGCGAGGCTCGGGGGGAACCTGCCGGTACCGAGCCCGGATCACCCCGTGGCCGGGGCCGGTTCGGCCTGTCCGAGCCCTGCCGGTGATGTCAGCGCAGGGCGGGCACGGGGACGCAGCCCGGGGCATTTTGGATGGGGGAAATCGCCGCGGGAGTCCTTTGGGAAAAGGCAGCTCTGGCTTTTATCCCGGCCCTGGCACGTATTGCCCAAAGGAGCTGCGGCTGCCCCATCCCTGCTGTGTTTAAAGCCGGGTTGGACAAGTCTTGGAGCAGCCTGAGCTAATGGAAGGTGTCTCTGCTCATGGTAGTGAGTTTTAAGGTCCTTCCCAGCTCTTAACATTTTATAGTTTGTGCTTGGAACCAGAATCTGTGTGGAGAATGTTTGAGAGCTGTGGAGCACGGCCTGGCAGGGTCTGAGGGGCTGTAGCATCACTCTTGGGGTTCTCCTTGGCCTCTCATGTTCCCAGGACACCCTGTGCATCCCTGGGAGCTTGTTCAGGGGGAAGAATATTTTCCTGATATCCAACCTAAACCTGCCCTGACACAGCTCCAGCCATTCCCTTGGTGCTGTCACTGGTCACACAGAGTAGAAATCAGAGCTGACCCTCCTGAGGAAGCTGCAGCCCCCTGAGATCTCCCCTCAGTCCCAGCTGAACAGACCAAATACCCCCAGCTGCTCCTCATGTGGCCCTCCCAGACCCTTCCCCACCCTTGTGTCCAAGTGTAGATGTCACTTGGCACTAAACCTGAGGCATCTCTTGAGGAGCTGCACTCTGGGTATCCATATCTGGTGATATCCAGGGCTTCATTTCACCTTCCCTCAGTTCTCCTTGGTGCTGCTTCCCTCCTTCCTGGGCAGCTTAGAGAAACAAGATTCAAAAGCTGTTCCTGGAGTTGTGGGCAGTAGAGATGGGTGTGAAGAAGGGATATGAACCTGGGAAAGAGGTTCTTCCTTTCTCTCTCAGATCCCCTAAAGAGCAATGCACACTGCTGGTGTCCTCCTTGCTCTGTGCTGCTTCCTGTCCCATGCAGGTGTTAATGTGGACCCTGCTGTCCCCACAGTGGCTCACAGGGTCCCCAGTGTCCCATGAGTGGCTCACAGGGTCCCCACTGTCCCCGCAGTGTCCCTGCTGTCCCCACAATGTCCCTGCTATCCCACAGTCACTCACAGTCTCCCTGCTGTCACCCACAGTGTCCCCACAGTGTCCCTGCTGTCCCACACTCACCCACAGTGTCCCTGCTGTCCCGTCAGTGTCCCTGCTGTCCCCACAGTGTCCCTGCACTCACAGTGTCCCTGCTGTCCCGCAGTTGCTCACAGTGTCCCTGCTGTCCCCACAGTGTCCCTGCACTCACAGTGTCCCTGCTGTCCCCACAGTGTCCCTGCTGTCCCCACAGTGTCCCTGCACTCACAGTGTCCCTGCTGTCCCCACAGTGTCCCTGCTGTCCCCACAGTGTCCCTGCTGTCACTCACAGTGTCCCTGCTGTCCCCACAGTGTCCCTGCTGTCCCACACTCACCCACACTGTCCCTGCAGTCACTCACAGTGTCCCTGCTGTCCCCACAGTGTCCCCACAGTGTCCCTGCAGTCACTCACAGTGTCCCTGCTGTCCCACAGTGTCCCTGCTGTCCCACAGTGTCCCCACAGTCGCCCACAGTGTCCCTGCTGTCCCACAGTGTCCCCGCAGTCACTCACAGTATCCCTGCTGTCCCACAGTGTCCCTGCAGTCACTCACAGTGTCCCTGCTGTCCCACAGTGTCCCCACAGTCGCCCACAGTGTTCCTGCTGTCCCGCAGTGTCCCCGCAGTCACTCACTGTGTCCCTGCTGTCCCACAGTGTCCCTGCTGTCCCACAGTGTCCCCACAGTCGCTCACAGTGTCCCTGCTGTCCCGCAGTGTCCCCGCAGTCACTCACAGTGTCCCTGCTGTCCCCACTGTGTCCCTGCTGTCCCACAGTGTCCCCGCAGTCACTCACAGTGTCCCTGCTGTCCCCACAGTGTCCCTGCTGTCCCACAGTGTCCCCACAGTCGCTCACAGTGTCCCTGCTGTCCCGCAGTGTCCCCGCAGTCGCTCACAGTGTCCCTGCTGTCCCACAGTGTCCCTGCTGTCCCCACTGTGTCCCTGCTGTCCCACAGTGTCCCCACAGTCGCTCACAGTGTCCCTGCTGTCCCCGCAGATGCCGCACTCCCGCAGGTACCGCTCGTCGGAGCGCAGCAGCCGCGGCAGTTACCACGAGCGCTACCGGAGCCGCAAGCACAAGCGGCGGCGGACGCGGTCACGCTCCAGCAGCAGCGAGCGGGACCGGCGGCACCGGCGGGAGGACAGTTACCACGTCCGATCCCGGAGGTGAGGGGGCTCACACCTGCCCTGTTGTACAGAATCATAGAAGTGTTGGATTGGGAGGGACATCTGGGGTCACTCGGTGCAGGTGGGTTTGGAGTCTTGTCCTGGTTTGAAGGACGGGTGTTTGCCAATAAAGGCAGAAGCTTCTCTTTGAGGTGGAGAATGTAAACCACCTCCCTCCCAAATTGTTACAATTTGGAAATTAAGGGGCTCACAGGCAAAGGTATGGGAATTAGGAATAACAGTTCTTTACTAGGAAAATTAAAATAAATATACAGCATTACAAAGAAACCATCCCAAAACACTGCCAGAGTCAGAATCCAAGCTAACACCCCATCAGTCAGTCAGGGTGTTGGCAGCAGTGCCATTCAATGGTGGCTGCATCCTCCTGCAGTGGCAGATGTGGTTCAGCTGGAGAAGGTGCAGTTTCCCTCTGAAGGTCCAGGGATGATGTGGAAAGGTCTGGTTTTCCTCTGGAATACAGTGGAAAGATGGATAACTTGTTGTTCAAAATCTCGGTTTTTTAATCTAAGTAGGAAAGGCTTGGCTCCTCCCCTTGGCTGGAGCATCTCCCAATGGGATGATGTAATTTTATGTCATATGGTGGGACTCAATGGGCCAGCAGCAGATGATATCCCCTAGAGGGAGGATGGGTTGTGGAAAAAATAAAAGATTATTTCCTCACCTTTTTTTAAAGATGACCCATTAGCAGATAATATGTGTCAGGAGATAAGGGTCACTGCCCCACCAGGCTTCAACAGTTGGTGATAGAATCCACATTTCTGGCCACATCAACACAACACACTTGTGTTGAGGTAGAATGTAGTTCTAGTTTATGTAGTTTGTAGCCATTACTCTCAATCCTGTTGCTGGGCACCACTGGAAAGAGTCTGGCACCATCCTGACACCTGCCTTGGAGATACTAATTTGCAATAATGAGATTTCCTCTCAGTCTTCTCCAGACTGAAGAGGCTCATCTCCCACAGTCTCTGCTCATTAAGAGAGATGCTCCAGTCCCTTAATCATGGCCTAGTCATCTGTACTCACCAGGTTCCACGTGACCTGGGCTTGCTCAAGGTGACAGTTTGGGCAGTGCTTATCAGCAAACCCCCTCACTCCCCTCTTAGGGAAATTTCCCTGTCCCACCACCCAGGATCTCCTCTGGCAGTGCCACTCCACAGCCTGAACTGGGACTGAGCACCTTTGCATCTGTGGCTTCAGTGACCCAGTGGTTGCTCTGTTTGACTCCCAGCACACCCCAAACTCCCTGTTAGACCAGTTTCTTTACTGACTCAGCCCCAGTTTCTCAGAGGTCTCAGTCATTAAAAATTGTTTAATATTGGTGCAATAACAAAGTAACAGCTCTAGCTGGTGCCTTCAAGGAAGCAAGGACCTGCTGAGCTTTTATCCCTTCACAGTTTCAGTACAGGAAAATCTGGGGTCCTCAGCTCTGAGTGTCCCTCAGTGTCCCTCACCTGGTTGGGACACAAATCTTATGCAAAGGGTTGGCAGTTCATGGCTTCTTACCTGGAGTTCCCATCCCTCAGCTGCCACTGCCCCTGGATTTGCCAACATTGAGTGTATCCCCTCTACTGTGCTTTTGTGAGACACCTGGTGAACTGCAAAGTTTTGGTGTTCCCAACTTAACAAGGACGTGGAACTGTTGGAATGGGTCCAGAAGAGGCTGGGAAGTTGTTAAGAGGACTGGAATGCCTTCCCTGTTAGAGAATTTGGGCTGGCAGAATTTTTCAGCTTGGGGAAGAGATGGTTGTGTGAAGACCTTACAACATCTTCTAGTATTTAAAGGGGGCTACAAGGAAGTTGGGGAGAGACTCTCCTGAGGAATTGTAGGATAGGAGAAGGAGTAATGGGTTGTTCTGGTTTGCAGGACAGGTATCAGTAAAGGCAGAAGCTTCTCTTTGAGATGGAGAATGTTATCCTTCCTCCAAATTATTATTATAATTTTGAAATTAAGGGGCTCTCAGGCAAAGATAGAAGAATTAAGAATAACAATTCTTTACTAGGAAAATTAAAATAGAAATACAGTATTACAAAAAAACAATCCCAAAACCCTGACAAGAGTCAGCATACAACCTGACACCCTGTCAGTCAGTCAGGGTGTTGGCAGCAGTGCCATTCAATGGTGGCTGCATCCTCCTGCAGTGGCAGATGTGGTTCAGCTAGAGAAGGTGCAGTTTCCCTGTGAAGGTCCAGGGATGATGTGGAAAGGTCTGGTTTTCCTCTGGAATCCAGTGGAAAGAAAGATAACTTGCTGTTCAAAATCTCAGTTTTTTAATCTAAGTAGGAAATGTTTGGCTCCTCCCCTTGACTGGAGCATCTCCCAATGGGATGATATAATTTTATCAGTCATGCACTGATAAATGGGCCAGCAGCAGATGATATCTTCCTGGAGGGAGGATGGGTTATGATTAAGATAAAGATGATTTCCTCACCTCGTCTTAAACATGACCCATTAGCAGATAGCACCCATGGAGGTAAAGAAATCACTGCCCCACCCAGCTTCAACAACTGGTGATAAAATCCACATTTCCAACCACACCAACCCAACACAGCACTGCGAATTTAGTCTGGACATTAGGAAGAAAACCTGCCCCCCGTTAACCTGACCAACTCAAACTCCCAACTCCCCCCCACCCAGCTACGACGACCACTCCGCAGACCGCCGAGCCTACGACCGCCGTTACTGTGACAGCTACAGGCGCAACGACTACAGCCGCGAGCGGGGTGACGCCTACTACGAGCCCGAGTACCGCCACTCCTACGAGTACCGGCGCTCCCGGGACCGCGAGGGCAGCTACCGCAGCTGCAAAAGCAGCCGGCGTAAGCACAGGCGGAGGCGGCGCCGCAGCCGGTCCTTTAGCCGCTCCTCATCGGTGAGTATCCTGCCGTGCCGCGCCTGCCCTGTAATTTATTTTTCTTCTCTGCCAGGTGGCTGAGCTGGGTAAGTAGGAAACTTTCTAAAAACGCTGTCGCTGATTCGGATTGAAGTGCGTGTGTGTTTTAGAGGAGTTTTGGTGTAGAGAGTTGTTGTTCGCGTGCGCCGTGTGCCGGTTGGGCACAGAGCCTCTCGCGGTGTTGCCCAGGAGTGCCCAGGGTGCTGCTGCACCTCTTCCCGTTCGGTGATGCTCGTGTAGGAGTCCCAGCCAGGCAGGATTTGTGCAAGGCTCCAAACAGAGCCCAAAGAGCCTGTGACAGCTGACTTGTCCCTGTTTTGGGCTGTGGCAGGAAGCTCCTGGCTCTTGAGAGCAGGATCCTCCTGATGTGGTGTGCCATGCAAGGGGCTTTGCAGAGGAGCAGAGCTTTTGGACCACTCAGCTGAGGTGGAGGCAGAACCATCCCAGGCTCTTCCCGGCAGCATCCCTGGCTTTCTCTTCTTGTCCGTTCTACTGTTCACCTTCCACTTCTGTTAGACCCCAGACACGTTCTCTGCTCTGTGTGTGGAGCTCTCAGTGTTGTCTGGTCTGTTCTGGCTCTGTGTCCAGGGAGGGGATTGTGGGCTGGATTTGGGTCCCAGATCTGCTGGCCAGTTGCTCCCATGTATGGGGATACTTAGCTGATGAACCGAAGGCAGGAATTTTCTCTTCTCTGGCATAAACCTCTTATCTGCCTCATCCCAGGCTGTCCCTGTTAGGTTCTGCTTCTCTTCTGGAAGTTAGTCCTTCCAGGATCAGCTTCTTTGGGGGAGGGTCTAGGAAGAAGTGTCCATCTTTCCCCAGGCAGTCACTGCAAACCTTTGGTTTTGGATGGCTCATTGTATCTAGAGCTGCTTTTCTGAGATCTCAGAATTCATCTTTCCCTGAGTGTCGGGGCTGGGGGAAGCTGTGTGGGCAGTTATTGCAGTGGGATGGGGTGCCTGTGGGGGCAGCCTGAGCTTGTGCAGGACCTCCTGGCACCTGCCTCCTGCTGCCCTTGCTCTGCAGTGGCCGTGGGGCTACTGGGAGCCCCTTCCTGTGGCCTCTGGCCCTCGGCGTGCTCAGGCAGTCCCCAGGACCCGAAGGCCGGTGTTGTTTCTCCTCTCTGAGCCCCTGTGGGAGCAAGAGCAGCTGGCTCCTTCCATGGCCCTCAGCTCCCTCACTCTGACAGCTCTGCTGTCACACTGGTTCGGGTTTGGGGCTGTTTGTAGGTTCTTTTTTTTCTTATTTTTTTCCTTTATTTTTTCTTTTTCTTTTTTTTTTTTTTTTTGTTTTTTCCTTTTTTTTTTTTTTTCTTTTTTTTTTTTTTTTTTTGCTACAACGAAAAGCAAACTGTTTTTTTCTTTTCTGAGCTAGTGTGTTGTATCTTGACATGTTCCCTTGCAATATCCCTATCGTTATATATTCCTCTGTGCCGTATGAATTGGCTGGGAATCTCCTCCTGCAACCCCTCCTCAAACAACCATGTGAATTTCCAAACCAACCAATGCGTGACGCTGGCTGCTGCTGCGCTGGTTTGAAAATCTGATTGGTGAAATGATGAATTCCCTGTCTGCCTGGGCCAGCAGCGGAGTCGACAGAGCAGCAGAAGGGCCAAGAGTGTGGAGGACGACGACGAGGGGCATCTGATCTATCGCGTCGGCGACTGGCTACAAGAAAGATGTACAGCCAAATCGTAACATAATTTAGCTCTCTAGTTAAGCTCCCATCGCAGTCGCAGATCTGTCTTATCTTTCTGTTTCATTTTATTTTTTCATTGTTTATTAAAGAGAGAAAAAAAAAAAAAAAAAAAACAAACCACCAAACCAACCCTCTCCTTTCCTTCCCCTTTTTGTTAAAGCTACGTTTATATTGTGTATTGTTACTTGAAGTGCCAGGGAATTAGGGCAGCTGCCTTGTGCAGCCGGTGTCAGCCTTCCGCTGCTCCGGTCTCTCCAGCTGTGTGCAGGTTTAGGTGTTGCAATGCATTCTCCTCTGCCCTGTGTATCGTTGCAGCCAGGTGCTGCTCTCTCTCTCAGCTCTTTCCCTCTCCTTCTCTCCCTCCCAGATGAGATTATCAGCACCCTGGGGGAAGGCACCTTCGGCAGAGTGGTGCAGTGCATGGATCACAGGAGGTATGTGGGGGGAAAAAGGGGAGATGACAGCTGGGCATAATGTGGGGGGGTGAAAATCAGTCTCTTGGTTTCCAGTATCCTCTTTGTGTTGCCCATGTGCTAGGGGAAGCTTCAAGGCTGTTTTGTAGAGAGGGAAAGGGTACCCCTTAATAATAACTTGCTTGAGCAAAGGTGGGGAGGTTGGTCAAAAGGTCCCTTTCACAGAGCACAGCACCTCTTACCTGCTCAAGGCTCACCTTGTGCCTTTTTTCTGTTTTTCTCACAGGGGTGGTGCACGTGTTGCTCTGAAAATCATTAAAAACGTAGAGAAATACAAAGAGGCTGCTCGACTGGAAATCAACGTGCTGGAGAAAATCAATGAGAAGGATCCTGAGAACACAAAGTGAGTGTGCTCTTGGTGTTCAGCAGAAAGGGCTGGTTTCAGGGCTGGGGTGGAAAAGGTGCTTGGTGTTGTGTGGTTGAATGTGATCCTAGATAGTTTTGGAGGAATCTTGGCATGCTGTAGGATACAGGCTGAGCAGGGAAAGGAGGAAAGGCACAGGGGTGTCACAGCTAAGAGCTGTTCCTAACTGGAATGTTTCTGTCAGTCTCTGTGTCAGGATGTTTGACTGGTTTGACTACCACGGCCACATGTGCATCTCCTTTGAGCTGCTGGGGCTCAGCACCTTTGATTTCCTGAAGGATAACAACTACCTGCCTTACCCCATCCACCAAGTACGGCACATGGCCTTCCAGGTGTGCCAGGCTGTGAAATGTAAGTGTTCTCTCCCTGCTCTGGGCTGACCTGGAGAGCTGAGTGGGTTACACTTCTGCAACTGGTGGCCCAGAGCAACAAGTTTTTGTTGTGGTTCTGAGCCTGAGCCTTTCTGCCCCTCTGGGAATGAATCCACTTCATTTTCTGGTGCTTGTGGGCTGGCAGTAGCTCAGAGCACTCCAGCATCCACCTCCCTGCACCTTCTGACAATCAATACAATAAATCTTGGTGCTTCTACTGAAGCATCATGGCCTGGGCTTTGCCTGGCTGTTCACACACAGGTTGAAATGTGAACAAACTGAACCAGTGATGGCTTTTTTGGGGGATACAGCCTTGCTCTGCTTCTCTCCCCTCACCCTAACTCCTCTTTGCTCCCTCAGTTCTCCATGACAATAAACTCACCCACACTGACCTCAAGCCAGAGAACATCCTCTTTGTGAACTCTGACTACGAGCTCTCCTACAACCTGGAAAAGGTAACACACTGCCTCAAACTGAGTCTCCTCTTGGATTTTTGGTGTCACTCACCCTGCCAGAGGAATCAGGCACAGCCCCAGGGGATGTGGACTCCATGCAGTCCTTCAGAGCTTCTCATGATCTGCTACTGCTAAGTGAGCCATAGTGAGCCCAGGTGTAGCTGGCTGGTGGTGGGAGCTTGTTTGGGGCTGAGCTGTGGGGCTGCCAAAGCTTTCCCTTCCCAGCTGTATAAGGGAAGCTGGAGCTCCCACATGATGGATCTGTCTTGGTTTGAAGGACAGGTATCTGCCAATAAAGGCAGAAGCTTCTCTTTGAAATGGAGAATGTAAACTTCCTCCCTCCAAATTATTATTATAATTTTGAAATTAAGGGGCTCTCAGGCAAAGATATGGGCATAGGAATAACCATTCTTTACTAGGCAAATTGAAATAAAAATACAGTATTACAAAGAACAATCCCAACCTTGACAGAGTGAGAATACAATCTGACACCCTGTCAATCAGGGTGTTGGCAGCAGTCCCATTCAATGGTGGCTGCATCCTCCTGCAGTGGCAGATGTGCTTCAGCCAGTGGTCTTCTAGAAACGTGCAATTTCCCTCTGAAGGACCAGAGATGATGTGGAAAGATCCAGTGTTCCTCTGGAATCCAGTGAAAAGATGGATAACTTGCTGTCCAAAATGTCAGTTTTTATCTGGGTAGGAAAGGCTTGGCTCCTCCCCTGGCTGGATCATCTCCCAGTGGGATGATGGAATTTTATCAGTCATGCACTGGGACTCAATGGCCATGAACAGGAGATATCTCCTGGAGGGAGCATGGGCTGTGGAAAGATAAAGATGATTGCCCAGCTGGTTTAAAGCTGGCCCATTAGCAGATAATATGTGCCAGGAGATAAAGATCACTGCCACACCCAGTTTTAAACAATGGCCCATTAACAGGAGATATCTCCCACAGTGATAAGAATTGCTGCCACACCCAGTTTTTAACAATGGCCCATTAACAGGTGATAGCTCCTGGGTGAAGGGTGGGTCATGGAAAAGATAAAGATGATTGCCCAGCTGGTTTAAAGCCGGCCCATTAACAGATAATATTTGCCATGAAGATAAGGGTCACTACCCCACCTGGCCCCAACAGCTGGTGACAGAATCCACATTTCTGGCCACACCAACCCAACACAGGATCCCATTTTCCCTCCCCCTGCAGAAGCGGGACGAGCGCAGTGTGAAGAGCACGGCCATCAGGGTGGTGGATTTTGGCAGTGCCACGTTTGACCACGAGCATCACAGCACCATTGTCTCCACCAGGCACTACAGGGCCCCTGAAGTCATCCTGGGTAGGTGCCACAGGGTCTCTGCCAGGGTGTGCCCCTTGAGGGCACTGGGTGCTGCCCAGATCATCCAGGAGCTTTCTGGGTTTGCCCTGGGAGATGGGAAGTGCTTTATTTAACAGTTTTTCAATGCTGTTTCCTGGGAAGGCTGTGGTTACAGCCCTGTAATTATTCTGAGTTTGGAGAAAAGGAGGTTCAGGGGGGACTCTCTCCACAACTTCCTGATGAGGGGTTGGGTTCTACTGCCAGGGAACAAAGGGTATGACAAGAAGAAATGGCCTCAAGTTGTGCCAGGGTTGGGAGGAATTTCTTCCTGGAAAAGGTGGTCAGGCATTGAAAGGGGCTGCGCAGGGAATTTGGAGTCCCCATTCCTGGAAGTGTCCAGGATGTGACACTCAGTGTCCTGGACTAGGTGACAAGGTGGGGATTGGACACAGGTTGGAGCTGGTGATCTTGAAAGTCTTTTCCAACCTTGGTGATTCCATGATTATCAGCTGGTAGTTTGGCATTGCTGCCAGCTGGGCAGTCTGTTGCCAGCACAGCACCAGGAGCTGGGATAGGATGTGTTTCTTCAGTTACTTATTTTTAAAAGAAAGAGGGATTTGGACACTTGGGTTATAACTGGATCATTTATTTAAACAACTTTTTTTTTTCAGAACTTGGCTGGAGCCAGCCCTGTGACGTGTGGAGTATTGGCTGCATCATCTTTGAGTATTATGTGGGTTTCACCCTTTTCCAGGTGAGAACTGTGTTGTGTGGGTATTTCCCAACTGGTGAGAGGATGCTGGCTCCTTCCCAGGACTGATGGGGGCCCCTCCATCACTGAGACACCCAAGGTGTTTGCCAGGAAGGGGTTCTGGGTGGGGGAATCCCCAGGGCTGGAGGCAAAACCACTGGAATCTATTCCATACCTTTCCCTTTACACTTCTTTTTGCCAGACACATGACAACAGGGAGCACCTGGCCATGATGGAGAGGATCTTGGGGCCAATTCCCTCTCGGATGGTCCGGAAGACAAGGTGAGAGCTGCACCCTCCATGGGGGAAACCCACTTGTAACAGTCTGTAACCCACTGGGACACACAAGGCTGGCACTTTGTTGCTGCTGGTGTAACCTGCTCCCACCTGTTCCTCTGACAGGAAACAGAAATATTTCTACCACGGCCGCCTGGACTGGGATGAGAACACCTCAGCTGGACGCTACGTCCGGGAGAACTGCAAACCACTGCGGGTAAGGCAGCTTGGCCCCTCCTCAAATTCTCCCTCTGGGCCAGCAGAAGGGTCAGATGGCTGTCCCAGTAATAGCAAGCTGCAGCAGCCTGAGTTTAATCTGAAGTGGAGGACAAGGAGGGCATGAAAAGTTCAGGAATTGCCTTGGGAAAGGAGGGTGTGTAAAAATAGAGGAACGCAGATTGATCTCCAAGCTGCACGATGAATAAATCAGCATTCCCCCAGCTAAACCTGGGAACATCCCATAACAAAGAGAGAGGGATTCACTCTTTGAGCTTCACCTTCCCCCTTCCCTCTGCAGCGATACCTGACCTCAGAGGCCGAGGACCATCACCGCCTGTTCGACCTCATCGAGAGCATGCTGGAGTACGAGCCCTCCAAAAGGGTCACCCTGGCTGAGGCACTCAAGCATCCCTTCTTTGACATGCTGGGCATGGAGCCCAGCACCAAAATGTGGGACTCGAGCAGGGACATCAGCCGGTGACGCCACAGGTGCCAGCCAGCCCTCGGATTCTAGCCCCCGTGGAGGCCTGTGTGATTTCTATTCAGACACTTGGTGCTTTTTTTTTTTTTTTTTTTTTTTTATATATATATACATGAGATAAAACTTCCTTTGTAAAGCTGTTAATATGTGAGATATTGTAAATAGCTCAAATTTCTTTGTCAGCCTTGGAAGCACCATGGGCCTGACCTGCTGCTGCTGTTCTTGTGAGGTGAGGGGGCTTTGTGTGTCTGTGCTGTAAATACCTCTGGTCACTTGTTGCTTTGTCTCCTGTTCCTGCCCTCCTCGGTGTAAATACTCCAGGACTTGCAGCTCTCTGTAGCTTCTCTGTTTCCTTGTAAGTTATGGAACTGGTGGGACTGCATGGGAATTATTTTTTGGATCAATGTCATATAGCCCATCCCCACACCAGAGTTTTATAAGAATTTTGTACAGTCTTTGTGAAAAATAAATATGAGGTGAATAAAAGCACCTGGTCTGGGTTTGGCCTGACAGCAGCTGATCCTGGGGCTGTTCTGCTGTGCCTTGTGGGGGGAAGGAGGGGGATAAAAGAAACTTTGTGGTCCAGCTCTGTACACCTGCACAATTCCTTCTGTGAGGAAGAGTAGGATCTGCTCTTGGCCAATTGAGTCACACCTGTGCTCTGTCTGACACTTCAGGAAAATAACAAACTCGTGCTGGTGTCCAAAACCCAAATCCAGGAGCAGCTGCAGGTTTGGGCTCACCTGTGGGATTCATGTGTCACACTCAATCTGTTAAGGAGTATTTTGTATTTTTACAAGTCTGCTGAGCCCTGGGAGGGGAAGTTCCCCCCTGGGATGCTAAGGAATCGTGTTGGGGAGGGTGCAGACCACGGGCAGCTGGAGCGGATGGATCCCGATCGCGGTCCCGGTCCCGATCCCGATCCCGATCCCGGTCCCGGTCCCGGTCCCGGTGGCCACTGGCGTGGGGGGGGGCAGAGATGGGCGCGCCGCACGTGACCCCGGGGACACGTGGCCGCATCACGTGCGCGCCCCACCCGGCGCGCCCCCTCCCGCGCGTGCGCAGCGGCCCCCTGCGGCGGGGTCTCCCCGATGACGTCACGGCACAACGGAACCAATCAGCGGCGGGCAGGGGCGGGGTCTGGCGGCGGCGCCGGTGCCGCGGCTGCAGCGCGCTCCCGGTGCCGGTGCGGCCATGGCCCAGCGCGGCGGCCCCGCGGTGCTGCCGGACAATCCCTTCCAGGATCCCGCCGCGCTGCAGGGGCGGCCCGGCGCGGTGCTGGATGGCTACAACCCCTTCGAGAGCGACGCGGTGAGCGGCGGGGCCTGCGCGGAGAACGGGGCCTGCCCGTTCACCGGAGCTTCTTCCCGCGCACCGGCGCAGTCTCACCTCTCTCTCCTCTCCCCCTTCAGCCTCCGCCGCCGTTCCAGACCCCTTCGGTAGCTCCGCCGCCGCCGGTACCGGCGGCCGCGCAGCCGCCGCGGAAGGCGAGTCCCACTGAGCCCCGCAACTACGGCTCGTACGGTTCGCAGGTACGGGGAGGGAGCCCCGGCGGGTTGGGGCGAACACGGGCACCGACGGGAACCCAACGTTTGTTTCCCGCCCCCCGCAGGCCTCGGCCGCCGCCGCCGCGGCGGAGCTGCTGAAGCGGCAGGAGGAGCTCAACCGGAAAGCGGAGGAGCTGGACCGGCGGGAGCGGGAGCTGCAGAACGCGGCGCTCGGCGGGTCGCAGAGTGAGTGGCTGCGGGGCTGGCGAGGCACGGGATCCCCTCGGGGTTCTCCTCGCTCTTCCTCACACCTTTCTGTCCGCAGCGAGGCTCAACAACTGGCCCCCGCTGCCGTCCTTCTGCCCGGTGAAGCCGTGCTTCTACCAGGACATCCCCGTGGAGATCCCTGCTGACTTCCAGAAGACAGTTACCACCATGTATTACCTCTGGATGGGTGAGTCTCCAGGGAAACCTCGGGATGAGGTGGAAGAATGAATGGGCTGTGCTGCTGCTCTGGAGAAATTGGGATGAACAGGTGGTTGTGAGGTTTGGGGGGAGCCTGGCTCAGGCTCCTGAGTGCTGTCCTCTCCCTCAGCCAGCACCATTGCTCTCTTCCTGAATTTCCTGTCCTCGCTGGCCTGGTTCTGCGTGGATCCCTCATCTGGTTCTGGGTTTGGCCTCTCCATCCTCTGGGCTCTGCTCTACACGCCCTGTTCCTTCATCTGCTGGTATCGGCCCATGTACAAAGCTTTCAGGTGTGTTCCTGAGCTGTGTGCACCTGGGAGCCTCCGGCTCTGCGGGATGTGGGGGTTCCACCCAGACCTCCCTGTTCCCACCTTATCTCCAGCTTCAAGGAAAACTTGAGAGGTTTCTTCTGTGGCCTAACCTCACCCATCTCTTCCTCCCAGGAGCGACAGTTCCTTCAACTTTTTTGTCTTCTTCTTCGTCTTCTTTGCCCAGAACGTGATGTATGTGCTGCAAGCCATCGGCATCCCAAACTGGGGATTCAGGTGCGCCGTGTGCTGACCCTGGAAAGTCAAGAGGCAGGTGGGGAAGAGGAGACCTGGGGACAACAGCTTGTTTTTTTTGCAGTGGCTGGATTCTTACCCTGATAGCACTGCGTGCTAACCTAGCTGTGGGCGTGATGATGATCCTGGTGTCCTTGTCCTTCACGGCAGTGGCTGTGCTGGGGATCATTATGCTGAAAAAGGTGCGTTAACATCAAAATCTGTGTCCAGAACCCTGGTCATTCTGAAACCCCAACCTTAACCCCCAGCCTGCTCTTACCCTCCAGATCCACTCTCTGTACCGCCGGACGGGTGCCAGCTTCCAGAAGGCTCAGGAGGAGTTTGCAGCTGGGGTTTTCTCCAACCAGGCCGTGCGCACGGCCGCGGCCAACGCCGCTGCAGGCGCGGCCACCAACGCCTTCCGCGCGCCGTAACCGCGCCCGGCTCTGCCTCCCGAGGAAGAGGAGACCTGAGTTGCACTTTTCACTGGATCCCCTGTGCATCTGCATCAGCTCTCAGAGGCTGCCTCATTCCCAGTGCTGGTGCCTGAATTGTCTGCTGCTCTTAACCCCTTTTTCCTCATGGACAGAGGCTGTTGTGGTTTGTGCTGGTCCCCCTCCCCTCAGCAGCAGCAGCAGCAGGGTGGGAAGTGCTGCAGCTGAGCCCTCCATTCCAGCACCAGCTGCTGGGGGCAGGATCTTCCTCCAGATGGCTGGAGTGCTGCTTCCAGAGACTGGAATTGTCACTTCCTTGCCTTCCTTGTGCTCTTCTGTTTTCCCCACCTGGTGATGACACTTGTGTGCCCTGGGGTGTGGAGAGTCCCCTGCCCCCTGTGTGCCCAGGGACCCCCATGCTCTGGCCAAGAATGTCATCCCCCTCTTCCTCCTGGCTTGCTCCAGTGGGATGAGGATGGGACTGGTGCTTTCCCCAGGGTGTCTTGTCCTTTTGTCCTGTCCCTTTCCCCGTCCCCTCCCTCTCTCCAGGCCCAGGGATGAGGAGAGCAGGGCAGGGATGGGCAGAGCTCAGGCAGCTGCTGCCTGTGGGGATCCTGCCTTTAGCCCATGTGGACCCCAAAGCCAGGCTGGGTGCTGAGGAGCAGCCCTGGCGTTTACACAGCTCCCCTTGCCTCCAGGGAGGAGTGAACAGCTCCTCCAGTGCCCCTCCCCGCCTGCTTTGAGGACTGTGACCCCCTGCTCCCCCCAGCACCCTTCAGCCAAGCCCTTCCCTCTCTTTCGGGGTTGAGCCAATACCTGTGTGCAGCCCCGCATCCCCCTTACCTGCCCTCTGTCCCCTGTCCTGGTGTCCCTGGGCTCCCAGGGTCTCACGCCTTCTGCTTCACTTCATCTCCTCTCAGATGCTCCCGGTTTGTCCCTGCAGCTCCGGGGCTGGCGAGAGCCTTTGTGCCTTCAGCTGTGGGGGCCGCTGCCCTCCCCGTCCCGCTGCGGCGAGGGCTCCTCCCGCCTCCTTCGCTGCTCCCCGTGTGCTGTTCCCCGGTTTATTTAAGGAATAAATGAAGGTTCACTCTGTTCGTTCGCCATCTCCGTGCGCCGCCCAGGGATGAGGGGAGCGCTGTCGCAGCTCCCGAGGGTGGTACAGATGGACTACAGCTCCCGGGGGCGGTGTGGGTGGACTACAGCTCCCATCGTTCCGCACAGGGGCGGCCCCGGGGCGGGCGCGGCCGAGCAGCCGCCGGCGCGTGGGACCGTCCCCGTTATCTCCCGGCGCTCCGCCGCCCGCCTCCAGCCGCGGCCCCGGGCATCCCGGAGGGCGCGGCGGCGATGCTCGGCCGCAGCCTCCCGCCGCTCCGCAGGACACCGGGGCTGTGGGGCACGGGGCGGACAGACCGCCGGTAGCCCCTCCCGGTACCGATACCGGCAGCGGGACCCGGCCCTGCGGCCACCGCCCGCGGAGGATGCTCCGGTTCGGAGCGCGGCTCCCGCCTGCTGGCGCTGCCCTGCTGGCGCTCTCGGAGCCCGCGGGGCGGGATGATCTCCCGGCGGGGACCCGGAGCTCCACGGACGGTCAGGGAGGAGGCGGCGGTGCCGGGGCCGCGCTCCGTCTCCGGCCGGCGGCTCTAAGCCAGCCCCGGCCTGGGTGCGCAGGGACCGGCGAGCCCGGTTCTGTTCTCCGCGGAGCTTCTGGCTCCGCGTGGCCGTGGGCGCTGCCCGAGCCCCCCCTCCCGGGGCAGTGAAGAGCCGCCGTCAGCATCCTCCAGGCAGGCCGAAAGGTGGAGCCCGGCCCGTTCCCGCAGAGCGGCTGCTCCTGCTCCCCGCGGTCCTGGCGCGGTGCCGCCGGCTGCCCCGGGGCTCCGGGACCGGCCCCGAGCCGCCGCCCGCCGCGGCCATGCCCTCCCCCACCGACTCCAATCGCTCGCTGACCGGCCGCAGCTCCCGCAGCCTCACCCACCTCCGCCTCCAGCGCACCTGGCTGCAGGTCCTGCTGGTCCTGGGTCTCGTGCAAGCCATTCTGGGCGTCCTCATCGTCACCTTCAGCCTGGTGGCCGCCACCATCACTCCCTCCACCAAAATCCGCCACTCCTGCCCGTCCTGGGCCGGCTTCTCGGTGAGTGTGGGGCCGGGGTGGCGCGGGGAGGGGGCTGCGCTGCTCCCCCGGGGGCCGAGCTTGCCGCCGGTCCCGGGGGAGGGCAGCCCCGCTACTCCCCCACCCTCTGCCCGTGGCTGCCGCGGTGCATTGTGGGAGAATCCCAAGGGCTCCCCCAGGGTGACTCTGTGAGGGATGGGGACCCCCGAGCGGTGCGGGGGAGTGTCCGGGGTGTGCAGCCAGGGGCAGGGAGAGGTGTGGGGGCACTACAGGGCACAGACCGGGTGGCGATGGGGGCTCTGCTCTGTCTGCTGCGTGTTGGGGTGAGGGCAGCACCCGGGGTCCTCCGTGGTGACCCTGCAGCACGGAACCTGGCCTGGGTTTGCTGCCCAGCCCGCAGTCCCCAGGCCCTGAATCAGCAGTTTCTCCCATCTTGTAGTGCCAGGGCTGCTCCTACAGCCCTGCTGCTCCCGGGCTGGCTCCAGGCCTGCAGGGATTGAGGGGCTCAGCCCGTGGGCACTGGCTGCTCGGGGTGCCACTGCCTAACAGAGCCTTGTCCCTGTGCTCACCCCTGGGCTTGTGCATCTGCAGCTGGCACTGTCCGGGCTCGTCGGCATCATTTCCTGGAAGCGGCCGCTCACCCTGGTGGTAGGTGTTGGGGGGGACACCCTTCTGCAGGCGGGGGAAGTCCAGGATGGGGGAGGTCGAGCGACCCCTGGTGCCTTTGGGTGTGCTGGCTCCCTGCTCCGCAGCCCTGCGCAGCCGGCAGCCCCTCTCCTCCCGCTGCAGATCGCTTTCTTCACGCTGCTCTCCGTGCTGGGCGTCATGCTGAGCCTCGCCGGCTCCATCCTGTCGTGCCAGAACGCGCAGCTGGTGAAAACCCTGGAGGCCTGCGAGAGGGTGAGGCTGAGCGGGGGCAGCCCTCCATGCACGGGGGAGCTGCGAAACTGGTGGCTCTCAAGGCATCCAGAGCTTCCTCACAGTGTTTCTTGTCCCCAGGAGAGGGACACGTGTGTGTGCTGCCAGGCCCGTTCGGAGCCCCCACCCGCCTCCTGCAGCCAGCAGAGCGAGATGCTGACCATGTTCCCCAACCCCAACTGCAGGAGCATCCGTGTGGCACTCAAGGTGGAGGAGCAGGGGGATACAAGGGCTCCCTGGGAAGCCCTGCCATGCTCTGCAGGCCCTGCAGCTCACCCCACTGCTCCCCAGGATCTCCTCTTCAGTGTCTGTGGCTTGACCATCTTCTCCACCATCATCTGCACTCTCTCTGCTGTCGTGTGCTGCATCCAGATCTTCTCCCTTGACATTGTCCACGTGGTGAGTCCCAGCTCTGGCCTAGAAGCAGACAGGGAGCAATGCTCTCAGGTTGGGGTGGTCCCAGCCAGGTGCAGATTAAAGCCCAGGATGCACATCCCTTGCTGGATCTCTGGGCAGGAGTTCTCAGCTCTCCCTTCTCCCCTCTCCCTGCAGCTGGTCCCACAGCGCTCGAGCTCTGTGACATTGGAATGCACGTCCCCACCTGACACCTTCCTGCAGAGCATGATGGACTTCGAGGAGTTTGTGCCCCCAGTGCCACCACCCCCCTACTACCCACCTGAGTACACCTGCAGCTCTGAGACGGATGCACAGAGGTACCAGCTGAGAACAAGGCTGGTAGGGCAGGGGGGCTTGTGTGCCCCCAAGCTGGGCTTGCCCCACCCAGCGTGGCTTTTCTGCTCTTGCCTCTGCAGCATCACCTACAATGGCTCCATGGACAGCCCTGTGCCCCTTTACCCAACCGACTTCCCCCCATCATACGAGACTGTGATGGGGCTGCGGGGAGACAGCCAGGTGGGGGTTATGTGGCCGTGGGTGGGGGAGGCCAGGCAGGGTGGGCTCCTCACCCGAGTTCTGAGTGTGCTGCTGTCCCACAGGCCACCCTGTTCGACTCGCAGCTGACAGAGGCCTCCCACAACTGCACCTGCGACCGCGTCCCCTCCATCGTGCTCAGCGGAGAAGGTGAGCGTTCCCCCTCCCCACCGCAGCACGTTCGGCTCTTCCCGGCAGCTCTTCAGCGCTGCCCATCCCCCTCCTCGCAGTATCCATGGACAGCGGGTCCCTGATCATGTCCGAAATCATGGACATCCCCGGGGACAGCAGCCCTTCGGAGGACTCGTGCCTGCTGGAGCTGCAGGGCTCCATGCGCTCCGTCGATTACGTCCTGTTCCGCTCCATCCAGCGCAGCCGCGCCGATTATTGCCTGAGCGTGGACTGCGTGCAGTGCAGCCACCACGCCCGCAGCCCCACCCTGGGCTTGCAGGGTCCCTTCGAGGAGAGACCCCAGCCCCGCGTAAGGGGAGAGCGATCCTACTCGTGCTCCACCGCCGAGCCCGGCCACGACGGCATCTTGGTGGGGGGAGCGGTCACCCACAGCTGCAATCGGCTGGCGGGGCTGGCGCGCTGTGCCGGACCCTGTTTCCCCGAGGTGCGGCTCAAGGACAGGGGATCCTCGCTGCAGGGGCGCGGTTCTGGCCGCCCCTCGGACACCGGTACCGGTACCGGCACCGCCCGCCCCCGGCGTAACAGCGAGACATCTTGCCCCTCGTCCCCGGCCCCTGGGATGGCCCCGCGCCCGCTGCTGAGGTCACACAGTGACCCCGGTGTCCCCATGGCCGGCCACGCTGGTAGGTGACAACGATCGCTGGGATGGGAGTGTGGCAGCCGGGATGTGCTGCGGGGTTTGGCTGTGTTTTTCTGTGACCAGTCTGGGAAGGAATGAGGGGAGAATGGGAGCAGGGGCGGTGCTGGAGGGTTGTGCTGCCTGGGGTCTGCACAGCTGCCCAGCCCTGAGGGCTCTCTCTGCTCCCAGCAGATTTCAGGGAAGTACTTTATACCAAAGCACTGGAGGACACCGTGTCTGACTCCTCCGCTGATACAGGTCAGGGCACTGGGATGTACTGGGATAGAAAGAGGGCACTGGGGGGTGTCTGTAGCCCACTGGGGATTGAGCCCACCCTGGGCTGGGGCTGGGACAATGGTGGGACTGCTTCTGCTGACTGAGGATGGGAGACAGCAGGACCTCAAGCCTGCAAGGATAGGTGTGCTGGGAGCAGCATCCTACATCTGACAGTGGGGATGGGTCCTGAGTGTGTTGAAGCAGTGTCTCAATTCTGATGGTGGGGATGGATCCATCAGAGCCGTGTCTTGGGTCTGAGAGTGGGGACAGGTCTGTCAGAGCAGTGTCCTGGGTCTTCTGGAGCAATGTCCTGTATCTGATGATGAGGACAGGGCTGTCACAGCAGTGTCCCCTGTCTGATGATGATGACAGGACTGTCACAGCAGTGTCCTGGGTCTGACAGTGCTCACTCTGCAGGGCTGTGCTCTGAGGCCTGCCTGCTCCACCGTTCCCACTGTGACTCCCCACCACTGCTCCGGGCTGCCTCTGTGGGGAAGAACAAGCTGCCACCCTGCAAGAAGGTGCCACAGCAGCTGTCAAAGACAACCACCCGCTCCCTGGGGGATCTCAAGGGTTACCGGGGCACCCGTGGGCTGGTGGCCAGGTTCCTGCAGAGACCCAAGCGCAGCCTGGCAGCTGGCATGGAGGTGTCTGGGCACAGCTTCCATGGGCACAAACAGGTGGGTTCTGGAAGTCACAGGGGATGGGCAACTCCTCCTTCACAGAGAGATCCCATCCACGCTTTCCCTCCCTTCTCTCCCCATCAGCACCCCCACCCTGGCCTTTCCACGGTTTCCATCCTCCTGCCACACCCCCATTGTGTTGGCACCCTGGCTGCAGGCAGAGCGTTCTTCCTGCAGCATTTTCCTTACCCAGCCCTTCCTGGGGGGCAGCTCCTTTTCCTTGATCCCCACTGGAGCCACGGGTGGGAAAATCACGCCTGTTGCAATGACTTTGCCCCTGAGTCACTGCACCTGGAGGCAGCTGCTGGGACATCCCAGCAACTCAGCTTTACTGGAGGCCTCGACGGGAAAGAACCTGTCCCAAATGCCAGTGTGGGGGCGTGATGCACGCCTCTGCCATCGCTGTCACCTCTGTCCTCCTGCCCCGTGCACAGCCCAGCTGGGTTCAGCACAGGGGGGGCGAGTGCAGGATGGTGTCACCATCCCTGTGCCTGCAGCCTGTCCCCCGTGGGTTGCAGGTTCCCTGGAGTGCCTGGCCAGGTGCAGAGCGTCCCCATGAAGGAATCCACCTGCAGAGCTGTGGGGACCTGAGCTCCAGCTCGTCTCTGCGCCGGCTCCTGTCCACGCGCCGGCTGGAGCGCAGCCGCCCCCGGAGCCTCAGCGGGACCTGCAAGGAGAGCGCGCTCTGAGGGCACAGGGACCCTCCAGTGCCCGCTCTGGGCTCAGCCCTGGACATTGCTGCTGCCCTGCTGGGGCTGGGCACCTTCCCCAAGCGGGGCTGGTCCCCTGGGGTGTGTGCTGGGGGGCTGGGATGGCTGTGCCTGTCCCTTGCCTGGTTGGGATGGTGTTATGCCTGTTCCTTGCCCTGTTCTTTCTTCTGGACATGCTTGTCCCTTGTGCCCTGTCCCTTGTGCCAGCTGTGCCTATTCCCTGGGATGGCCACGCCTGTCCCCTGCCCTGTCCCATGTTCTGGCTGTGCCTGATCCACACACTGGCCATACCCTGTCCCCTGTGCCAGCCGTGCCTCTACCCCGACATGGTCGTGTCTGTCCCCTGTGCCCTGGGGCAGCCATGCCTGTCCCCTGCCCTGGCCATGCTGTCCTTTGCCCTGTCCCTTTGGCTGGCTATGCTGGCTTGATCCCCGGTCTCTTGTGCCAGCCATGCCTGTCCCCTGCCCTGTCCCATCCACTGGCCGTGCCCATTTTCTGCCTTGTTCTTTTGGCTGGCTATGCTGGCTTGATCCTCGGTCCCCTGTGCCAGCCGTGCCTGTACTCCGGGATGACCTTGCCTGTCCATCCCCTGATCTGTCCCTTGTGCTGGCCCGGCCACTGGCCTCCTGTGCCCCGGAACTGCCACGCCTGTCCCTTGCCCTATCCCTAAGCCTGTTCCCTCTCCAGCCCGTCCGGTGCCGGTGCCGGTGCCGGTCCCGGTCTGACCGTGCCTGTTCCTCCCCGCCCGGCTGCGCCCGGGCCGCGCTGCGGGGCCGGTCCCGCGGCCACTGCCCCTCGCTAGAGACCGAATAAAGGTGGTCGCCACCGCCCGTGGGGCCGGTGTCACGGGGCGGAGCGGGGTGGAACGGGGCGGGGCGGGCGGTCAGCTGACCGGTCACGGGGGTGCCGGTTCCCGGTTCCCGGTCCCCGGTGGCGACTCTGTGGCACGGGGCCATCAGTGCCGGACCGGGACCGGGACTAGGACCGGGACCGGGATCGGGACCGGGACTGGCTGCGCCTCTCGGAGGGGAGCGGGGGAAAAGCGGCCCCGCGCCCACGCGGTTGTCCCGGTTCGCGGTTATCCCGGTTCGCGGTTGTCCCGGTTCGCGGTCCCGGAACCGGCACGGGGGAAGGGCCGGGGCCAGGCCCGCCCAGAATCGGTGCCGCTCCTGCACCGGGTGTGGGCGGGACGGGGCTGCCCTTGCCTTAAAGGCAAGGCTGGAGGCGGCCCCGGTGCTGCCGGGCCGGATCCGAGCGCACCGGGAGCGGCGGGGCCATGGGGGCCCTCGGTGCCATCGGTGCCCTGTGCTGGCCGCTGCTGCCGGTGCTGCTGGCCGTGCACCGGGCCGCAGGTGAGCGAGGGGTGCAGGGGACGGGGGGTCCCGGGCGGCCCGTGACCCCCGGTGAACCGGGATGGGAGGGGAGGGAGAGCGAATTCCTTATGAGTCGGTGGTCGGGGATGCCCGGTAGTTGTCTGGGGGATCCGGGGGCAGCGTGGAGCTCGGAGCACGGGGGCAGTGGTGTCACCGCCGGGGTAGGGACACGTCCCTGCGGCTGCCCCCACCACCCTGCCGTGCCCCCCAGGCGCCCGGCCCTGCAGCCCCAAGTACTTCGGTCGCGATGCCATGGTCTGTGTCTGCAACGCCACCTACTGTGACACGCTGGACCCCCTGGTCCTGCCGGCCGTCGGTTCCTATGTCAAATACGAGAGCAGCAAGGCTGGCAAGAGGCTGGAACGGAGTGAGGGGAGATTCCAGCGCAGACTCTGTGCCCCAGGTAGTGCCACGGGTGGCAGGGATGGGATGGGATGGGATGGGATGGGATGGGATGGGATGGGATGGGATGGGATGGGATGGGATGGGATGGGATGGGATGGGATGGGATGGGATGGGATGGACCCTCCTGCAGCCCCCTGTCATGCTGGCCTCCTCTCCCTGCAGATGTTGTCCTCACTCTGGACGTGACCCAGCGGTTCCAGAGGGTGAAGGGTTTTGGTGGTTCCATCACCGACGCGGCCGCCATCAACATCTTATCCCTGCCAGAAAGAGCACAGGATCACCTGCTGCGCTCGTACTTCTCTGAGGAAGGTAGGATGTTGGGGAGACAGGTGGGATGGTGACAGAGACTGTGGGTACATACACCTGATATCCCACTGTGCCTGGCAGGGCTGGAGTACAACCTCATCCGGCTCCCCATGGCCAGCTGTGACTTCTCCCTCCATGCCTACACCTATGATGATGTCCCCTACGACTACGAGCTCACCCACTTCAAGCTGCCAGACGAGGACACAAAGCTGAAGGCGAGCAGTGGGAGGGAGCAGGGTGGGCTGGAGGGTCACAGAGGCTGAGCTGAGTCAGCCCCTCCACCTCCTCCTGCAGATCCCTCTCCTTCACCGAGCCTCAGCCATGAGCAAGCGGCCGCTGTCGCTGTACGCCAGCCCCTGGACCTCCCCCAAATGGCTGAAGACCAGCGAGTCCTATGTGGGGAAGGGGACACTGAAGGGGCAGGCAGGGGACAAGTATCACAAGACCTGGGCCAACTACTTTGTACGGTGAGGAGTGGTTGTGGCCAGGGGGACTCTCAGTAGAGGCACTGGGGTCTCCTCACAACTCACCCCTTCCCCCCACACCAGGTTCCTGGATGAATACGCCAAGCACAACGTGACATTCTGGGCAGTGACAGCAGAGAATGAGCCCTCAGCTGGGCTGATCAACAACTACCCCTTCCAGTGCTTGGGCTTCACAGCTGAGCAGCAGAGGGATTTCATTGCCAGGGACCTGGGCCCAGCCCTGGCCAACAGCTCCCACCGCCACATCCAGCTCATCATCCTGGATGACAACCGGCTCCACCTGCCGCACTGGGCCAGAGTGGTGAGTGTGCTGGGGGGGATGTGCCATCCTGGTGACCCAGGTGCCTGTGGGGGGCTTGGGTGCTCCATCCTGTGCAGGGCAGCCCCATGGGATTGACTCTTCTCCTTGGCAGGTCCTGGAAGATGAGCAGGCAGCTCGCTATGTCCACGGCATCGGCATCCACTGGTACCTGGACTTCATTGGTCCCATACAGGACACAGTGTTGCCCACTCATGAGCTCTTCCCTGATTACTTTATCCTGGCCACTGAGGCATCCATTGGGGCCCATTTCTGGGAGAGGGATGTGATCCTGGGCTGCTGGGAGAGGGGAAACCAGTACAGCCACAGCATCCTGATGGTGAGGCCCCTGTGTTTCCCTGTGTGCCTGGGGAGGGTCGCTGCTGTTGGGCAGGCATCTGAGCTGTCCTGTTGCAGAATCTGAACCACTTTGTGGCTGGCTGGACTGACTGGAATCTGGCCTTGGATCTGGAGGGGGGACCCAACTGGGTCAAGAACTATGTGGACAGCCCTGTCATCGTGGACAGCAGTGAAGGCATCTTCTACAAACAACCCATGTTCTACCACATGGGGCACTTCAGGTGGGTTGGAGCCCACGACATCTGCTAAACTTCCTGGGTTCCAGCAGCATCTTGTCCTGAGAGAAGCAAAACAAATTTAGCTGGAGAGAAGCTCTGCTGGGGTGTGACTCCCACCCTGATGTTGCTTCTCATTTGTTCAGTAAATTCATCCCTGAGGGCTCCCAGCGTGTGGGGCTCATCCCCTCCAGAGAATCCAAGAAAACGGCGCTGGAGTACACGGCTTTCCTGCGCCCCGACGGCGCTGTGGTCGTGGTGGTCCTGAACAGGTGGGTGCTGCAGCCCGACCCCCTTGTGTGGGACCCCATCCCACAGCTCTGACCACCCTGCTCTGTCCCCTCAGGTCCCCTCAGGACATCTCTTTCGGGCTGGCAGACACTGTTGGTCTCATCGCCGCCGTGGCTCCGGCCAATTCCATCCAGACTTACCTGTGGTGGCGGCAGCGACGGGGCTGAACGGCCATGGCTGCCCAGGGGCTGGACACAGCTGGGCTGGACGTGCAGCCCCAGCTGCCTGCTGGCTCAGGCCGGGGTGTACAGGGGATGTGGCTCCCCAGGATTGTGGCTGAGCCAGGCCAAGGACACTGTGCATGTGCAGGAGGGCCAAAGGGCACCGGTGCCCCTCAGAGTGGAGACCCCACAGGCTGTGAATGCTGTGTTCTGCTGTTCTGACATTAAACACGTGTGCTGCCTTGATGTCTGCAAGAGAAACCTCTGGGTGCCTCCCCTGCTCCTGGGCACTGTGGCTGGGTGCCACCCCAGTGTGGAGACTGCTGCAGTCTCCCTCTCCCTGCCCACCCCCTGCCCTTCACCGAGCTCAGCTCTCCCCATGGGGCTCAGCCTCCAGGTGTGAGTCTGCTCCCAGTTCCAAGCATGCTCTGCCTGGCTGGGGCTGAGCAGAGCCTGGGTGTGCTCCTGCTGCCTTTGGGGACAGGTTTTAGGATCTTGCAGGTGGCTCAGGGTTCACCCTGAATGCAGATGCTCTGGTTGCTGCATCAGGAGCAGGGACAAAGCACTTGGACACCCCCCCTTGATGGAAGGGCTGAGCAGGGATTGTGGCCAAGCTTTAGCTTTCTGTGCTTTTCCTGCCAATCTTGCAGCCTGATTCAGGCCAGGGGTTGTGTGGGTCATGTCTCTCCCAGACCTGTGGCCAGGGCTGGAGGCAGGAGCATCAGAGCATGGGGGTCTTGGTCCCAACCAGCTGTGGCTGAGGTCAGGGCAGTGTCAGCTGCTCCTGGGGCTTTACTGGGACAGGGAGGCTGGCCAGGCTACAACAGCCCTGCCTGTTCCCCATGGGGTCCCCACAATGATGAGGAGGGTGGGGGATTCACCAGGGGCTCAACACCCACCACAGATCTGGGGTGCCTTGAGCAAGCGGGGGCAGGACCGGGAGTGGGCGCTGAGTGTGGGCGCACCCAGGAAGGAGGGAGGGAGCTGGCAGGGTGTGAGAGCAGCAGATTAGAGCAGGGAGGTCATAATTTCAGGGCGAGGAGGGCGGCGGGGCCCCTGGGCTGGTCCGTGCAGGCGGGATGTGCCCGGGGGTGCTGTCAGTGTCAGCGCTGATGCTGCGTGGGCTGAGCGCAGCCCAGGCGCGGTCCGTGAAGTGACAGTGTCACCCTGGGACACCGGGACCCTGCAGCTCTAGGGAGCGCCACCAGAATCCTGCCGACAGCACCCTGCTGCTGCCCCGAGGCTGTTTGTGTTTGTCCACAAGAGGGAAATGTTTCTCCAGGATCTTAAACACGGCGAGTCGCGTCCCCATCACTCTGCTCCCACCACCCTGCTCCTGGCATCCCACTCCGGGTGCAGGGCTGCTCCCCCAGCTGTTTCTCGCTTACCTGCCCTGGTGCTGAATCACTCAGATCCACGTGCCCTCGTCCCTGCGCTCGCCTCGGTGCTCAAGGACCGACTGGCTCTGGGATAAACGTAGCGGGGGCGAATCCTCCGACGTCGCTGGGCTTGGCTCGGCTCATTAATTCTTGTGCAAAGCCTTGGCTTGTTTGGGGCTGGAAGTGATTGGGGGCTGCTGGGGTCCTGCAGCAGCTGGGCTGGAGCCAGAGGTCACCCTGACTGTCCCCACATGCTCTGGGCTGGGGACAGGAGCATGAGATGTGGGAAGGATGTGCTGTGATGCCACACTGAGGCTGTTTGGCATCGATGTTTACAGAGTTGGGATCTCCAGAAAGGTGACTCAGCCCAGCTCCATGTCCCTGTGTCCCCATCCACACTGTCCTGGCTTAGGGACAAAATTCACCCCCTGGCTTCTGTGATGGCTCCCACATCCTTGACCCCATCCTGGAACCAACCCACCTGTGCACTGTCACACGATGCCACAAGGTCCCTGCCACCCCCAGGAGCTCCCTGTATTTGGAGATTGGCTGCAAGAAGTGGCTTTGGGGGCTTGGTGGGGCTGCCTGGTATCTGCTGTGCCAGCAGCTCCATGCAAGGCATTGCCTGGCCCCTGGATCTCACTTTTCCTGCTCAGCAGGACGCTCTTATCAGCTGGTGTTGATAAGGACGAGCTCCAGCAGCCTCCACAGTGTTTTGCTTCCAGGAGTTGTGGGACCTGAGCCAGCTGGGGGGCTGTGGCTGATGGGGGGCAGGAAGAACTGGACCTTGGAATGGGAAAAGGTGAATGGGGGCATCCTGGATGGCTGGAAGTGAGCTTGGAGATGGCTAATTGCCCTAGGAGCTATTAATCCCTCCCCAAAATTGGGGCTCATTAGCTTGGGTGTAGCAGTCTGGTCACACCTTAATCACACTTGGAGCTGGGAGATCCACAGTGCAGCGGGACAGGGACAGGAGCTCCCTTCTGAGCCACCTGCTTGTCCCATGAGACATAACCAGGGGCTACCTGGCCCCATCTGCCCCAGCCCCAGTGGCAACAGGCCCAGGTATCAGATGGCTCAGCTCCCAGCAGAGGTGTGGAACTGTGGCAGGGCCCACAGCAGAGCAATGCTGGGGGCAGGAGGAATGAATTGATGAATTGAATTACCCCAGAGCTGCATCTGATATGCCAGAAATGGAGAAAATTACTCATGAGGTGCTGCTCCACCCATGGAGGGAAAGCTAACGGAGCAGTTTAACCCTGTGCAGGGGAGCCCTGACCTGGTGATTGATGTTCCAGGCCTGTGGGGCTGTGGATGGGAGCTGTGGCCACTCTCCATTCCCTGGGCCACCTCTGTGTGGAGTCCCACAGGAGTGGGAACACCCTGGGTGATGGCACCAGGGTAGGATCTGAGTGCCCAGGTGAGCTGGCCCAGTTCAGCCTTGGCTCCCTGGGTTGGAGGATCACTCTTGGAGGAGCAGGGAATGCTACCAGAGCACCAGAGCTGGGCTTTGCTGCTGCTGTGGTGTTGGGACAGCTTTGAGGGTCCAGCTGGGTACAGGAGCTGGGGTATTGCCCACTTGCTGCCACTGCTGCCACCTTCCCCAGCACATGCTGAGCTGGGGAGAGTGATGCCAAAGGCTTGGACAGGGAATGGCAACATCCCCAGCTCCCCTGTGGCCATCCCTGCTGTGTCCTTATGCTGCCCTGAGCTGTGCAGCCACATCCACTGACCTTTTCTGGGTGTCCTGTGCTGAGTGCACGGCCTCACAGCTCCTGGGGGACAGTGGGGTGACAGGCAGGGATAAATGGGTGCTGTTAGAAGTCCCCAGCAGGACAGACAGCAGTGCCATAAACCTGCCCTCAGCCCTACCTGACAAAATAAAGGAATCAGCTCTTCCTTCAGGGATAACAGTAGGGTCTCAGATCTGCCTCTAGGACACCTCCCTGTGCTGGTTGGCACATTGGCACAGCTCAGGCACAGCTGGCATCACCATGTCCCTGTCCCTCCTTGGCGTGGAGGGGAGCCGGCTCTCCAGGGCGAGGAGATGCACGGCGGTCCGAGCCCGAGGGCAGGAACGGGCCGGGAGCAGAGCAAGGAGGAGCAAGGTGGGGGTGGGAGAGAGGGTGTGCTGCGGAGGGAGGTCTCCGAGCAGCTCCCTGTAAAGGCGAGGTGGGGAGGCTGGAGCTGCTGAGGAGGAGGAGGGCTGGCGGCAGCGCAGGTCGGGAGCAGCCGGGGTGAAGGTCGGGTGGGGTGCGGGCTCCTGGGACAGATGGACCCTCCCCAAAGCAAGATGAGGGGTTTTTTTTGGGGGGGGGGGAAATGGAGTGTGTGGCAGGAGCTGCACGGCACTGGAAGGAGGAAGAAAAGGATGAGGAGATGGGGTTGATCCCTCCATCCCCCTGCCTCCACTGAGGGTGTCCCCGCCGCAGGTGCTGCTCCCTGAGACCTGCCTGAGCTTGGGGAACGTGGAAGGGCCATGCGGGCTGTCGGCATCCTGAGCTGGCTGCTGCTGCTGCTGCTGCCGGTGGCCCAGGTGACAGGTGAGCGCGGGGACGTGGCGGGGGAGGACAGGAGCCCAGGGACAGCGCGGGGACAATGGCATCGCCCCGGGGCAGGCGGGAGAGCAGACAGGGACACGTTCCTGAGCCGGCAGCCACCCCCACCCTCCCGTGCCTCCCAGGTGCCCGACCCTGCATCCCCAAGGATTTTGGCCACGGCTCGCTGGTCTGCGTTTGCAATGCCACGTACTGCGACACGCTGGACCCCCTGGTCCTGCCAGCCCCCGGTTCCTACGTCAAGTATGAGAGCAGCAAGGCTGGCAAGCGGCTGGAGAGGAGCGAGGGGAGATTCCAGAGCAGTCTGAGCACCCCAGGTAGCACCGGGGGTGGGTGGCGGTGCCACCCCGCGACCCCCAGGCACCACGGACCGAGCCGGGCTCTTCCCCCAGGGCTGCTGCTGACCCTCAACATCTCCACGCTGTACCAGAAGATGAAGGGCTTCGGCGGCTCCCTCTCCGATGCTGCCGCCATGAACATCCTGAAGCTGTCCCAGCCTGCCCAGGACAACCTGCTGCGCTCCTATTTCTCGGAGAGCGGTGAGCGCTGCGGGCACGGAGCGTGAGCAGATGGCGGGGTCACCGGAGGTGGCTGTGCCTGTCCCTGCCGCAGGGATGTCGTCACCTGGATGGCAGCTCCGGTGCCGCTTGATGCTTTTCCTGCTCCTCAGGGATTGAGTACAACCTCATCCGGGTCCCCATGGCTTGCAGCGACTTCTCCGTGCGCCCCTATAGCTACGATGATGTCCCTGATGACTACGAGCTGAAGCACTTCAGGCTGGCGAACGAGGACGTGAAGATGAAGGTGGGAGGCTGAAGCTGCTGCCATCATCACCTTGTCCCCTCTCATCCTGGGACCCCAGGAGCAGGTGCTGCTGAGCCCTGCACACCGTGGTATGGTGCATGGGGACAGCCTGTGGGAGTTGGCACCTCCTCCGGGGCACGTCCTGGCGCATCCCAGCAGGCACTGGCGGGGTGAGGAGCCAGGGCTCTGTGCCGTGGGGTGGTGTCTGCCACCTACCAGTCCCTGCTGAGGTCCCCTGAGTTCTCCCCTTCCTGCCATGCTGGTTTAGGAGAGATGCAGCTGGAGCTGACCCTTTCCCTCTGCCCCTTCCCACAGATTCCCCTCCTGTGCCGAGCTTTGGCCATGAGCAAGCGGCCACTGTTGCTGTTCGCCAGCCCCTGGACAGCCCCAGCCTGGATGAAGAGCAATGGGGATGTCCGTGGGAAAGGGACTCTGAAGGGGAAGGCAGGGGACAAGTACCACAAGACCTGGGCCAACTACTTCATCAAGTACTATCCCTGGAGCCAGGCTGGGATGGGCAGCAGGAGGATTAGGGAATGGGGTGGGATTCAAGGGCAGCACAGCTGATTCTACCCCCCTTCTCTGCACCAGGTTCCTGGATGAATATGCCAAACACAACGTGACCTTCTGGGCAGTGACAGCTCAGAACGAGCCACTGGCAGGGCTCTTCACACCCCCCCAGGCCCCCACCATCGCCTTCACAGCTGCACAACAGAGGGATTTTATCGCCCAGGACCTGGGCCCCGCCCTGGCCCGCAGCCCCCACCGCACACAGCTCCTCATGCTCGACGACCAGCGCATCCACCTCCCACACTGGGCCAAAGTGGTGAAGAGCAGCGCCCCTTCCTTCCCCTCCACCTCACACCCCAGCCCCAGACTTGATGGGAAACGCAGCCAGTGGCCCCTCCCAGCCCTAGAGAGTGGGAGCAAACCGGGTCTGCCGGAGTGGGAGCCAGAGCTGGCTCCTTCTGGTGGGGCCGCCTCCACCTGTGCCCAGAGGGAGTGAGGACAGGAGGTGACACCCACATCCTGGGTCCTGGCAGTGCTGCTGGACTGCCAGCACCTTTTCTGGGTGGTTTTGGCTGATTGCTGCAAAGGCTGTTTGGGGGAATTGCCTTAAACGAGGCAGGCAGTGTGCCCTTCCTTTGCCTCCTGCCATGGCATGGCTGCAGGGCTGGAGCACACCTGGGGGATGTGAAGCAGCAGAGCCAGGTGTGGGGGGCAAAGGGGCCCAAACCTGTGCCCCATCCCCTTAGCACTGCACCCAGCAAGGTGCCAAAGCCATGTTGGGACACTGGATCCATGCTAGGGTGCTGCTCAAAGGGGTGCAGGGATGCAGGTAGGGTGGGCTGTGGTGCCACAGGGGACAGGAGGTGCCACAGGGAGTCCATGTATCCATCCCCACAGGTTTCAGGCATGGGTGGGTTACCCATGAAATATGAGGCATCTCCTTTTGCTCCCCAGGTCCTGGGAAATGCCACAGCTGCCCGTTACGTGGCTGGCCTGGCTGTCCACTGGTACCTGGATGCCATTGTCCCACCTGGCTGCAGCCTGGAGGCCACCCACAAGCTCTTCCCTGACCATTTCCTCCTCTACACGGAGGCCTGCACTGGTTTCTTCATGTTCCGCTTCGCCGTGTCCCTGGGCTGCTGGGAGAGGGGGGACCACTACAGCTACAGCATCCTGACGGTACGACCCCCAAACTACCCTCCCAGGGCTGGGGAGAGCCCCACTCAGCCCCTCCCCTGCTCCCCCAGGTCATGAACCACTTCGTGTCTGGCTGGACCGACTGGAACCTGGCCCTGGATCTGCAGGGAGGACCCAACTGGGTCAAGAACTTCGTGGACAGCCCGGTCATCGTGGATGGAAGCAAGGATGTTTTCTACAAGCAGCCCATGTTCTACCACATGGGGCACTTCAGGTGGGTCGGAGGGGGGGTTCAGATGCTGCTGCCAGCCCCAAAGCAGGGGCAGAACCCCTCTCCTGGTTGTCTCCCCGCAGCAAATTCATCCCCGAGGGCTCTCGGCGGGTGGGGCTGCACAGAAGCCGCCGCTGCCTCCTGTGCCAGCTGGAGCACGTGGCTGTCCTGCGACCCGATGGTGCCCTTGTCCTGGTGGTCCTCAACAGGTCAGCCCGGCCAGGGGATGGGGTGATGCTCAGCCCTGGCTGTGCCCACCTGCTCAGCTCCTCTCGCTCCCCAGGTTTGGTCGGGATGTGCCGTTTGGGATCCGGGACCCTGCCATGGGATTCATTGAGACTGTGGCTCCTGCTCACTCCATCCAAACCTACCTGTGGCGCCAGCAGTGATAACCAGGGCAGTGCTGGGGGGCTCTGGGGCTCTCCGGGGGGGTCAACTCATCCTCCACCCTTTCCAGCATCCCTCAAGGATGGAAACAGACTGCTGGGAGTGCAGCCCCCGCACCAGGGGCTCCACTGCTGCTTTCCAGCCTCCCCTCCCTCCCAGCACTTCCCATCCCCCTGGAAGTTCCCTCTACACCGTGTCCTGGACCACACTTCCACACGTGGCCCCCTTGAAACCTTCCCGTGTGCTGCGGGCGCCAAGTAAAGCCATGACGCGCTCCCTCCGGAATGCGCCGTTCCCGTCAGTGTTTCCTCTGCGCGCACGGAAATCGCTCGGTTTTCCTCGGCGGGGCGGCGCGGGGCCAGGGGTGCCCCGAGGGCTCCGGCCCCCGTGGCCTGCGGGTGGCTCCTTGTTTATCCCTGCAGCTGGAGCCTCCGCTGCTGCCAGCTCTTGATTCATTCCAGATGTGCTGTTGGTTTTCCCCAGCCTACTTTTTTTTTTTTTTTTTTTTTTTTTTTTTTTTTTTTTTTTTTTGAGGGGGTTAATTTTTTTTAAAAAAATCCAAATGTCAGACGCTGTCAGAAAGGCAGAGCAAATATCAGTGTCCCCATTCACCAAAGCTTATGGACAAATTAGGCTGGTGCCACCTCTCCAGGGTGGCCTCTGGACAGAGTCCCTTCTATTCTGGCTGTGGCCAAACCTGACCACAGCCCACAGTGACCTCCCCGTCCTGTTTGCTTTCCCTAAATACCAGTTACAGTATTCCCTCTGCCTTTGGGAAAGTTACCAGCACCTTTGAAGTACAGGAATGAGAAAGCCAGAGCTCCCCTTGGCCAATGCCCCTGTGTGAGACAGAACTGCTGAGGTTGGGGAAAATGAAAAAACCTTGAGGCTTTACAGCTGGTTTATTGGAGTGTGGTGTGAAGGTGACACTGGGCTCTGTCCCAGCCCTGTTCATGGAGCACATCAGCCTGTCCTGTGCTTTTTATCCTGGGGAATGCTGGCCCAAATGGCAGCTGGTTTGGGCTGCCTGTGCTTAGAATCATAGAATAGAATCATGGAATCCTTGAGGTTGGAAAAGGCCTCGAAGATCATCAAGTCCAACCGTTCCCTCAGAGCTGCCAAGGCCAGCCCAAAATCACGTCCTCAAGTGCTCCTCACACATTCATTAAATCCCTCCAGGGATGGCAACTCCACCACTGCACCAGGCAGCCAATGCCAGTCCTGTCCATGAAGAAATTTTCTTTAACATTCAACTTAAACCTCTTCTGGGAAATGCTACAGCTCTTCTGCTGCAACTTGAGGCCATTTCCTCTTGTCTGATCTCTTGGGGAAAAAGCCTAATTCCCACCTGGCTGCACTCTCCTGTCAGGAGAGAGGCAGAAGGTGCCCCCTGAGCCTTCTTTCCTCCAGGATGAGCCCCCCCAGCTCCCTCAGCCTCTCCAGGTGCTCCATCCCCTTTTCTGGACATGCTCCAGCCTTTTAACACCCTTTTGTCATGAGGAGCACAGAACTGACCCTCAGAATTCAAGGTGTGACAGGATCACACCCTGGTCCTTCTGCCATGCTATTCCTGACACCTTGGGAATGTCCCCAAGGGATGTGGGACCTTTTCTCTGCTGGGATGTCACATATGGAGCTGTCACTTCCAGTGTCCAGCAGTTCTCAGGGACAAATGTGCAGGGAAAGCTCTCTGGGCTGGCTCCCTGACCCTGGGTCAGGAGCTGTGACACCCATCGAGGGGCTGTGATCCCTGGGTGGGGGTCTGCCACCTCGGCCACCCTTCACCAGCTGCCCCAAGGGGACCCCGGGGCAGATGCCACTCCCCTCTGTGCCTCTGCCCGCCTCCTCTTTCTCCCGCGGAGCAGATGCCTGCAATTAAGAAGAATCCCAAATTAGACGGTGTGGAGCCCAGACTTGTTTTGGCAGATGATAAATTGTTGCAGCCGGCTCCACCCAGCCCTCTGCGGCGTGGGGCTCCGGGGTTCGGGGACCTCGGTGGGCAGCGCCTGCAGCCCCCTCTGTGCCCATCGCCCCCGGGGCCAGCAAGGGGGTCGGGGGTCCCTGTCATCACCACTTGCTGCCTTTGCCCGTGCCAGGAAAGCTCCTGGAGCAGCCACAAACGGGACAGAAAGTCGTGGCAGTGGCATTGATGGTGGCAAAGCTGAACTGCTGCCAGGTGGGATGAGCAGGGTGGGCACAGCCAGCTCTGCCCTGTCTGAGGTGACTCAGGGTCACAGGGCTGCTCCCGTGGGGTTCTTCCCAAGGGGAGCAAGGCAGGCCTGGTTTTGGGGGGGGGGATGGAGGCACTTGGGGGGCTGGTGAGCATCCTCCCCTCCCCAGCTTCCCTCTGGCCACTGGAACAGGTTTCAGGAGAGCTTTGCAAATGCTGTGGTGTGTGGAAAGCTCATTGGAGCCTGATTGCAAAATCATCCCCAGGCTCCTCTTCAAACACAGAGTCCCATGAGCTGTCCCATTCCAAACTCACCTTTCCTGCTCTGCCAGACGTGTCACCTCCCATCATGCACAGCCAGGACACAGGTCCCGCTGCCACAGACACACAGCAAGAGGTGCTTTGGCAGCAGGTGAGTCCTCTGCATCTGAGGCAGCTTCAGCAGGTGGGAATGGGGATAGAAATGGGGATGGGACAGCCCTGGGCAGCAGGACCATGCTGAGGACATGCCCTGGACAAGCTGGGCATCGTTCCCAGGCAGGGAGTGGGAGGCAGTGGGGGTGGGACAGCTACCTGGCCCCACTCCACATCCCACAGGATCTCAGGGAGCAACAAGACAGCACCATCCCACCCTGGCAGAGGTGCCCAGGTGTCCTCAGTCTGGCACCAGGGTCCTGAGGCTTGGAGGTGGCTCCTCCTGTGCTCTCATTGAGAGACTCCTTCCCCAGCACCGTGGGAAGGACAGGACAGGGTGTGAACACCTGCACAAAACAGGGGAATGGGGGACTCTCCATGCCAGGGGTTTGAGTTCCAAACTGCTCTGGCTGGACAAGCCCCATGTGGGATTGGGTGTGTGGAGCTGTTTGCACCTGGCCATGGCTCAGGAGGCACTGGGGATCCGTGGGGTGATGCAGCATGGCGTGACATGGCATGGCACAGCTGTGGAGCAAGTGAGGAGGGAGAAGGAGTGGGAGGGAGCTGATGGGAGTGAACAGAGTTGCTGTGTACAGCCAGTGTGGGTGGCTGGGAACAGCAGGCTGCTGGGGTGGCTCACACCTGGGGGCTGCTCACACCTGGGGGCTGCTCACACCTGGGGGGCTGCTCACACCTGGGACAAAGCCAGAAGTGGTGGAAAACTCTGGAGGGGTGGGAGGGAAGGTGAGTGCTGGGCTGGAGCAGTGGGCAGAGGGAAGAACAGGCTTAGCCCTGGCAGGGTGGGGGGTTCTAGTGGTCCCCAAAGTCCCTGGGCAGGGGGATGATGCTGGGTCCTGTGTGGGGCTGGGTCAGGTTGAGAAGCTGTGGGTGCTGACACCTCTCCCTGCTCCAGAGTGTCTGTTGGCATCATCTGAACCACTGCAGCAGAGGTGCCATGGGGACAAGCTGTGCCAGTGTCCTGGGCTGGCTCCTGCTGGCACAGGCAGCCCTGCAGGCCACAGGTACGTGCTGGCAAGTGGCCCTGGGCTTTGGAAGGTCGTGGGTCAAAAGGATGAGCTGGGCTCCTGCCACAGCCCTCAGTGCCCACCCCATCTTTCCTCTGCTGCAGGTGGCCGTCCCTGTGATGCCAAGGATTTTGGGCATGGCTCGCTGGTCTGTGCCTGCAGTGCCACATACTGTGACACGTTGGACCCCCTGGTCCTGCCAGCCCTTGGCTCCTATGTCAAGTATGAGAGCAGCAAGGCTGGCAAGAGGCTGGAGAAGAGTGAGGGGAGCTTCCAGCACAACACCAAGAGCTCAGGTACCACCCTGGCTGCAGCTGCTGTGACACAGTTTGTCCTACACGGCAGGGATGGTGACACTGTGTGTCCCCACAGATTTCCACCTCACCCTGGACACAGCACAGAGGTACCAGAAGGTGAAAGGGTTTGGTGGCTCCATCACTGATGCAGCTGCCATCAACATCCAGTCCCTGTCCAAGGATGCCCAGAACCACCTGCTGCGCTCCTACTTCTCCGAGGAAGGTGAGCCCAGGGCAGGCAACACTGTTGGGTGGTAGAGCTGGGATGTGGCTGAGATTTATTCTGAGGGGCTGGGGGATCTGGACCCCCAAATGCAACTCGAGGATGCCCATCACCACCTGTCCTGTCTTCAGGCATTGAGTACAACCTGGTGCGTGTGCCCATGGCCAGCACTGACTTCTCCATCCGCCTGTACACCTACGCTGATGCTGAGGGTGACTTTGAGCTGAGGCACTTCAACCTGACAGAGGAGGACACACACATGAAGGTGAATCCTGCAGGAAGAGCCTGAGGGACTGGGTCTGCTCCCTGGGTGGGATGGGATGGGATGGGATGGGATGGGATGGGATGGGATGGGATGGGATGGGATGGGATGGGATAGGATGAGACAGAATGGACCAGGGATGAAAGGGAGTTCCTTCCTGCTGATCAGAAGGGACAGGACTCATCCTTCCACCTGGGTGGGAGAAAGGATGGGATGGGACATGGTGGGATAGGATGGGATGAGATGAAATAGGAAGGGGAAGGGGAGCACTTCTAATAGGGGAGAGGCCTCATCCTTACACCTGGGTGGGATGGGATGGGATGGGATGGGATGGGATGGGATGGGATGGGATGGGATGGGATGGGATGGGATGGGATAGGATGGGATGGGGAAAGGGAGCATCTGGGGAGGGAGATGACTCCTCCAGCTGCCTGCACTGCCAGCACTGGAATAGAGCTGAAGATCTCTGTCCCATCCCACTTCTCCCCAGATCCCCATCCTGCAAGCAGCCCAGGCAGTGGCCAAGCGGCCGCTGTCACTGTATGCCAGCCCCTGGACCTCCCCAGTGTGGATGAAGACAAATGGAGCAATGACAGGCAGGGGAACACTGAAGGGCAGCCCTGGGGACAAGTACCACCGAGCCTGGGCCAAATATTTCATCCGGTGAGGGGTCTTGGGGGTGTGGTGGGTGTTGGGGATGCTGGAGCTGGAGCTGGGGCTGGCACAGGTATAATGGGGCCATTCACCTTCTACCCCACACCAGGTTCCTGGATGAATATGCCAAGCACAATCTGACCTTCTGGGCAGTGACAGCAGGGAACGAGCCCACAGCTGGTGAGATTGTCTTCTACCCCTTCCAGTGCCTGGGCTTCTCCCCTGAGCACCAGAGGGATTTCATTGCCCAGGACCTGGGTCCAGCACTGGCCAACAGCTCCCACCGCCACGTCCAGCTCATCATCCTGGATGACCAGAGGGTGATGCTGCCCTACTGGGCTGAGGTGGTGAGTCCCCATAGCAGCTTTCCTGGTTCCAAAGCAGATCTCCCAGCCCTGGGCACTGGTGACCCTTTTCTCCTGCCAGGTTCTCAAAGACCCCGTGGCTGCCAGCTACATCAGCGGCATCGGCATCCACTGGTACCTGGATTTTCTGGCACCCATTGACCTGACACTCTCCATCACCCATCACCTCTTCCCGGATTATTTCCTCCTCTCCACAGAGGCTTCCACAGGCTCCTACTTCTGGGAGCCCAGGGTGGTGCTGGGTGGCTGGGACCGTGGGAGCAAGTACAGCCACAGCATCCTGACGGTAGGACCTGGTGGGAGCTGTGAGAGCCACCCTGGCCAGCCCCTGGGTCTGCCTGTGGCTCAGCACCACCCCCTGCTCCACAGAACCTCAACAACTACGTGACAGGCTGGACTGACTGGAATCTGGCCCTGGACATGGAGGGAGGCCCCAACTGGAGCAAGAACTATGTGGACAGCCCCGTCATTGTGGACAGCAGCAAAGACATCTTCTACAAGCAACCCATGTTCTACCACCTGGGCCACTTCAGGTGGGTTGGGGGCCACATGCTGCTGGCTGCACTACCACATCCTAAGCAGCAGACTCTGAGCCTGCTTGTCCCCACAGCAAGTTCATCCCTGAGGGCTCACAGCGTGTGGGACTGGCTGTCTCCAAGAAGTGCCACCGCTGTGACCTGGAGCACTCGGCTTTCCTGCGCCCTGACGGTGCCATCGCCCTGGTGGTCCTGAACCGGTGAGTGCTTCAATTCTGACCCCTGGTAAAAGGCTCCACTGACCCCACTGAGCCCCCATCCCCTCTTGTTTTCCCCACAGCTCTCCCGTGGATGTGTCCTTTGGGATCTCTGACCCACGTGTTGGCTTTATCGATGCTGTGGCTCCCAGTGACTCCATCCAGACGTTCCTCTGGAAGCAGCCAGCCTAGCATGGGCACAGCCAGCAGAGGAGTGAGGTGCCAGCACCAGGAATGTGGTGCTGGTGGCAGCTTGGAGAGAAGACTCTGTATCCCAGGGGACCCCTAGGGCTGCAATGCCTGTGCTTTTCTAGATGTTTTCGTAAAATAAACAGGTTTTCTACAAATTTGCCCAAACCCCTGACCTCCCCTTGGTGCCAGCTCAGTGGGCAGGACTATGCCAGCCACCAGAGGAGGCAGATTTGAGGCTGGTGGTACCTCCTGAGCCCCATGGATCCCATCCCTCCTCTGCCCAGGTTCCTGGGGCATCCCACGGGGCTGGTGCTGCAAGGATGCAGGAGATTGTCACCCTAAGGGATGGCGTCTCCCTCCTGTCTTCCACTGCAGCATTCCCGGGGGCAGGGAAGGACCCAAATCTGACAGTGACCAGGGGCCCAGCTGCAGTCAGGTTTTAGATCCAGAGTTCTGGCGTCTGCAGCTCCAGCTTCTCCCCAGCCAGAGCAGAGAGCAGGCGGCTGTGGTTTCTCCTGCTGCTGGAGCAGCCATCAGCCCCTCCAGCTAATGGGAACCGGGAGCATGGGGCACATACTTCCTAAGTGACGTTAGAGGGGAGAGTTGGAGGGGGCGGGGGCTGCACTGAGTCATCCCCCTCCCAGTAGGGGCCCAATTCCCAGTATGGGGGAGCCTCTACAGCTGGCCCAGCCCCATGGCTCTGCTCCAGCCCAGTGTGGAGGCCCCCTGGCTATTGCAGGGTGGGGGGCACGGGGTGGGGGGGCGTGCATCTAGAAGCGCAGCCTGGGGCCATTCAGCCACCGCAGCAGCAGGGCTGGGATGCCGCTGGCAGTGGCAAACAAGCGAGGGCTGTGTGCCGGGCTGGCCCCACGCCGCCTTTCCATCTGTGCACTCGTAAACCGGCAGCGGCCAGCGGGAACGGCAGCGCTGCCAACACCGGCACCAGCCCAACGCCGGGTGGCCCAGGGGACAGCGGGGACAGACAAAGAACCCAGATGGCCACCCCCGACCCCGCTCCCAGCCCTGTGCCAGCGGCAGGAGCTCCCCGGCGCTGGCGGGCGTGGTGGAATGCAAACAGATGTCAGCGCCGGAGGGATGCCGGCTGCTGGAGCGGGGCTCCGGGTGTCCCGCTGGCAGCGGGGAGTGCTCCTGGGCTGGGGACGTGTCCTGACGAGCAGCCCCGGCTGCCCTTGGCTCTGGTTCTGTGCTGCTGTGCTCAGGGCAGCCGGGCTGGCAGCAGCGTGGAGGGGAGGTGCCAGCCCTACAGAACTGTCTGGAATGACGCAGAGATAAAGGGCTCAGCCCCACAGCTGTTGGAGAAGGGACAGGGGACACTGCCAAGATGCCACAGATGGTTTTAGATCCCCCCACTCTGCCTGGTCCTCAGCAAGACCCAAGGCTGGAGTGAGGGGTAGAGCCACATGCAGGACACACTGGTGCCTGCTGCAAAACTCCAGCCTGGGCAACTGGGCAAACTGGGAGGGTGCTGCAAGTATGAGAGAGAGGGAGGTTTATTGGTGTGGCAGGGACGCTCCCACGGAGTGAGGGCTGTGCTTCCTGGTGGGACACAGAGCGGTGCTGCCAGGCTCCCGGCGTAAAAACCAGTCAGTTCTAAGGGCTGGGCTGGGCAGGAACAGTCACACAGCTCATCCTCACTCCTCCTCCTCCTCTTCCTCCTCCTCCAGGGCCACGGGCTGCCGGCCGGCCGGCCCCACGCTGCCACGCTGGATGGAGACGATGCCGCTCAGGAAGGCGTAGCCCAGCATGGCTGCCAGCCCCACCAGCACTGACAGCAGCTGCTTGCGCCGTTTGTGGGGGTCCTCCTCTGCTTCAGAGCCATCTGTGCTTGCAGCTCGAGGGGCACTGGTCAGGGGATCACCTGCAGGGGTGTGGATGGGGTCAGCCTGAGATGAGTGCAGGCTGGGTCCTGTCCCCCATCCTGCAGGGTGAGGCAGGGGATGGCTCTCACCTCCGTCCCAGGGGAAGTAAAGGCTGAGGATGGAGGTGCAGTAGTTGCACAGGTTCTGCAGGGACTTCAGGTGCTGCTGCAGTTTCCCGTTGGGCAGCTTTGCCTTCATGAGAGGCGCCAGGCGGCTGAAGACCAAGGCGTCCAGGGAGGCTGGCCTGGGGCACAGAGAGCAGTGCCTGGGTCACTGTCCCCACCCAAAGCCACCCAGATCCACCAGCCAGCCCCAGCAGCCCCAGATATGACATTTGGTTACCCCACCTTGGGACAGTAACCCGTCCCCTGCAAGCCTGTTCTACCCCCAAAGCAATGCACAGAGGCTGCAGCTCCCCTGCAGACCACAGGGTCTCAGCCCTGCTGGGGTGCAGGGGGCTCTTAAACCCCTTCCCCTCTGCCCTTTTGGCCACCTACGAGTCTCCAAAGAAAAACTTCTGGGAGCCAAGGCGTTGGGAGAGGAGTGTCAGGCATTCCCGAGCTTCCCGGTAGAACTGCAGGAGGAGGACAGAGGGTTGTCACCTGCCCAGGTACCACCCCAGTGCTCAGAGGAGCAGAAAGGGAGAACCCAGACCCCAGTCCTCACCTCCTTCTCCAGCTTCTCCTCATCCTCCATGTAGTCATCCCCCCACATCAGCTGCAGCCTCTCCAGGTGTCTCTTGTGCATGGCATTGGGCAGGAAGAAGTTGAGGGGGAAGGGGATGGTTTCTGCGTACCACTTCCGTGTGTGCTCCACGTAGTTCTTTGCATCCACCCAGAACGTGTGGATCTGTGGTGGACAACAATGCACAGCCTGGCCATGGCAGGGCTGGCACACTAAAGCCCCTGCCCAGCACAGCCAGCCTGGTCAGCACAAGGGTCAAGAGCAGACCCCAGCCCTGGCTGCCACCCTCAAACCCCCATCCCTACCACGCCAGGCTCCTGGGAGGTTGTTGCTGACAGTGCTCTCTGCTCTGCTGGCAGGCAGCAGAGCTCATCCTCAGTGAGACCCCACCCCTGCAGCCCCCCCAAGCCTCACCAGTACTGGCAGCAGCTTTTCCTCCAGCAGGGACACAAAGGCCAGTGTGTCCGCGCTCTGTGTGGCCGATAGGTCGTAGTCAGCGTTGTACTTCTGCAGAGCAAACACCCACTTTGATCCCACAGAACATCCCATGGGTGATACAACAGAGTTCCCTCCACCCTGAGGGTCTCCAGGCACCCTGCAGCCTGGGGCAGGAGGGGCCCCAAGCCCCCCTTGTACCTGTTTCCTGAGGTGTGTTATGATCTGCTGAGGTTTGGAGATGGTTCCTTCGTCCCGTGTCTTCAGCGCTGGCAGATGCCCTGTGGGCAGGGGGAGTGGGGGCTGCAGTCACTGAGCAGGGGAGGGGGCTGGAATGGGGGATGGACCCCCATGCTTTGGTGAGGGGCACGAGGCAGTGACAGGGGTGTGAGGTGAGGTGGGGACAGAGCAGTGCAGGGGAGAGGGCATAAACTGTGTGATGAGAAATGGGGAATGTGCTGGGACAAGGGGATTGTGGTGGGGAGTGGGGGTGATGGACAGTGGGGTGCAATGGGAGGTGATGAGACAGGGGATGCAACAGGGCATAGGAGTGCAGTGATGCTGGGGAGGCACAGAAAAAGGGGGTGCAGTGAGGTAGGGGGTGTGCTGAGAGTGTTCAATGGGACAAGAGTCACAGTGGGATGAGGGAATGCAATGGGACAGGGGGTGTGATAGGAGAGAGGGAAGTGCAGTGGCAGGAGGGACACAGGACAAGGGGGTACAATAAGATGAGAAGGTGAGAAGGTGCAATCAGGGGCACAGGACATGAGGGGTGCAATGGGGTGGGAGGGCGTGATGGGGCAAGGGGTCTAATAAGATGGTAATGGGATGGGGGTGTGATGAGGTCATGGGGGTGCAATAAGGTAGGATGGTACCACATGGGGAGGAGAGGCCATAGGGTGCAATAGGGCCGGGGATCCAGTGGTGTGGGGTCACAGGAGGTGAGGGATAAGACGGGGTGGGAGGCTGTGATGGCGTGGAGGGTGTAATGGGGTGGGGGGCGTACTGCGTGGAGGGCGCAGTGATGGGGAGCGGGGGATCACAGGGCTGCCATGGGGTGGGTGGGGTGGTATCCTCGGTGGCACCCTTACCGGAGGGGCTCCTCCAGGGGCTGGTGACCCGGTGCACCTTCAGCGGCGCGCCCGTGAACCGCGCGTAGGTCTGCGGGAAGGATGGAGGGATGGATGGATAGAGCGGGGTCTGCCCGCGGCACCCCGCACCGGCCCCGCACCGGCCCCGCCGCTCACCAGCACCGCCAGGCAGTCGGGGTCCACCGAGGGCAGCCCCCAGCCCCCGGCCCAGCAGAACAGCTCCATGGGCGCCGCCATCTTCCGCCGACCCGGAACCGGACGGGCGGCACCGCCCGCCCCCGCCGCGGGGCGGCACCGAGCGGGGCTCCGCGGGGCAGCGGGGCCGAGCGGGCTCCGCGGGTGGGGATGGGGGGGTCTGCAGGGTGCTTGGGCAGAGCCTGCGTCCCGCAGAGCCCCGCACGGAACAGCCCTGCTCAGCCCCGCATCGCACTGCTCAGCCCTGCACAGAACAGCCCTGCTCAGCCCCGCATCGTTCAGCTCAGCTCCACACTGCTCACCCTGCTCAGCCCCGCACGGAACAGCCCTGCTCAGCCCCGCATCGCACTGCTCAGCCCCGCACAGAACAGCCCTGCTCAGCCCCGCATCGTTCAGCTCAGCTCCGCACTGTTCACCCTGGTCAGCCCCGCACGGAACAGCCTTGCTGTATCCCGCACAGCTCAGTTCAGCTCCACACTTTTCATCCTGCTCAGCCCCGCACAGAACAGCCTTGCTGTGCCCCGCACCGTTCAGCTCAGCTCGGCACTGCTCAACCTGCTTAAGAACAGCCTTGCTATGCCCCGCACAGCTCAGCTCCACAGTGTTCACCCTGCTCAGCCCCGCATCTCTCTGCATTGCCCCGCACAGCTCAGCTCAGCTCCACACTGCTCACCCTGCTCAGCCCCGCACAGAACAGCCTTGCTGTACCCCGCACCCTTTGGCTCAGCTCCACATTGCTCACCCTGCTCAGCCCCGCATCTCTCTGCATTGCCCCGCACAGCTCAGCTCAGCTCCACACTGTTCACCTTGCTCAGCCCCGCATCTCTCTTCATTGCCCCGCACAGCTCAGCTCAGCTCCATACTGCTCAGTCCTGCTTAAACCCGCATTTCCCCGCATGGCCCCACACTGCCTCGCATGGCTCAGCTCAGCTCTATACGTCTTCGTGGTCCCTCACCGCCCATTCCTGGTGTGCCCCGCATGGGCCCGCACTGCACCCTGCTCGGCCCCGCACCGCTCATCCCCGCACCCCCCCGCACGTCTCCACGGACAGCAGCCGGGCCGGGAGCCCGCTGGCAGCGGCGGAGGGAAAACGCCCGGTGTGCGGCTCCGGACCGCCCCCCTCCATCGCCCGCACCCCCCCGTTACGCGGGACCGCTGGCCCGCAGCCGGACCGGAGCAATCCCGAGGCCGGGCTCAGCCTGTTGTTATGGCACCGGGGGAAACAGCTGTAAACACGGCCGGGACGCCGCGGGCCGCCCGCCCGCCTTGGCCGGAGCTCCACGGGAGCGGCTCAGCGGCCCGAGCATCCCCCGGCGGAACGGACCGGCCCCGGGGCTCTGCTGGCCCGGGGGGCTCCGCGGGATGGGGCATCCCCCCTGCAAGCGTCCCCGCTGCCGGGATGCTCTGGCGCTGCTGGGGCGGCCCCAGCCCGCCCGCCTGACCTCCCGGTGAACCGGAGCTGTGAGTGGGGATCCGGCAGTGCCAGGGGACCCCCGAAACCCCGGGCTCAGTGCTCCGCGCCGACACCGACACGGTGCCTCCCTCCGGGGCCGGAGCCGCGGCGGGTCTCCCGCCGGTGTCCCCGGGATGCGTCCGGTGATTGACGGCTCTTTGTTTCCTCCTCGCCGGCCCCGCCGGCCCCTCCCCCGTGCGCCACCCCGCCCCGCCGCGCTCCGCACCGCACCGGCGGCACCGGCGGCACCATGGGGGCACCGCGGAGCCCCGCGCTCCTGGCGCTGCTCCTGCTGGGCGCCGCCGCCGCGGCGCGTCAGGAGCTGCAAGGTACCGGGAGGGGCTCGGGGCGGCGGTGGGGCGGCCCCCGAAGGGGCTGTGGGACGGGCGACAGTCGGGGGTCGGCGGCGGTAGACCCCGTCCCCACGGCCGCTGACAGCGGCTCTGCTCGCCCCGGGGAGCTGCGCTGCGGGCAGCGCGGACGCTGGAACGTTCACCCCGAGGCGCGGGGTGGCCGCCGGTTCCGATGCTGGCTCGGGGCCGCGGGGGAATTCTGCGGCGGGGGCTGACCACGGTGCCGGAGCCCCTCTCAGTCTGCCCGGTGCATCTGCACGGAACGGGCGGGCACCCGTGCGGCAGCGGCACCGAGTTGTCCCCGCTCCCTCCTAAGCGCACCGAGCCGGTAACGGGGACCCGACCATCCCTCCGGGGTGTCCCGGTCCGGCTGCTCCTTGCTGGGGCTTGCCCGCTGGGGACTCTGCGAAGCGGGATGCAGGGAAGCCCCAACAGCGGGGCGAGCTCCGGGCCGCGACTCTGCCGGTCCCGCCGGTGCGGGGGCTCCGCGGGTCCCGCTCGGCGGTGCGGCCGGTCCTGGAGCGCCACCGCGCGGGGGTGGTCCCGGGGCCCCCGGGGCTTCCCTGGTTCCCCCAAAGCCCGGCGGTCCAGGGACACCCCCACCCCATCCCCGTGGTCACCGGCCGGAGCTGCGGCTGCCGGTGCAGAGGCGACCCCGGTGCTCGTGCCCCGCAGTCATCGACCTGCTGCTGGTGAGCGAGGCTCGGCAGATGGCCAGCGTGGCCCACAAGATCCGCATGGAGCTTCTGACTGTCAACGACGTGTACCTCCTCTCCACCTTCCGCCTGCCCCCCAAGCAGGGTGGGACCCTCTTCGGCCTCTACTCCAAGAAGGACAACACCCGATGGCTGGAGGTCTCTGTCGTGGGGAAAATCAACAAAGGTGGGTGCGTGGGGATGGCCTCACCCCAGTGCTCAGCGACAAACTGAGTTCCTGCAGGGAAAAGCAACGAGCACACACCAGTGCCAGGGTGCTATGAGGAGCTGATGGTTCCTTCCTGCTCCTCCTCAGTCCTGGTGAGGTACCTGCGGGAGGACAACAAGGTGCACTCGGTGAACCTTCAGCACGCGCACGTGGCGGACGGGCAGAGCCACTCTGTCATCGTGCGCCTGAGCGGGCTGCGCAGGGACACGCTGAGTGTCGAGCTCTACGTGGACTGCAAGCAGATGGACTCCAGCGTGGGGCTGCCTGAGCTCTCTGAGATCCCCCTGGCTGAGGTGGAGTCCATCGAGGTGCGCACAGGGCTGAAGGCGTACCAGAGGATGCAGGTGAGTGCTGGGTGGGGATTGAGATTTCAGTCAGTGCAGCCTTGGGGATGGGCAGAGCCCCCCCCTCATGCTGACTGTGTGTTTCTATGTGCATCAGGGGTTTGTAGAGTCGATGAAGCTGATCCTGGGAGGGTCCATGAGCCGTGTGGGGGCTCTGAGTGAGTGCCCTTTCCAAGGAGATGAGTCCATTCACAGTGCAGGTAAGGGCTTGGGGGGGCTTATAGAGTCACCTGTGTGGGCTGTGGCACAAGGAGGTGGAGGGTGACAGCACAGAGAGTTGTTCCTGTCCCTCCTGGCCCAGTGTCCCCACACAGGTGGAGCTACAGTGCTGCACGTGTGCTGACCAGTAGTGACGATGTGAGGTGATGCTGCTGGGGTGTGACAGCAGCATTTGGTAATGTCTTGTCTCTCTCCTTGCAGTGACGAGTGTGCTGGCCTCCATCCTGGGTAAGTCCCTGCTCTGCTTCCCACGTTGCCTGGCATGAGGCATTTAGGGCTCCATGGAGGCAGAAATCCTTGCACAGCCTGTCCCAGTGCCCCGTGTGGAATCAGAGGGTGTGGGGTGTGTTATGGGAAAAGGTGCCCTGTGTGACCCAGGGAGAAGGACAGCCTGTCAGGTGCCTCATCCTCCCAGCTCAGTGCCAATGGGCAGAGCAGTCCCACAGCCCTGGGATGCTTTGCCTGTTTCTTGGATTAACCTTTCCTTTCTGCCTCTGGCAGGTGAGCAGACCAAGGCACTGGTCACACAACTGACCATCTTCAACCGGGTCCTGACCGAGCTGCGGGAAGACATCAGGGACCAGGTGGGTTTGAGGGGGGTACTGACACTCCCTGGGCTGCATTTTCCTGCACCCTCCTGATGCCCCATGCTCTGCTGCCTTGCAGGTGAAGGAGATGTCTCTGATCCGCAACACCATCATGGAGTGCCAGGTCTGCGGTGAGTGCTGGCGAGGCTCTGCTCCCACCTCAGAGGGCAACAAGCCAACTTTGTCTCACCCTTCACCTGCCTCTCCTCAGGTTTCCATGAGCAGCGGTCCCGCTGTAACCCCAATCCCTGTTTCAGTGGTGTGGACTGCATGGAGACGTATGAGTACCCTGGGTACCGCTGTGGGCCCTGCCCGCCGGGGCTGGAGGGCAATGGCACACACTGCACTGACATCGAGGAGGTGGGCATGCTCTGGGGGGGACCAGCAGCCCTGGCTGTGTGTGTAGAGGATGCTTCCTCTCAGGAAGAGGTGGATCCTCCTGTCCTCTGGGGCAGCAGCCACTTCAAAAAGCAGGATGCTGTGCCCGAGGATGAAACCTGTGTCTCTCCTGGTGTTGTAGTGTGCCCATGCCAACCCCTGCTTCCCTGGCTCCAAGTGCATCAACACAGCCCCAGGGTTCCGCTGTGAGCCCTGTCCTCGTGGTTATAGAGGCAACACAGTCTCTGGCGTGGGGGTGGACTATGCCAGGGCCAGCAAGCAGGTGAGTGCAGTGCCACGGGACTTGCCCAGGTCCCTGTGGGGTCTCTGAGTGCAGGACAATGCAGTGTGGAGGAGGGCAGTTTCCTGGGGGTAGGAATGGGCAGAGCAAGGAGGCCCCAGGTGAGCATTTCTCCCACACTGCTCACAGGTTTGCACAGATATTGATGAATGCAACGATGGGAACAATGGGGGCTGCGACCCCAACTCCATCTGCACCAACACCCTGGTGAGCAGCGCTGTCCCCGCTCCCTCCCTGGCTCCTGGGGTCACTCAGCTCCCCTCACCCCACCCCTGCCTTCTTTTCCCCAGGGTTCCTACAAGTGTGGACCCTGCAAGTCAGGCTTTGTGGGGAACCAAACGTCTGGCTGCATCCCACAGAGATCCTGCAGCACTCCCACCTCCAACCCCTGTGACATCAACGGCTTCTGCCTCTTTGAGAGGAATGGGGAGATCTCCTGTGCAGTGAGCAGGGGACAGGGGCAGGAGGAGGGTGTGTGGGGTACACCATGGCACCATTTGTCTTGCCAGGGCTCTTTCCAGCCCATGATCTCTCCTTTATTCAGTGCAACGTGGGCTGGGCTGGCAACGGCAACGTGTGTGGGCCAGACACAGACCTGGATGGGTACCCAGACGAGCCCCTGCCCTGCATTGACAACAACAAGCACTGCAAGCAGGTGAGTTCCTGGAGGGGGTGCAGGGCACAGGATCCACAGCAGGGCTGTGCTCCAGACCTTGTCACCTCCCCATCCCTAATGCTGGTTGCATTAATTAATGCAGGATAACTGTCGCCTGACGCCCAATTCTGGGCAGGAGGATGCTGACAACGACGGCATCGGGGACCAGTGTGATGATGATGCTGATGGTGATGGAGTCAAGAATGTGGAGGTGGCTGTGCTGGGCAGGTGGCCATGCCCGTGGTTCTAGGAGGGCTTGTTCTTTTGGTTCATTTTGAGTCCCTCAAGATGCTTCTCCTGGGGAGCAGCAGGCTGGTGGTTTGGGAATGGTCTCAGAGTGCTGGAGACATTTTTGTGTCCTGGCCACTGTGGCCTCTTGTCTGCCCACCACTGCATGCCAACATCCCCATCCTCTTCTCCACAGGACAACTGCAGGCTCTTCCCCAACAAGGACCAGCAGAACTCGGACACTGACTCCTTTGGGGATGCCTGTGACAACTGCCCCAATGTGCCCAACAATGACCAGCGGGACACGGACAGCAACGGCGAGGGGGATGCTTGTGACAATGACATTGATGGGGATGGTGAGCCACAGTTGGGTTGACCTGGATGTGCCAGGGGGGCCGTCCCACCAGAGTGGGGGAGGGTATCCACTCAGCACTGTCCTTGCAGGGATACCCAACATGCTGGATAACTGCCCCAAGGTGCCCAATCCTCTGCAGACTGATCGGGATGAGGATGGTGTTGGGGATGCCTGTGACAGTTGCCCTGAAATGAGCAACCCCACTCAGGTATGGCTGGGGCCAGGCTGGGCCAGGGGGCCTGGGATGAGTGGGGCCTGGCTCAGCAGGGAGCAGGGGGTCCTCCTTCTCTCCCTGGGATGTCCACTGAACTAGGACTCTGCTCTCCTCCAGACAGATATGGACAGTGACCTGGTAGGAGACATCTGTGACACCAACGAGGACAGGTGTGGACAGCACTGCAGTGGGGTGACCTCCTCATTGTGTCCCTGGGGGCTGAACTGGTCTCCTGGCTCAGGCACCTGTCAGGAGGGACAATGGGGTCTTCAGGGAGCTGGCATGTGGCACCAGATCCCCAGTTTTGTCATTTCTCTGACCTTGTCCTTGCTCCCAGTGATGGGGATGGCCATCAGGACACCAAGGACAACTGTGCTGAGATCCCCAACAGCTCCCAGCTGGATTCGGACAACGATGGGCTGGGGGACGACTGTGACAACGATGATGACAATGATGGCATCCCTGACTATGTGGCACCTGGCCCAGACAACTGCCGCCTCATTCCCAATCCCAACCAGAAAGACTCGGACGGTGAGCATGGGGTGGGCAGGGGGAGGCAGAGCTGTGTGAGCTCTTCCCATCCCTGACCGGGCACCTGTCCCCAGGGAATGGCGTGGGGGATGTCTGTGAGGAGGACTTTGACAATGACACGGTGGTGGACCAGCTGGACGTGTGCCCCGAGAGCGCCGAGGTGACGCTGACCGATTTCCGCGCCTACCAGACCGTCATCCTTGACCCCGAGGGGGACGCCCAGATCGACCCCAACTGGGTTGTGCTCAACCAGGTGTGGGTGCTGCGCCCCGTGTTTCTGGGGGCTGAGCTGCAGGGTGGGAGCTGAAGGGTCCCCAGGAGTGCTGGGGTGCCCCTCACCCAGGTGTCCCCCACAGGGCATGGAGATTGTGCAGACCATGAACAGTGACCCGGGTTTGGCTGTGGGTAAGATATGTTCACCCAACCGCTGGTTCTGTTTCTTTGCCCCACAGAGGGGTGAAGGGTGGGAGTCCCATGAGGAGAGAGTGTTTCCCACAGCATTTCCTGCCTGTAGGTTACACAGCCTTCAACGGGGTGGACTTTGAGGGCACCTTCCACGTCAACACCATCACCGACGATGACTACGCCGGCTTCATCTTCAGCTACCAGGACAGCGCCAGTTTCTACGTGGTGATGTGGAAGCAAACAGAGCAGACGTACTGGCAGGCCACCCCCTTCCGTGCTGTGGCTGAGCCGGGGCTGCAGCTCAAGGTGGGTGGTGGCCCCACCCACGGGGTGGGCCAGGCACCTCTGTTCAGGTTCCCCCTAAAGCCCCCCGTGCACCTGCAGGCAGTGAAGTCCTCGACAGGCCCTGGGGAGCATCTCCGCAACGCGCTGTGGCACACGGGCCACACGCCCGACCATGTCCGCCTGCTCTGGAAGGACCCTCGGAATGTTGGCTGGAGGGACAAGACTTCCTACCGCTGGCAGCTGGCACACAGGCCCCAGGTGGGCTACATCAGGTAAGCATGGGGGGGTGTGGGGGCTGCTGGGGTGGGGGCTGCACTCACCACGATGCAGTGGGACCACACCAGTGTGGAGCGTGGTGGTTGCTGGTCAGAAACTAACCCTAGAGTGAACTAACCCCGGTGAAGGTGATGATAACCATGAGTAAGGGTCCTGCCCTGCAGAACCACCTCAGGGGTAGGAGGGTGTCCATGAAGAGGCATGGGACCACCCTAGTGAGGGGATGCTGGCCATGAGCCCTGTGGGACCACCCCAGTGTGGGGGTAGCAGCCGTGGGGGAGCATCCAGCCCAGTGAGACCACCGCAGTGGGGGGATGCCGGCGGTGGGGAGGGGTTCTGCCCGGTGGGGCCGCAGCCGCGTTTCTCCTTTAAGGCTCCCGCCGGGGCGGCCGCGGCGGGGAGGGAGGGGGGGCTCCGCCGCCGGGCCCTCCGCCCCCCCGGGCCCCCGGGGCATTGTCCCGTCGCCATGGCGACCCCGCCGGCGCCTTTCACATGCAAAGCGCCCGACAAAGGCGGCGGGGCCGGGCCGGGGGCGGCGCGGGGGGCTTCAGCCCGGCCACGGCGGGGGGCCCCGGCCCGAAGATCCAGCCGGTCCGGTGCCCCCAGCCCAGCCCCCCAGCTCCAGCCCGGTGCCACTGTCTCCGGATCGGGATAGCTGGGGGCCGGTGCTGGTCGTGGAGGGGTCTCAGCGGGTCCAGGTGCTGGTCCCGATGGAGTTCTCAGTGGGTTCCCGTTGTTTGCCCCGGTCGGGTACCGGCGGGGTCCCGGTGGAACCCGGCTGACCGCTCGGGCCCCGTTCCCCCGCAGGGTCCGTCTGTACGAGGGCCCGCAGCTGGTGGCCGACTCCGGTGTGATCATCGACACCACGATGCGCGGGGGCCGGCTGGGGGTCTTCTGCTTCTCCCAGGAGAACATCATCTGGTCCAACCTGCAGTACCGCTGCAACGGTGAGCAGGGGCCCCCGGGACCCCCGCACCGGCCCGGCCGAGCATCCCCTCCCTCGCCCCTGCGGCGGGGTCAGTCCTGGGCCGGGGACTTTATCGGGGCTCGCTCCCCTCTCCGGCTCCTGACGCCCCCCGCGCTCCTCCCCACAGACACGATCCCTGCCGACTTCGAGCCCTTCCGCCGGTTCCTGCTGGAGGGACGCGAGTGACCGCGCCCGGCACGGGCCTCCCCCGCCAGCGGCACCGGTGGCGCTCCGGGCTCCCGCCGCCAGCGGCACCCGGGGGCGCACCGGGCCCCGCCGCTCCTCCCGGCCGGGCCCCGTTCCCGGCCCCCCGCGGACTTTGCACTGCCAGTACCGGGGCCCCGCAGTGCCGGGGCTCCCGCCACGCCTGCCCCGGGCGCTCCGGTCCTTGCCCCACGCCTGGCCATAAAGTTTTGAGTGTTTTCTAGCCTGCGCGCCCGGTCCCTGGGGGTCCCCGTCCCCCCTCCCGGTGCTCTCGGCTCCGTCCCGCGCCGTCCTCCCGGTGGTCGCGGGGTTGAATCAGTGCCCGGCCCGTCGCACCGGCGCAGCCCGCGGCGGCGGGAGGCCGGGACGAGTGCAATATTGGTGGGCGAGAGCACAACACTGCACCGCATCCCGGCCCTCCCGCCGCCCCGGAGGGAGTGGAGGAGCCGCCGCCGCCCGCCCGGGCCGTTCCGTGGGAACTGCGCGGCGCGCACCGCGGCTCGGCGGCAGGGACCGGTCGCCACGGCGACGGCTGTCCCGGCAACGCGGCGGAATGTGCCCCCACCCCGCCCGCCCCGGAGAGCGCGGCCCCGGCACCGGCCCAGCCCCCCCGCCCCGCGGCGGCGGCGGCGACAATGGGCGCGGCGGCACCGGGCCCCTCTTAAAAGGGCAACGCGGGGTTGCCCTCCGGTGTTGGGGACGGGACCGGGACCTGTGGCTGTGCCCGTTCCCGGCCCGGAGCCGCGGCGGCAGCGCAGCTTGCTCTCCCCGGGAGTACCGGGGCAGGTGAAATCACCGCTTAGTACTGAGCGTCTCGTCCCGCGCCCCCGAGCTGCGGTTCTCGTTCTTGTTCCTGTCCTTCTCCCGCTCCCTCTCAGATCCCGGTCCAGTACCATTCCCGGTTCCATTCCCGCTCCGCTTCTGCTCCATCTCCTGCTCCCTCTTCCGCTCCGGTTTCTCTCCAGTTTCGGTCTCACTCCCGCTCTGCATCACTGCATTCTCCCGATTCCGCTCCCGGTAGTAGCGGTTCCGCACTCGCTCCAGTCCTAGTCCCCGTCTCGCTCCCGGTCTCACTCCAGTAGATGTCCCCTTCCCCCTCCCGCTCCGGTCTCGCTCCAGTCGCGGTTCCGGTGCCGATTCCGGTCCCGGTTCTGGTCCCGGTCCCGTCCGGAGGTGCCGGTGCGCGGTGGGAGCGTCGTGCGGGGCCGCGCCCGCCAGGGGGCGCCGCAGGTTCAGGACCACCGAGCCGCGCTGGGCGGGGACGGGGCGAGTCGGAACCCACCGGGCACTGACCGGCTGGACACGAGGGATCCACGGAGCGGGGACAGGCTGGACATGGGGATCCACTGAGCATGGACAGGCTGGACACAGGAGATCCACTGGACAGGGACAGACTGGACGCTGGGGATCCACCAGGAATGGACAGGGTGGACACGGGGCATCCACCGGGCACTGACAGGCTGGACACAGAGGATCCACTGAGCATAGACAGCTTGGACACAGGGGATCCACTGAGCACGGACAGCTTGGACACAGGGGATCCACCAGGCATGGACAGCCTGGACACAGGGGATCCATTAGGCAGGGACAGGCTGGACACAGGAGATCCACGGGACAGGGACAGACTGGACACAGGAGATCCACTGAGCATGGACAGGCTGGACACAGAGGATCTACTGGGCATGGACAGGCTGGACATGGAATCAATTGGACAGGGACAGGCTGGACACAGGGGATCAACTGGGCATGGACAGGCTGGACACAGTGGATCCACTGGGCACAGACAGGCTGGACATAGGGGATCCACTGAGCATAGACAGGGTGGACACACAGGACCCACTGGACATGGTGGGCGTGGGCATGTGGGACCTGCTGGACATGGACAGGATGGGCTAATGGCTCCCACTCCCTGGGCTGGCAGGTGAGAGCAGTTACTGGGACCCCCTCCTGTCCCCTCAGCTCCCCCAGCCCTCTGTGGGTGTCTGCAGGAGGAAAACTGCACCCTCAAGCCTCCACTTTGGGGGGATGGAGGGGAAAACCCCCAGAGCTGAGTGGGGCAGGGGATTAGGGCTGGAGCAGAGGGCAGCAGGGCTCAACATCACTGCACGGGGAGATCCATTCCCGTGGTGAGGCCTTTTGGGGAGGACATGTTTGCCCAAAGCTGCTGCCTGCATCCTGCCTGTGCCTGCCTGCACGTGGCCTGGCTTGCCAAGGCTGTGGCCACTGCAGGGGGAACAGTTTGCTGCTAGATCCCATTCCACTGAAACCCACACCATCCATCCCTTGTCCTCATGTCACTGCAGTACAGAGGGACCCCCCTCTCTGCTCCCCTTCTCAGCACCACCTCAGAACCCTTTGGTGTGACTAGGGTGGCACTTTGGCTTCACACGAGGCTGGCCAGGAGCCAAATGTGGGGTCCCCGACCAGTGCCTCCCCAGGAACTGGGACCACCATGAGAACCAGCACCCTCCTGAGAGATTTGGGCTCTCCCAGGGCTCAGGACTCTCTGCAGGGCAGGGGCAGAGTGGGACTGCAGTAGCTTTTGATGCCCATCGGTGCCAGGAGCACATGTCACCCGTACCCAGGCACGGGCGTCACCCGTTACCTCTGGGGTGGGGCGTTGGCACCCGGCATCACCCGTGTCCTGAATGGGATGGGGGTTTGTGCTGCTGGGGGGGCCCTGGGACTTGGAGGGAGCTTACTGGGAGGTACTGGGATGTCGTGGGGCCCTGGGCTGTACCTGCGTAAGCGTTTCGGGGGGGGGTCACCAGTGTTTATTTGAGTGTAGGGCGAGGCGATGACCAGCCGGTAATGATTAACTCTGGGCTGAGCCAGAGGATGAGGCCCCCCCTGTACGAGGTGCTGGGATACTCTGTGTCCCCTTTGTGCCTACCCCGTGCCCCTCAATAGGTCCTGGAGCCCGTGGCTCAGCCCAGGGAGCCAGGCAGATGCTGCTCCCACCCCTGCCCCAGAACACCCGGTTACTGTCCCATCCTGTGCCCCCACTCGAGGTTGGGTCCATCCAGGGCACAGGGACGCTGCCAGCGGTGCCCCCCCAAACCAGGGAAACGCGAGGTGCCCAACCTGGGGGGCTGATGCTGCTGGGACCCCATGGGCGCGGTGCCAAGTGGGGCAGAGCGACCCCCCCCTCCTTCCCTAGAGCCGGCAGCGGGGCGGGGCTTTCCCACCTGCTCCAGGTGCTCTATAAAGCTCTGGCCGCTGTCGAGCTGCCAGTTCCGGATCCCTGGATCGAGGCGTGTGCCACCAGCTAACGGGAGAGCAGCCACCGCCGAACCCGCGAGGCGCCGGGACCCCCCGGACCAGCCCCATGGCGTTTTCTGTCTTTTTGCTGCTTCTGCTGCTGGTGCTGCGCACAGGTGAGGGTTTGGGGGCAGCAGCGCCTCGAGTCAGAGGCAGCCAGGGCAGGTGGGGAGGTACCGGGGCAGGGATCCCTTCCAAAGTGGGGACATGGGGATACCGGAGTGGGTGGCATCCTAGCAGAGACATTGTCGCCTCTCCCGTTCGGTGCAGCGATCCCGGGCTGGTTGTGCTAAGGAAAGCCGGTACCTGGGGGCTTTACACGGCCCCTCTGCCGTGTCCAAAGGGCTCGGCCAAGGGCTGGGCTGCTGCGGGAGCAGGCGGAGCAGGCTGTGCCCGGGGCTCGCAGGTTGGAATGCAGGTGTGTCCCGCTAAGCAGCCGGACCCCGGGCTCTCCTCCAGTGCCGGCGGCTCCTGCAGCACCCGCTGGGAACCTGCCCGGGAGCTGCCTGTACTGGCTGCCAGCCAGGCCAGGCTGGTCTGGAGGGCACCCCAGCCTGTCACCCACAGCAAGGGTGGGATGTCTGAACCCCCAGCATGTCAGGGACACTCCAGAATGAACGGGTCTGGGCATGGCAGCTCCACCTGGACCCTTGGTGGTGCCACAAGTGTACAGCACAAGCCCCCATCGTGGGGGCTGTTGGCTCCTGGGGGTTGTGCTGCTTCCCACAGCGTCCAGCTGTTGTGGGTAAACTGGGCTGCAGCCACTGACATTGGGGTTTCCTGCAGGTACATGTGCCATGACCACCGAGACAACCATGGAGATGGAAACTACTGAAACAACCACCGTGGAGATGACCACAGAAACAACCACCCCCACCTCTATGATAAATATATTCCCCAAAATCACAAGGGACAGGCAGCCCAAAACTCCTGTCATCCCCTATGTCACCGTGTTCCCTGGCAGAAACAGCACGAACTTCCAAACTGGCAATTACTCCTCAGGCAACTCCACATCCAATGGCACTGTGGTGCCTGTCCCCAGCAGCCCAGCCATCCCCCATATCAATTCCACCTCAAACAGCAGCAGCTTGGCCCCTCAATTTGGCACCAACAGCAGCTCTGCCGCTCCCACCACCATGGGTGGCAGCACCAAAAGCAATGGGAGCACCAGTATTCAGGTTTTTCCCACCTGGATAACATCTGAGGGCAGCACAGCTCCCAGGGAGACCCCTACCCAGAATGTTCCCAATCCCAGTAAATCCACAGCCCAGCTGCCTGCTGCTGTCCAGCTGCTCGTCCATGTCCCGCTGTCCTTCCGCATCATCAACAGGAGTTTCAACCAGAGCCTGCGTGACCCGGCATCAGAGGAGTACAGGAGCCTGAGCCACACTGTGCTGACCATGGTGAGTCCCAGCCCCACCAGCACAGCCCCTGCTGGGAAGGATCCACCACACCTTGGGGCTTTCTGTGGGAGCACCCTGAGCATCCGTTCTGCCAGCAGCACCAGCCAGTTCTGCTGAAGGGAGGGAGGAAAAATGGGGTGTCTGTGGGGAGGTGGCCATGACCTCAATGCTTCCTTCCAGTTTGAACATGTTTTTGGCTGTGCTGGCTGCATGGGCACGCAGACCTACACCGGGTGCAGTGAGCTGCAGTACAGGTGAGCAGTGCTGGTGGGGCTGGGGGATTGTAGGGTATGTAGCCCCTCAGGGGGTAATCCAGGTGCTGATACCTCCTCCTGTGCAGCCCAGGCTCGGTGGCGGTCCAGTCCACTCTTGTGTTTGGGAATGGAAACGATGCTGTCACTCCTGATGCTGCTGAGCAGCGCCTGAGGAAGAGCCTGGACCAGAATGGCTTCATCATGGGGCTCCAGCTGGACAGCATCCAGAGTGAGAGGAGGCTCCAAGCAGAGGAGGGAGGGGGGATGGAGCCTGTGGAAAGCATTGCCCTGTCCTGGTTGGGGCTGTGATGGGCTTGGGGCTTGCAGCAGGAGGAGCTAGTGCACATTCCCAACACTGGGAAGGGCAAGTGGATCCCCTGCAGGAGTGCTCAGCCCCTGGTGTTCTGTCCCAGTTCTGCCTGTGGTGCAGACACAGCTCTGCTCCTTTCAGGCTCTGCAGTGGTGATATCCCCAGCTCCAGTGCCCATGGTCCCAGACTGGGCCATTGCTCTCTTGGTCCTGGTCAGCATCCTGCTGCTGTTGAGCCTCTTCACCTGTCTCCTCCTGATGGTGAGGCCTCATCCCCTCCCCACTCCTCACCTGCATTCTGTTGGTTGGTGCCCTGTCCCCACACCAGCCAAGCCCTGACCCCTTCTCTCTCTCCCCAAGTCCACCTGCACCTGCCGCCGGAAAAGCCGAGGGAAGCTGGACCTGCTGAGCCAAAAAGATTCCTACCACCCCATGGCTGAATACCTCCAGTACCAGAGCCACGGGCGCTACGTGTCCCCCAACAGCAAACCCAACCCCTACAGCCAGGTGAGAGCCCCACCCAGCCCTGGGGTCCCGGATCTGCGAGGACAGAGAGCAGGGGTGCATCCTCTGCGTTAATGGCTAACGGGGATGGGATGGCAGGGCAGGGCTGGTGTCCGGGGAGCTCGTCCCTCGCCGGGAGGTGAGTCTAACATTCACGCCTGGCTGGAGCAGCGCTCGCAGCGGATGCTGGCCAGACCCAGCCTGGCTCCAGGGAGCTCCCCGCCACCTTGGGCAGCCCCTCCTTGTGCCCCGCCCCAGCTTCGTCAAGGGGGGGCTCGCTGCCTGCCCACCCTGCTCCTTCTCCTGCTCTGCTGTGACCCTCAGGTCTCTTCCATCCTCTGCCACGGGTGGGGAGCAGGGCTGGAGCACTGCAGAGCTGATGGGAGGATGAGGGGATGATTCCTCAGCCAGCGCTCCTCATCCCGCATCAGCAGCTCCCAAACTGGAGCTGCAGGTGTGGCGCCGGGATCTGCCTGGAGGCGCACAGGGCTCTCCAAGGCGATCTGGGGCATCCCGTGCTCCCCCCACTCGGGGCTGTGGGCGGGGGCCGTGTCCAGCTGCTCTGGCTCCCTGCGAGCAGCTCACCCTGTGCAAATACCAGGGGCCTGGGTAAATATTTACCTTCGCACTCGCCGGGCCGGCTTATCGTGCGGGAACACGGCCGGGGCCACCGCGGCTCCTCCTGCGCACGGGGAGGGGAGGGCTCGGGGTGTCCGTGGGGGCCCCCAAGGTACCCACAGTGCTGCCCACCACCGTGGGAGGATGAATTTTTGGACGCCCATAGTGGCTGTGGAGAGGGTGCAGCTCTCCCTCTGCTGCCGCAGGTTGTGGGGGCTTATCCCAGTCCTGACACCCCCCTCACCTTTCTTCCCCCCCAAGGTGGCCGGCAGCAGCACCAAGAGACCCGGCACCTTCACCTACACCAACCCATCCGCCGGCTCCGACAATCTCTGAAAAGCGAGCTGCGAAGGAGGGCGGCAGCCCAGGGGAGGGGGCGACCGCAGCCCCCCACTCCCGGGGGAGCAGCAGCGGCCCCGGGCACATCCCCCCGGTGCTGCTCGGCCCCTCGCCATGGGCAGCGGGAGCCGGATGGTTCTGGAGCAGCCGGATTCGTGCACATGACAGAACTGGATGAACAAAAATCGGGGGGGAGGAGTGGGAGAGAGCATCCCGCACATCCCACGGTCCCCGCACTCGCTTGGCTTTTGTAACCCTGCTCCGTGCCGGGGGTGGAGGACTGGGTTGGTGCTCCCCCTGCCCTCACCCCCGGGGATTCAATGGCTCTTTTTTTTTTTGTGGTGTTATTTTATATAAATATCTCTATTTGCGGGGTGTTGGTGCCGGGCTTGGCTCGGCGGGGTGGCAGATCCTCGCCGGGACTGCAGGTCCTCGGCCGGGGTATATTTATCGCACTTAAAATAAAAAGGATGGGGGCAGCCGTGTGTCCCCAGGGCTGCGCCGTGGTGTGGCAGGGGGGAGCTTCTCTGGTTGTCACCCACCCAGGTGGCCTCAGCTTGGGTGGTGGCTCTCGTTTCCCATCCCAGGCAGTCCTGGGGTTGATTTTGGGGGCGTCACCGTGTCCCTGGTCCTTGCAGGTCTCTGGATGTGACACGTCCTGCCCGACTCCATCCCTCCCACCCCTCCCGCGCTCTCGGTTTCAGTTCACGATCGAGCGTGTCTCGTTTGATGCTCCCGCTTTTCCCCGCGGCTGCACAGGTGGAATGTGACGCTGCCAGCTGCACGTGTGTCACTGGGTGCACGCAGCGTGTCCTGCTCCCCTCCCCTCCCCTCCCCTCCCCTCCCCCTCCCCTGCCCTCCCCTCCCCTCCCCTCCCCTCCCCTCCCCTCCCCTCCCTATCCGGACTCCAAATGTTGAGTGAGCCCCAAAAATGTTCTGGAGACGGGAGGGGGGGGGGGTACTGGAAGAAGAGGCTGCGTGGTGGCACCAGGGCACAAACCTTGGGAACAGCCATCCCTGAAATACAGTGTTGGCCCCTTGGCAGCCCCAGTTTGAGCTGGGCACGTTCCTGGGCACTGGGAGTGTTTTGGCAACCGCTGAAAAGGCAGAAAAACAAGGAACCCAACCTTCCCCAAAGAAAGCCCATGTGGTCAGAGGAGTGGAGCCAATGCTTGGCTGGGGACAGCCCCAGGACCAGCCCAGCAGCAACCCACCCTCTGGGTGGGGCCCATGGCTGTGCCAGGGAACCCTGGCATGTGTTGGGGTGCAGGCAGGGGGCTGGGGGGTCTCTGGAGCACAGGGGGCTCCTTGGTGCCCTAAGGCTGCTGTGGGGGGTGGAGGGTGGGGGGCTCTGGCACAATGCAGCACCCCCCACCCCCAGATCTGTTCTGCCAATTGGGGATGGGGTCGTGTGCCTAGGACAGAGCACTTTAGGGGATGGGGTGTGCCTGGGACTGCTGCTTCCCTACTCAGCCCCCCCAGCCCAGGGCAGGGCCTGAGAATGAGAACAGGGGCCTGATTTGAAGGGCTGGGCCCTACAAAGAATTGCCTGTTTGTAAAGAGCTCAGCCCTGTGGCCCCCTCCCATTCCAGCTCAGGGGACAGGATCTCTTGGGAGATCTCCCTGCCCTGCCATGCAGAGTATTCAGGTGGAGGGTCCAGCTCTAAAACCCACTCTGAGATGCCTCCACACCTCTGGCTGGACTGGCCACCCTTGGGACTCCCCAGCCAGGCTGAAGAAGTTTGTTCAAAGAAAACAGGTAGAGCAGAGCACAGGTAGGACCTGACACGTCAGCAGTGCCTGGGCTGGGCAGAGTTGGCACCTGCAGGCCATGGCCCAAAGGACAGCCTGGCCCCATGGCCCCCAGCCCTGTGCATGCCTCTGGACAGCCTGATCTCATGGCCCCATGGCCAGCCCAGCACCACAGCCCTGTGATCCTACAGCCCTGTGACCCTACAGCCAAGCCACACCCTTGGCACCCTGACCCCATGCACAGCCCAGCCCCAAGACCCCCCTTCAGCAGGGAGGCTCCAGAAGAGTCTGGCATTGCAGTTTATTGTAGGAAACCATGAAAATACAACGTTTGTTGTAACAGAACTCAGGAGAAATGACAGCAGCTTGGACAGATCCTGGTGTGGCACTGCTGGCACAGCCCCCCTGGGGCTCCCTGGTGGGTCACATCCAGACCCTGCAGGCCCAGCCCACCCTGGCCAGGTGTGGTTTGGCACCAAGGAGTGTAACAGGAGCCAAGTGTGGCCCTGAGAGCACGTGCAGGGCTGGCCAGGCACATTGCTGCCCCAAGGACAGGGCAGAGCAGGTGGCACTGAGGTGCCCAGCAGCCCACGGGAGGGACCCAAGGCTGGCTGTGCCCAGGGGCTGTGCCTGGCTGCAGCCACATGATCCACGTTGAAAATGAGCCATTTTACAAAACATCTTCACACCTTGTTCCAGCCCAGCCTCCCCCCTGCCCTCTTCCCCACCCCAGCTGCCTCCCCCACCCCAACCAGCACCCAGCCTCTCCCCTCCACTGTCACCCCACTGTCACTTTACACCCCCCTCCCTGCACAGCCCCATCCCCTTCCCTGACCCATCTTTAGGGCTGACCCTCTGCCAGCCCTACCCACAACCCCGGGCTCAGCTGGAGCTAGGGGCAGGCAGATTAGGGTGAGAAGGGGACAGCAAAACTGTCCCTAATCCCCACCCATCCCACAAAACAAACACCTGGCCTGTTCCCAGTGCTGGCAGGACCGGGCTCACCCCTTCCCTGCCCTGCTCTGCTCCCTGACCACCCGTGTCCCCCTGGGGCAGCACGGGCAGGGCTCAGTCCAGCTTGGCAAAGTTCCCAATGGTCACTTTCCTCTCTTGCTTATTGGCCACCAGCTCCTGGAGGTGCAGAGCCCCACCTCCGATGAAACAGAAGGCGGGACAGACGGGCCCCGAGCAGTCCACGCCGCACTCCCAGAGCTCACGGAAGGACACAGCGTCGTAGAAACTCACCTTGCCCTGCTCATAGTCCAGGCAGATGCCGATGCGGGGGGGCAGGGGCACGGTGCAGCCGTTGGGGTCGCGGGAGGTGAGGGCTGAGCCGTGGGACAGCAGGATTTTGCCCATGCCGATGGTGAGGAAGGCGTAGGGAGGAGGTGCCTCCACTGTTGTGTCCTCTGCCCCGCTGTCGTGGCCGCTGTCGGGGTCATACCTGTGGGAAAAGGGACAGGTGAGTCCTGCTGATAATATCACAGGCTGGAGACCCCCCCCTCCCCAAAAAAACCTTATAAATATGATTGCCTAGCAAAAGATTTTGATATGGAAACCGTAAGTGAGGTTGAAATGAAAGCAGTTTTTGACTGAGTGGCTGGAGAGCAGCAATGCGGATGCCTGAAGATCTTTTCCCTTTGTTAAGATAATGCCCAAGAGCCAGCAGAGACCCTCTCCAGGCATGACAGGAAGGGTCCAAGATAAGGTTTAGAAAGTTGTAAAACATAGTAATGTAGCAATTCCTATATCATATATATATTGTATGTATAATGCATACAATATACAATATGTATACAACACATACAATTCAATATACAATACATACAATTCAATATACAATGCATATAATACAATACACAATGCATACAATATACATATACATACTATATATATATACATATACATACTATATATATACATACATTATACATAAATCTACATTGTATGTAAATGTTAGAGAATTTGTATCTTGTATGAGGTTGGTTAGTGGAAATTAGAATATTCAACATAGAAGAAGATTTATGGTGTCGTAAATGGGAAAATCACTCTCTTACTTCCCTCTGTTATATCTTAGAAGTCTTATCACCCCCCCCCCCCACTCTCTTTCTGCCCTGGCAGCTCCCAGCAGCACCCTTTGCAATAAACTCCAAACTTCAAAACACAGAGAACACCTGAATGTGTCCTGACCACCACCCACCCCCCTGTAAAGACAGAAAAATCCAAACACCACCCCCCCCCCCCACCACTCACCTGGGGCTCACCACATCCTGCGGCACTTGGAACCACTCCTGCAATTTGCTCTCCAACCCTACTCCCACCTTCACCAGGTAAGAGCTGGGATCCACACAACAAGCCCAGTAGCTCTTGCCCTGGGTGATGGCCACGTCGCCGATGACCAGGTCGATGGACAGGTGGCAGCTGGTCATCAGGCGCTCGGCCGCGAACAGCATGGGGATGCCGGGCACGCTGCGAACCGCCCGCTGGTCCTTGCTGATGGCCAGCCGGTCCCGGTTAAACCCCCAGCGGTTGTCCAGGAAGAAGTTGAGGACTGTAAAAGGGAGCAGAGGAGGAAGAAGTAGGAATGTCCCTTATATAGGTGTGATTGATTAGCAGAAGGTGTTAAGGATGTAGAAAATTGTAGGTGAGGTTGTTGCTCTAACGCTGGTTTTATTTCAATGTAGGTGATTGAAGATTTTCTCTCTTTAAAGGTCAACTCCCTTTGTACTTGTTGCAAAAACCCCCTTTGTTATCTCACTCCTCCAGGCTGTTCAGGAAGAAGTTGAGGACTATAGGGGAGCAGAGGAGGAAGAAATAGGAATGCCCCTATAGGTGTGATTGTTTAGCAAAAGCTGTTAAGGATGTAGAAAATTGTAGGTGAGGTTGTTGCTCTAACGCTGGTTTTATTTCAATGTGGATGACTGCATGTAAATGCTATAGGATTTGTATCTCGTATCAGATTGGTTAGTGGAAATTAGAATATTCAATATTATTGTATTGTAAACTATCTTACCTCACTTACTTTGCTCTTTCTTCCCACTCTCTTGCTCTTACACCCTCGGACACCCTCTCTCTTGTCCCTGCACCCCTCACCCTTGTTTTACCCCCTTTGTTATCTCACTCCTCCAGGCTGTTCAGGAAGAAGCTGAGGACTGTAAAGGGAGCAGAGGAGGAAGAAATAGGAATGCCCCTTATATAGGTGTGATTGCTTAGCAAAAGGTGTTAAGGATGTAGAAAATTGTAGGTGAGGTTGTTGCTCTAACGCTGGTTTTATTTCAACGTAGGTGATTGGAGGTTTTCTGTCTTTGAAGGTCAACTCCCTTTGTACTTGTTGCAAATATATCAGAGCCAGCAGAGACCCACTCCTGGCATGACAAGAGATAAGGTTTAGAGATAAGAAAGTAGTAAAACATGGTAATGTAGTGATTCCTATAGGCTGTATGTAAATGCTATAGGATTTGTATCTTGTATCAGATTGGTTAGTGGAAATTAGAATATTCAGTATTATTGTATTGTAAACGGGAAAATCACTCTCTTACCTCACTTACTTTGCTCTTTCTTCCCACTCTCTTGCTCTTACACCCTTGGACACCTTGCTCTTGTCCCTGCACCCCTCACCCTTGCTTTACCCCCTTTGTTATCTCACTCTGCATCTGGCAGCTCCCAGCCGAGCCCTTTTCATAATAAACTACAAACCTCAAGACCAGAATTAAACAAACCTACAGAAGAGGAGGGGTGACTAGGACAGCCCAGCAGAGTGCCCTGGCTCCATCCAAGCACCCACCCCCTCTCACCTGGCGCTGGTGGTGTGTGCAGGTAGATATCCTCGCTGTAATCCCCGAATCCCGCCTTGTTGTAACCCTTCACCCGCAGCACGTAGACGCTGTCGGTGTCCAGGTACTCGACGAGGGCGCAGGTTCCCCGCACCTCCTCCCTCCTCTGCCACAGCTTCAGCCCCTTGGTTTTGGCGTCGGTCTTGCGGAATTCCACCGTGTAGTGCCAGGCGGGCGGCGAGTGCTGCGGCAGCCGCCAGCACAGGAAGATCTGATCGTAGGTGTAGGTGCGCTGAGTGTCGATGACCGGAGCCTCGGGAGCTGCGAGGGGGGAAAAAAAAAAAGCAGCGGCCGGCATCAGGCAGCATCCCCCGCCCCCGTAGGCGGGGAGGCGGCCGGACGCAGGGGAGGGGATATTCCGGCATTCCGGACGGACGGACGGACGGACGGACAACCAGCAGAGTTCTAGAGGGGTCTGACTGCGGAGAGCGTGTGTCAGCACCGAGGAGAGCGAGAAGTCGGGGAGACAGAGGAGCTGCTGCTGTAAGAGGGGGGGGCTCCAGGGACCAGACAGGCCGAGTGCAAGTCAGGGAGGAGGGAGAGAGAAAGAGAGAGAAAGGAGGCAGTGGAAGAGGAGGAGGAGATGGGGATGGAGGGTGGTAGAAGGTACTGGCAGGAACAGAGGAAGGGTGGGAAGGAGAAATGAAGGTGGAAGAAAGGGAAGGAAAGGATGGGAATGGGGTAAGGAAGAGAAAGGAAACGGGATGAGGAGGGAGGTAGAAATGGGGTAAGGAAGAGAAAGGAAACAGGATGAGGAGGGAGGTAGAAATGGGGCAAGGAAGAGAAAGGAAACAGGATGAGGAGGGAGGTAGAAATGGGGCAAGGAAGAGAAAGGAAACAGGATGAGGAGGGAGGTAGAAATGGGGCAAGGAAGAGAAAGGAAACAGGATGAGGAGGGAGGTAGAAATGGGGAAAGGAAGAGAAAGGAAACAGGATGAGGAGGGAGGAAGAAATGGGGAAAGGAAGAGAAAGGAAACAGGTTGAGGAGGGAGGTAGAAATTGGGAAAGGAGAGGGATGGAAATGGCGAGAGGAAGAAATGGGATAAGAGTAGGATGGAAAGAGGATGAGAGGTAAGGAAAGGGTGGGAATGGGGCAAGGAAGAGAAAGGAAACAGGATGAGGAGGGAGGCAGAAATATGGCAAGGAGAGGGATGGAAATGGGGAGAGGAAGAAATGGGGTAAGAGTAGGATGGAAAAAGGATGAGAGGTAAGGAAAGGGTGGGAATGGGGCAAGGAAGAGAAAGGAAATGGGATGAGGAGGGAGGTAGAAATGGGGCAAGGATAGGGATGGAAATGGGGAGAGGAAGAGGATGGAAATGGGGTGAGAGTAGGATGGAAATATAGAAAGAAGGGAAATGGGGCAACAACAGGGCAAGGACAAGGTGGGAATGGGATGCAGAAGGGGAAAGAAGTGGGGTGAGCAGGACAGAAATGGGGCAAGGGGGAAAGAAATGGGGCAAAGAAAGGGATAGAAATGGGGAGAGGAAGAGGACAGAAATGGAGTGAGAGTAGGATGGAAATATAGAGAGAATGGAAATGGGGCAACAATTAGGCAAGGATAAGGTGGGAATGGGATGCAGAAATGGGTGAGCAGGACAGAAATGGGGCAAGGAGGCAGATGGGAATGGGACAAAGGGGGAAAAAATTGGGCAAAAAGAGGGATGGAAATGGGGAGAGGAAGAGGATGGAAATGGAGTGAGAGTGAGACAGAAATGGGGTGCAGACAAGAAGATAAATGGGGGAAGAATGTGGACATAAATGGAGTAAAAGGGGGACAGATGGGCAAGGAAGGAGATGGAAATGGGACAAGAGGAGGAAGAAAATTGAACAAGAGGAGGGGTGGAAATGGAGCAAGGAGAGAATGAAAATGGAGTGAGAATTGGGATGGAAATGTGGTGACACTAGGATGGAAATGGAAAATGGGGAAATGGAAAGGGGATGAGAAGAAAGTGGAAATAGGGCTAGGATGGGGTTGAAATGGGGCAAGGGAAAATGGAAATGGGATGAGGAGGGGGCATAAAACTGGGTGATGAATGGGACAGAAGTGAAGTGAGAATGGAACAGAAATGGAGTGAGGAAGGGGATGGAAATGGGGTGGCAGGGGGGAAGAAATGGAGCAAAGAGTGGGATGGAAATGGGATGAGAGGGGGATGGAAATGGGGTGAGAAGGGATAGAAATGGGACAAAGAAGAGAATGGAAACAAGGTAAGAGGGGATGGAAATGGGGTGAGAGGGAGAAGAAATGGGGCAATAAAAGGGATGGAAATGGAACAAGGAATGGGATGGAAATAGGGTGAGGGGGATAGGAATGGGGTGAAACGGGGTTGAAATGGGGCGAGGAAGGTGATGGAAATGGAGCAAGAAGTGGGAAAGAAATGGGGTGAGAGGGAATTGAAATGGGGCAAGGATGGGGATGGAAACAACAAGAGGGCACAGAAATGGGTCAAGGAAGGGGATGGAAACAGAGCAAGAAGTGGGATGGAAATGGGGTGAGAAGGGGTTGAAATGGGTCAAGGAAAGGGATGGAAACAACAAGAGGGCACAGAAATGGGGCAAGGAAGAGAATGGAAACAAGGCGAGAGGGGATGGAAATGGGGTGAGAAGGGGAAGAAATGGGGCAAGGAAATGGATGGAAACGGAACAAGGAATGGGACCGAAATGGAGCGAGAGGGGGGTGGAAATGGGGCGAGGATGGGGACGGAAATGTGGCGAGAGGGGGTGGGAGGGCAGGAGGAGCAGATGGAGGAGGAGAAGGAGGAGGCAGAGCCACCGGCTGGCAGGACGGGGATGGAGGGATGGGATCGGGATGGAGGGATGGGATCGGGATGGAGGGATGGGAAGAGAGAGCGGGGCCGGCTCTGGGGCAGGGGTGTGACTTGCCTCAGTTACTTCGGTGACGCCTGCCTCGGCAGCGGCTGCAGCCTATAAACAAAGAGAGGTAGAAGCAGGTCTGAAACGTGTCGCCAGCGGGGCCGGCAGGGCCACGCGGCTCCTGCCCTGCGGGAGAGCGCCCGCCCTGGCAGCGGGGCAGCTCCGTACTCACCCTCCGCACTCCTGCTGCCCTCACCTGGCACCCTGGCCCTGCCTGCCTGGATGCCCCCTGGCACAGGGAAGGGGAGGGATATTTCTGAGGGGTCCCTGACCGGGGAGGGAGGGGCACCGGCAGATCGGCGAGCGCGGCGCGGGCTGCGCCTCGGCACGGGGCACAGCCGGTGCCCGGGTCCCGCTGCCTTTACCTCGGATGAAAGCCAGGTCAGTGAGCAGCTTCAGCTCCCTGCTGACATCCAGCTGGAAGTGGCTGAAGGAGGCGTTGGCTGCGGGACGGAAGCTCTGCAGCGAATCGGTGGCCCTGAGGATCCTGCAGCACAGGAGGGCGGGGGGATGTCACGGTGTCACCTCGGGCACCGCCAAAGTCCCGACGCCCCCAGGCTGCCTCCTGTACCTGTTGTGCAGCTGCTTGGCAGCCTGGACAAAGCAGGGGTGGTCAGTCTCCTTCAGCACCTCCTGGGCATAGCCCACCATGCCTGAGTTCTCCAGCATGGCCTGGTGCTCACGGATCTGGCCGTGCAGGCTGGCCAGCCTCTCCTGCTGGCACTCCTCAATGGCCTGAAGCAGCGTGGCCCTTTTCTCCTCCAGCATGGAACACAGCCCCTGGATCAGCTGGGACACCTCTTCCTTGGCCTGTGAGCCGTTCACCTGCCGGGCACAGACATGGCAAAGTGTGTGGCACGTCCTGGGGCTGCCTAGGGACAGCTCAGGGACAGATGGGCACCCTCTGCCTTTACCTCTGTGTGCTTCACTGTCTCCTCCAGCTCAGCAATCTGGGTCTGCACCGTGTCCTGGCTGCTCAGGATGTAGGCGAGGCTCTTCGTCAGCTTCTCCTGCAGGAAGGTGATGAGATGTCACGCCAGCAGCCCCTGCCCCACACCCTCCATCTGCACTGGGGGCTCTGTGGTGCCCCAAATTCCCCACAGAGCCCCAGCCCAGCCCCAGAAACCCTTACCCTGAGGGCCTGGTAGGCGCTGAGCACTGGGGTGATCTTGTGGCTGGTGTGGGTGCGGCGCACGCGGCAGAGCTGGCACACCAGCCTCTGGCAGGTCTTGCAGTAGTGAGTCACCTCCTCCTTGTGCTCTGGGCACATCAGCCCCTGCACAGACACAGGGGGGCTCAATGGGGCTCTGCAACCCCCTCCATCCCTGCAGAGTCCCAGCCTTGCACCCCAGATCTTAGAATCATGGAAGGGTTGGGGTTGGGACTTAAAAGATCATCTTGTTCCAACCTGAGGGACATCCTCAACTGGACCCCATTACTCAGAGCCCCACCTTGGCCTTGAACACTTCCAGGGATGTGGCATCCACTCCTTATACAAACAACTTGTTCCAGTACCACACCACCCTCACTGTAAGAATGTTTCTCCTAATATCTAACCTAAACTTACTCTCTGTCAATTTGAACCCATTGCCCTTTGTCCTGTCATTCCAGGCTCTTGTAAACAGTCTCACCCCATCCTTCCAAAAATTCCCTTCAGACACTAGAAGACCACAATTCAGTAACCCCAAAATTTCTCTTCTCCAGGCTGAACAACCCTAATTCTCTCTTAATCCCCCAGCAGAGCAGGAGGAGCCACGAGGAGAGATCATACCTTGGGGCGAAAGGTGAGGGTGGGGGGCGTGGGCTCATGCTGGGCTTTCTGTGTACCCCAGGGGTGGTAAAGCTTGAAGCACTCATTGCAGAAGCTGGATTTGCACTCTGTGCAGCCTTTGGTGGCCTCCAGCTGTGGGGGCTTGCAGAACTGGCACATGATGGCCGCGCTGATGTTGATGGTTTGCCGGTAGCGCTCCACCACCCGCTCCAGGGTCAGGTTACGGAAGAGGCTGCCCAGACCCCGCTCACCCAGGTCCACGTCCCTCTGGCAGGCAGGGCAGGGGAAGCTGATGGTCTGGGGGTGCACAGCACCCCGCTTGCGCCCTGGGTAGGTGCCAAAGCCTGTGGGAGGGAGGCAGGGAGGGGGTCAGCAGGGTACAAAGCACCAAAGTGGCTCAGTCCTCCTGTGGGGGAGTCCAGGGTGCTGTCCCCATGCCCACCTACCAACCCTTCCAGTTGTCCCTGTTCCCAACAATTCCAGCCATTCCTGTCCTCTCCAGCCATCCTCATCCACTCTGTTCCTATTCCCTCTGCCATCCCCTCCAGCCATCCTCATCCCCTCTGTTACTCCTATTTCCTCTGCCATCCCCTCCAGCCATCCTCATCCCCTCTGTTACTCCTATCCCCTCTGCCATCCCCTCCAGCCATCCTCATCCTGTTGTTCTATTCCCTCTGCCATCCCCTCCAGCCATCCTCATCCTGTTGCTCCTATCCCCTCTACCATCCCCTCCAGCCATCCTCATCCACTCTGTTCCTATTCCCTCTGCCATCCCCTCCAGCCATCCTCATCCCCTCTGTTGCTCCTACTCCCTCTGCCATCCCCTCCAGCCATCCTCATCCCCTCTGCTGTCCCCATCTCCTCCAACCATTTCCAACCCCTCCAACCATCCATTCCTGTCCCCTCCAGCTGTCCCCAAGCCCTCCAGCCATCTCTGCCCCCATCCCCTAAGCCACCCCTTGTTGCCCCATCCCTTCTGCCAGCCCCTCCAGCCCCACCTGACTTGAGGAGCCGGTCGAGCCGATCGGGTTTGGGGACAGCCCTGCGTCCCAGGCGGGGGCTGCGGGTGGAGGGGGTGGCTGCAGGTGAGGTGGGCTCAGAGGTGGGGTCACAGTACAGGTGGCCATTCTGCAGCAGCACCTCGCTGGCACACACGTGGCACACGTTGTGGGTGCAGGGCAGTGCCAGGGGTTGCTTGTACATCTCCTTGCACACTGGGCACACCAGCTCCCGCTCCATGTTCTTCATGCTGGTCTGCGGAGAGAGCGGGAGTGTCACCTGCCTGTGGCACAACAGGGCTGGGAACAGCACCAGGGACAGGATCAGAATCAGGGCTGGGACTATCACTAGGGCCAGGACCAGCACCTGGGCTAGTATCAGCATCAGGGTAGGATCAGTACCAGGATTATGGCTGGGACCAGCACCAGGGCTTGGAATCAGCATCAGGACAGGGATCAGGATTGGTACTGGGATCCAGGCTGGGATGGAGACAAGGACTGGGACAATCATCAGGGCAATGATGAGGCCTAGGGCCAGCAACAGGGACAGGATGAGGACAAACAACAGGACCAGCACCAGGATGAGGATCAGGGCTACAGCTGGGATGGGGAATGGAGCTGAGGTCAGCAGGCCAGGGGCCAGGACCAGGGTCAGTGTCAGGACCAGCACTGGGATAGGGGTGGGGACTGGGACCAGCATCATGGCCAGGATCAGGCCTGGGAGCAGCATGGTCCAGCACCTGGATCAAGCCACAACTGGGGCCACACCAGGACCAGGACTGGGGCCAGACTGGCACCAGGACCAGCATCATGGCCAGTATCAGGCCTGGACCAGCAGCATGGTCAGAATCAGGACCAGCACTGGGATCAGAACCTGGATGGAACTCAGGCCTGGCATAAGGATGGAATTGGAGCTGGGTGCAGAGCAGGGCCAGGATCAGGACTGACAGTGGAATGTGGACCAGGGCCACCAATAGGATCAGCACCAGGATGGGGCCCAGGGCTGGGATGAAGATGGTGGCTGGGATGGGAATGAGGACCAGCACTGGGAATAGTGCCAGGATGGAGCCCGGGGCTGGAATGAGGATGGGAACTGGGATGGGTGCTGAGATTGGACCAGGATGGAGATGGGGGCTGGGATCAGGACTGGACCCAAAGCAGAACCCGGACTGGGACCAGCGCCAGCACCGGGCTGGCCACCAAGATCGGGGCCGGGATGGGGCCGCCCCCTCTGCACCCGGTGCTCCCGGCACGGTGTGCGGGGTCCCGCTGCATCTCCCCGAGCATCTCTGCGGTGATTCGGGGTGCGGGTCCGCTACCCGCCCACCCTCAAGGGCATCGCCCTTCCCCCCCGGTCCCCGCCGCGTTGCCACGGCGACCCGGTCCCGGAGGACCCCCGTCCGCCCCCCGCCGCCACCGCGGCCGCTCACGCTGATGCGGACGAGCGCGTCCATGATGGAAGTGAAGGTCTGCAGGTCCTCGCCCTCGGCCATGGCTCCGGTGCCCAGCGCCGTGCCTGCGGCGGCGGCGGCAGCAGCGGCGGCCGCGATCGCCCCGGTGTGTTGCAGGGAGCGGCGGAGCCGGGGGAAGGGCGGGGGGCTGCGGCGCGCATGCTCGGCGGCGCCCGCCCCGCCGGCACCGGAGGGCGGTGGAAGCACCGGAGGGGCGGCACCGGTGTGGGGGGTGGTGAGGTTCGGCGCGGGGATGCTCTGGCCGCGCTCTCGCCCATCCCCTCACGGGGAGCGGCGTCGGGGGTTGGCTGCGGGCGGGATGAGCATGACACTGGTACCGGCGGTGGTGCCGGGGGTGGTTCCGCGGTCGGTACCGGGACCGGTGCTGGATGTTGGCGGGGGGTCCCCTCCCCGCGCTGTTCCCGTCCCCTCCGCCAGAGGGCGCGCCGGACGCCGCGCACCTGCAGTACCGCTCCCGGCCACCCGGGGGCGCGCGCGCGGGGAGGGGCGGGGCGCGCCCGCGCACGCGCAGTGACTCAGTGCCGGCGCTGCTGCCGTGTCCCCGCTGCGCGCATGCGCAGAACGGCGGCACCGGGAACGGGCTGAGGGCACCATGGGTACGGGGGAACCGAACGGGGGAAAAAACGGGGAAAAGGGATGGTAATGGGAATACCGGGGGCACAAAGGAGCAACGGAGGTAATGGGGGTAACGGGAAAGGAGGGGAATTAGGGGTACCGGGAAGGAGGGGAATGGAGATGTAACAGCGGAGAGCGGTACGGGGGGCACGGGGATAACGGTATGAGGGGTACCGGGAATGGAGGTGATACAGGCAGAACGGTACCGGGGGCACGGGGATAACGAGGCGGGAGCGTTAACCAGAGAGGCGGAATGGGTGGGCTCAGACCCCGGTCCTGCTCCCGGTACCGGTACCGAGCCCGGTACCGGTACCGAGCCCGGTCCCGTGTCCCAGCCGTAGGTACGGGCACATCGCTGGCGCTGTCATCGCTGCTGTCGCTGCTGCTGTTCGCCGGGATGCAGATGTACAGCCGGCAGCTGGCCTCCACCGAGTGGCTGACCATCCAGGGAGGGCTGCTGGGCTCTGCGCTCTTCGTCTGCTCCCTCACCGTATCCAAAAATGAGCCCTTTGCTCCCTCGGGGGCTTCTGGGGGTCATCAAGGGGCTGCTCGCAGCTGTTTGGGAGGGGATGGTGGGGCAGTGGGATCAGGGGGGGGTGGGGGAGCAGGGATAGAGGTCGGGGTGAGGCTGGAGCTGAGGGGATGGGAACAGGCTTGGGAGGATAGCAGGATGCTGTTCTGTCCCTTAACCCCACAACCAGGCATTCAACAATCTGGAGAATCTCATCTTTGGGAAGGGTTTCCAGGCCAAGATATTCCCTGAGAGTAAGTGTTGTGGGAGCCCAGGGGGTTCTTCAGCCCTGTTCTGCAGCTGTGGCAGCTCCCCTTGAGCTTTTCCTGAGCCTGTGGGAAATTTATGCTGCCCCCTCAATCACAGTGTCTCCTGCTTCTTCACAGTCCTCACCTGCCTCTTGCTGGCCCTGTTTGCCTCTGGCCTCATCCACCGGGTCTGTGTGACCACCTGGTATGTCCAGAGCTGTCCTGGAGGGTGGGGAGTGACCACAGGGGCAAATGAGGGTGACACTTGGGAGGGGGGCCCAGGACTGCAGCACAGTGGGATCCAAGGGAAAGTGTTGGTTTAGGAATGGCAGGGGAGTGGTGTTGGGGTGACCCTGACGTGTTCATGCCCCCAGCAACTGAGCAGCCTCTTCCCTTTTGCCCTCATAGCCTCATTTTCTCCATGGTGGGTCTCTACTACATCAACAAGATCTCCTCCACTCTGTACCAGTCCACAGCACCCGTCGCTGCTCCTGCCAAGGCTGTTGGCAAGGGCAGGAAGAGAAATTGATGTCCTGCTGCCCCTTCCTGGGGCAGCCCCCTTCCTGTGGCCGATCCAGGACTCCCCCCTGCCCAATAAAGCCATTTCTTTGTAGCTTCTTGTCCCCTCTGCCAGCTGCTGTCCCAGTTCCTGGCCCTGCTGCGTTCTGGTGAGCCTGGGTTAAGTTCTGGGTTGCCCAGGGAAGCTGGGGTTGGTCAAGGAAAGAAGATGTGGTGGTGGCATCTTGTCTGCCCATACCTGCAAGGGAGGAAGATCCCAACAGAGCCAGGATTGGAGCAGACTCTGGGCAAGGGGGGCTGTGGGGGTCCCAGCAGCTCAAGGCTCCAGCTCCACCTGCCACCAAACCGCTGTGCTGGCACAGCTCAAGCTCCTGAATTTGGCGGGACTCACAGATTCATTTGCTCTCCGCAGGACACCGGGGTCACCGGTGGGTCACCGGGCTGCCCGGGTTGGGGAGGGGGGGATGGGAACGGCACTGTTCCCGCAGCCGTGGGAGGGCGGGCGGGACTCGCTCCCACGCCGGGCCCCTGGCACCTCTCCTGCCGGACGTGGAGGAAACCAGATGCTTCCTGCGGGTCGCGGCCGACAAACCCGGCGCTTCCTGCGGCACCGGGAGCGGGGCCGGACCCGAGGTTCCCGGTGGCGCCGCGCTCACCGCCTCCAGAGGCGCCAGCGGGCGCTGCTCCATGGAACTACAATTCCCAGCAGCCCGCGCGCGTCGCGCTGCCGTTACGTCATCGCAGCGCCGCGCGCGGGGAGCGGGACCAGCACCGGGACCGAGCCAGTGGGGGTGGGGTCGGTTCTGTGCCCGGTTTTATGAGGGGCTCGATCCGGCGGGTGGAAGCCCAGAGGCCGTTTTGAGCTGTGCTGTTTTCCTCTCATGGTTCTCCCACTCCCCATCTCCCCTCAGGCCGCCATGACCAAGCTGGCGCAGTGGCTGTGCGGGCTCGCCCTGCTGGGCTCGGCTTGGGCCGCGCTGGCTTTGGCCCCGCCGGGGCTGCAGCCGCCGGCCCCGCTCCGCCAGGGCGCTGCTACCGCTGCCCGTCCTACCTGCTGGTGGCTTTTCGGCTGCTACTCTCCCTGGCTACCGTGGGCTACCGAGTGGCCAACCTTCAATGGAATGCGAGGAGGCGGCGGCCGAGCTGCAGGAGCACATCAAGGCGGCGCGGGCAGACCTGAGGCGGCGGGGGGCTGCGCCCTCGAATCCCAATAAAACCCCGCTGCCCGTGCTGTTCTGTGACCAAGGTTCTGTTCAGGGACTCGGGGAAGGGGTTGTGGGTATTGCTGGAAGCCCCTCGGGGGAATCTCAGTGATGTGCGAGGAGGGTTTGGGGTTTTCTGTCTCTGTGCAGGTCCAGTTTTCCCACCACACCCGGTTCTGTCCCTCATTGAGCTCTCTGGAACTTGGTACTGGAGTGGGATGTGGGACAGAGCCGTGCCCTGGAGCCCAAGCACATTCCTGGCTCGGATGTGGTTCACCCCAGCGGGTGAAACACAGAAATCCCCCAGTAATTGCACAAAAAAAAGGCAGAAAAACTTCTAATATCTGCCCCAAAACCCAGTGAGTGTCCACGGACTTTAAAGGAAAAACTGGAAAATGGGTGGGCAAATTCCTGGAGGAAATACGACTTAAATGGCACAAAAATGGCCCAAAAACTCCTGGAGCAGGTGGGAAGAGGGAGGGGTGGGGGGCTCTGTCTGGGTCCCCCCATCTCTGCTCTCTGACCCTGTGTGCAAAAACCTGCTGCCCTCCTGTAGCCAAAGGACTTTGGGATTTTAATTAGCAGCTGTGCATCCTCTGCAGAAAGGAGCAGTTGGAGAGGGAGGGAGGGACTCGGGTTAATTAGCAGGAGCAGCTAATTAGCTGGTTTCCTGAGCAGCAAAAAGCTGGTGGGAGCAGGGTGGGAAGTTCCCAGCACTGACTGCACAGGGGGTGGTTGGGGGTTGACATTGCCTTGGATTTGGCCAAGGCTTTGGCAGGGTCAGGATCACAGCACAAAGACAACAATGCTTTGGGGGCTACTGACAGCCTTCTGGGGGCTACTCACAGCTAAGCAAGGACTCCTTGTGATTATTAAAAGGGGCTACATCCATCCATCCAGTGGCTACTTGTGGTCATGCAGGGGCTACTCATGACTCTCCAGGCAATCCCCTCCCCATCCTGGGGCTACTTGTAGCCATGAGGGGGGCTATTGAGAGCCAACAAATGGCCATCAGGGGTTACTGACAGTCCTCTGTGAGCTACTCAGGACCATCAGGGGCTACTTGTGGTCATCTAGGGGCTACTCACAGCTGTCTGTGAGCTACCCATGAAGTTGTGCAGGCTACTCATGGCCATTCTAGGGGCTACTCACTGCATTCTAGGGGCTACTCACGGCCTTCTAGTGGCTACTTATGGTCATCCAGGTGTTACTCAGGCCAATCCAGAGCCTCTACTCCCAGCCCATGTGGCAGCAGCTCCTCCCTGCCTGGAAACATCCGGGAGTTGGCACAAGGGGCCACGTCACGGCCGCTCCCGGCACGGGACAGCCGGAGCGACCGGTTGGCAGCCGAGGTGTGTCAGGGGAGAAAGCTGCCCTTGATGAGGCTGTGGGGCTGTGCTGGGAGAAGCTACAGGGAGTTCTGTCAAGACAGAGCTTGTCTTGCTTCCCTTGGCACCGTGCTTTGTTCCTCTGTATAGATTTTTCCAGGTTGTGTGTGAGCTGCATCCTTCAGCGGTGTCATCTGGTTGGAGTTTGGGATGAGGTTTCTCACTCCTGGGGGTATCCTGCATCTTTCTGCAAGGCTCTGCTGTCTGCTGGGTGATTTGGCCTCTCATGTCTCTCCACCAGCCCAATATCTTCATTCCAGATCTCTGTTAATTGGTTAATTGACATAGAGTTGATGTTTGATCTGGGTCTGCTCGATCCATGGGGGTTTAGAAAGGATTTTCATTGATTCCCAGTTTCCCTGGCATGGTGGCTGCCCTGTCAGTTCCACAGATTTTTTTTACCCCCTTGATGTGATGGGTGGCTCCTGTAGCTCAAGGGGATCAGAGCAGTGCTCTCTTCCCTGGGATCCCAACACCAAATGAGGGTTTGTCAGAGCCCAGGGTGTGTCAGGAGGAGCCCCCACCTCAAATAGCCCCTTTATGGCCATAAGCAGCCCCTGGTTGGCCACAAGGAGCTCCCAAAACAGCTGTAGGGCCAACAGCTCTACCATCCTCTGCAGCAGCACCTGGAGGGAGGTACATGAAGCAGGCACTGGGAAGTCTCTGATTTATTAAAAGGCACTTGAATCCATACAAAAGTGACACGTGGAACCCTGAAAGCCCCATCCTAGTGCCAGGCAGGGCCATGGGCACAGAAAACTCTCCTCCCACCCTGAGATTTGAGGGGCTTAGGGCACCCCAAACACATTGCTGAGAGCTCCAGGGGCTTTTTCTGAAGGATGCAAGGCTGGAGGTCCTTCCTGGTGTCCCACTGGGAGTGACAGCACTTGGGGCTCAGCAGTGGGGCCAGCCCAGGCTAGATTTGGGGTGCTCCTCAGGGCACCTCTCAGGCAGGCAAGGGGCTGTAGGGCTTGTCCTGCTCTGGTCTGTACCTCTGGAAGAGCCAGAACCGTATGAGGCTGGTGACAATCCCTGGCACATTGGGGACCTGCAGGAGAACATGGAGGGAAGAGTGGATGTACCCCTCCCCCTGTGGTGCTGGGGGAGGTTTATTGGCCTCATCCCAGCTAATTAATTAAAATCAATAGTCATCATGCTGAGCCTTGTGACCCTTGGCTGGGTGACACACTGAACAGGGCCAGCCCCAAGCCAAGTGCTCAGCTGAGCCATGAGAGGGGAATGGGGTGGAACGGGATAGGATTGAGTGGAATGGGATGGGGACAGAACAGAATGGGACAGGATAAGGTGGGGTGGGATGGGATTGAATGGAGAAGGGTGGGATGTGGATGAAGCAGGCCAGGGTGGGATGGGATGGGATGGGATGGGATGGGATGGGATGGGATGGGATGGGATGGGATAGCACCCCTTGGCATTCCACCACCCCAACCCACTGTGATGTAGGGATCATGGAGCTGCAGGCCATAGAGTGTCCAGCTGCTGGAGGCCACAAGGGTGGTGACAGTCAGGGGGAAGGACAGGCACCGTGTCGACTTGCTCCGGATCACCTTGGCCTGCAGGAACAAATGTCAGGCAGAGCCCAGGCTGGCAAACCCCAGCTCTGCTGAACCCCACACACCAGATCAGCCAGTGGTGAGAGGTACATGGTGATGGTGAAGACACTGCAGAAGAGCCCCAGGCGTGTCAGTCGCATCCCTGTGTCAACCAGGTTGGTGAAGTAGCCATAACCAGTGACCACCACAGCCAGGAGCAGCAGGATCTGCAGCAGCACAGGGCGCTGGGAGGGACAGCAGGGGGACATCAGGGTGAGGATCCCCCATCCTCCCCATCACCCCAGGCCCCTGCCTCACCTTGGCAGGGCTGTAGTAAAGATACACCAGGATGTAGAGGGTCTGTAGAGTTGCCCCGATGGCGTTGACAGTGATCACTGTCCCGTCCCCCTTCAGGCAGCCATAGCCCAACCAGCTCAGATTGCTGCAGGGATATGGCACAGGCACTTGGCTACAGCCTGGGGATCCCCCTGCCCCTCAAATGTCTGTGACTCCCATCCCCAGGGCCCAACCCCGCTGTACTTGGCATCAGTGGTGAGGAAGGGCAGGAATTGGATGTTCTCCACACTCTTGGTCGCCAACATCTGGCGCAGGTCAGACCTGGGGAAAGCAGAGGGTAGTGGTCTCCTGAGTGGCTGGCAGTGCTGGGGTGGGGGGCTCCAACAGGCACTGCACCCCTTCACTCTCATTCCCCTGAACCCCCCAAATGGGAATCATCCATCCCCATCACACCCCAAATCCCCCTGCACCACCCATCCATGGTCCACTGCACCCCCAAACTGGGCCTAGTGCCCTCCCCATTGCACCCCCAAACTGGGCCTGATGCCCTCCCCACTGCACCCCAAACTGGGCCTGGTGCCCTCCCTATTGCACCCCCAAACTGGGCCTGGTGCCCTTCCCATTACACCCCCAAACTGGGCCTGATGCTCTCTCCACTGCACCCCCAAACTGGGCCTGGTGCCCTCCCCACTGCACCCCCAAACTGGGCCTGGTGCCCTCCCCACTGCACCCCAAAACTGGGCCTGGTTCCCTCCCCATTGCACCCTCAAACTGGGCCTGATGTCCTCCCCATTGCACCCCTAAACTGGGCCTGGTGCCCTTCCCATTACACCCCCCTTATGGTCCTCACTCCACCCCCCAAACTGGGCCTGATGCTCTCCCCACTGCACCCCCAAACTGGGCCTGATGCCCTCCCCACTGCACCCCCAAATTGGGCCTGATGCCCTCCCCATTTCACCCCCTTATGGTCCCCACTGCACCCCCAAACTGGGCCTGATGCTCTCCCCACTGCACCCCCAAATGCCCCTCCATGGCCTCCACTGCAGCCCCCAAAATTCCTCTGGTGCCTTCACTATTCCACCCCCAACCCTCCCACCAAGCCCCACACTGCACCCCAAAACCAGCCCTAATGTCCTGATTGCACCCACGGCTCCCCCTACACCCCCAAATCCCTCATCACACCCCAAAACCAATCGCTGGCTCTCCCATCGCCCCCAACCCTCACGCCCCCCCCCCTCGCGGCCCCGTCCGCGCTCCCCATCGCCCGCGGCCGCCGCCGATCGCTCACAGCCCGGTGGCGAACATAGCCAGCGTGCGGCCAAGCAGAGGCCGGCGAGCACCGGACAGCACCATGCCGGACACCGGGAGCGGCGGCGGCAGCGGGGCGGGGCGGCACGCACTACCGGGGAGGAGCGGCGGGGATCCGGCTGCGAGCGGGGGGAGCACCGGCGGCACCGCGCTCCGTTCGGTTTGCAGCCCTTAATTTCATGTATTGAATGCTCTCCTTCAGGTCTGGGGGTTCTCAGTTTTTGGGGGTCTCATGTGCTGGTGTCCCCAGAGTAAAGCACATGGGGGGTCCAGGTTACACGCCCCTGTGACTCCAGTTTGTCACCGCTGCCTCTTCCAGGAGTCACACATTCCTGTGATAGTAATTCCCCAAATCCTGCATGCCTGGCATCCACATTTCCACAGACTTCAAGTCCGAGCAGGGGGAGTAGCACCGGGGTTGATTTTGAGGGGTGAAGTGCAGGGTGCACCCCCTAATCTCATGTATTAAATGCCCCCTTTCAGGTCTGGGGGTCCCCACTTTTAGGGGTCTCATGTGCTGGTGTCCCCAAAGTAAAGCACAAGTTTATACAGCCCGGGGGGTTACAGACCCCTGTGACCCCAGCTTCTTACCCCCCCTCATTCTTGTGACAATTCCCCAAATCCTGCATGCCTGGAATCCATGGGTTTCAAGTCCCTGTGACCCCACTGTCCCACGGTGCCCCAAATACCCTGGGGAGGATCACTCATCCCTATGACTTCAAGATCACAACTGTCCACAATCCTCTGTCTCTAGGGACCCCCACATTTGAGTGTTATGCATCCCCAAAATCTCACCCCTCCAGGACTCTCAATTCCAGGGGCCTCAAATCCCTGACACCCCATCTCCCACATCCCTGGGGTCACCCCAAGTGCAGCCAGGCTGAATCCTCTACCCAGCCCCGGGAGTTTTGGCTCAGGCCCCTCCTCACCACAAGGATTTGTCCCAGGAGCTGCTGTCCCCCACCTGGAATCTCACTCCACCGCTGGGGGAGGGGGCCCCTACCCTCAGGGGAGGCCTTTGTGTCACCAGATAAAGCCGGCGACAGTGCCAGCCACTGTGGCACTTGGCCACTTAACAGCCCCGTGCAAACACCAGCCAATTAATTAATTAACCAGCCCAACCCCCCGCAGCGGCCAGGAGAGCCTGGCCTAGGAGGGTGGGGGAGGTCTCAGGAGCTCAGCATGGTTTTTGGTTATTTATTCCCAACAATGGTATAAAAAGTCCCGTGTTAGAAAGCTGTACAAAGGGGGTGCTGGGGGGACCCCTCTGGCACCCAGCAGAGGGGAGGGATGGGGAAGGGCTGGGGGATGAATGATGGGGTAGGGGTGCAGCACGGTGAGGAGTGGGATGATCTTATAACCCAGCTCCCCTGGCTGCGGGGCATCTCCAGCCTGTCTGTGCTCCCTGACCACTGACACGGGGGTTAAGTGGCCCCCTGCACCGATGTCACTTGGCCACCCCCACGTCCCCGCCTGCAGGACACATTCCAGTTCAAATCCGAGCCCCGAGGGTGGTGGGCAAGCTCAGCTGCGGGGCAGAGGTGCCAGCCCCCTGCCCCTCTCCAGTCTGGGGCACTTCAGCCCCTCCAGTTCCAGGCTCCAACTTGGCCTCTGGCTGCCAGGACCATCCTGGAAAGGCCAGGGAAGCCTGAAAGTCTCCAGCTGCTCCAATGGCTTTGTGCCCTCCAGCCCCATAATACTGACAAATCCTTTTGTCGCCCAGATGTGTGCAGGGCAGGGCACCCGGGGCAGTTGAGTGGGGACCACGAGGGGGTCCCCAATAGCTGCAGCCTCGGTGAGTCCAGGCACATAGGGCAGCTCAGAGCCCCTGCCACAGCAGGAGGGGCAGCAGGAGGCTGAGGAAGGTGAAGGGGCGGCTGCTGCTGCGCATGGCTGAGTTCTGCCCCACGCTCCTCAGCACGTGTGCAGCTGCATCGTCTGGGGGGTGAAAAGAGAGGAACCATCAGCAACCACCAAACCCAGAAGACAAGCTGTACCCCAAACCAGCTGCACATCACCCCTACAAAGGGCTGTAACCAGCCTGGGGGCCTCAGCCAGCTCCAGAGCCCTCCAGGAAGGGCAGATGAGCTTAACCCAGTAGCCCTGGCAAACCCCTGTGCCCCCACCTGCCTCAGCCTGCCCAGGAAGGTAACAGAGCTCAGCCTGGTGCCCCCAAGAACCCTCTGTCTCCCCAAAAGGGAAGCTGGCTCAGCCCCAACCCACAGCCCCCAACACACCTGCCTGGATCCTCCCCTTCTGTGTCGAGGCCGGGGCAGGCGGTGCTGGAGCTGCAGAGCAAACAGGGGGGTCACACCAGGGAAGGGAAGCACCCCAACCTTCCCAAAAAATCCCGTGGGTTGTCCTCCTTTCCTCCCCCACCATCAACACCTCCCTGGCCAAGCCATGCATGCCCACACCCCGGGCTGGCCAGTGGCCACAGCCTGGCCATGACTCAGCTTAGCCAAGGCCACACTGGGCACCGGCGCCACGAGTGAGAAGGAGGGGACATGGGGGGGGCCCTGAGGGGGGTGGGGGGGTGATACTCACTGCCTTTGCCTGTCACTGTCACCTTCAGCTTCAGGCAGGCTTCACCGTGGTGGTGAATGGGCTTGGCTGTGAAAGGAGAGGTGGGTTAGGTAGGAATGGGGGGAGCCCCATGGCAGCACCTCAGAACCCCCCAAACACTCACAGATGTAGTAGTAGCTGTGCCCCTCCCTGAACTCCTTGCCCAATGTGAAGGGAGTGAAGCGCTGGAACTTTTCTGAGAACTTCTCAGGGCCGTGCAAGGCGCTGGGTTTGTCACATTCCCAGCGGATCTGCTCCTTGGAGCGGGGCTTGCAGGCCTGGTACTCCTCCAGCTCCACCAGATACAGCGTGTAGCGCTCCATGGCCCGGGGGTCCACGCTGCCCTCCTCATAGTGAGGGCAGATGATGTCCAGGTAGTCATTGAGACGAACCTCCACCGTGTAGTCACTCCACAGAAACCTGTGGCAGAAGGGTGGGCACGGGGGGGGGGGGAAGGGTCAGCTCTGCACCCCCAAACCCCCCAAACTAGGGGGCCCACGGCAGTACTAGTAAGTGGAGGCACCCTTGGATCCACCCTTCTCTGTGCTGAGTCTTGCAGCACCTGGAATAGCATTGAAATACCAACCCCCTCCTTCACTCTCCCTCCGGCTTGGCCCCCCGGCAGTGAGTGGTGAGCGCACCCCACTTCCCAGCGCTTCCCAAGAGCCAGGCGGCAGGGAGGGGACCCGCTGGGACGCGCACCCTGCCCGCACCCTGCCCGGCCCAGCGCTGCCGGAGCAGGAGGCGTCGCGGCTCTCGCCGTGGGGCAGCCAGCCCGGCTCCAGCTGCGCCCCACACCCCAGCCGGGGGGGGGGGGACACACACGCTGGAGGACTCCATGGGGTCGCCACCTCGCCGGCTGTGGTGGCCTTGAAAAGGCACGGCTACCCACGGGGAGCACCCCCTGCTCCCCAAAACCTGCGGGGGGACACAACCCGATAATCTGGGGGAGTTCTACACTCATGGGGGACACGGTCTAGGGAGGGGAGAGAGCCCCAGAGAACTTGGGGAGAGAGTGATTTAGCCCAGAGGAAGGAGGGGAGCCCCACGTCTCCCCATGGGGCACCCCTAAAACCTGGGGGTCTGGAGAGTGAGGGGGGGCTCCCCAAAAGCCAAGGGGGACACTCGTAAAGCCTGAGAGAGGCTTTGGAGGGTGAGGGGCACCTCTACAACCAGGAGAAATCACGGCTCTGGACGGGGGGGAACCCCTAAAGCCTGTGGGGGTGTTTCTCGAGATGGGGTCACCCCGCAGCCCCAGCGGCCGGTGAGCGAGGGGGGGGCTCGATCCAGGTCTAAACCCCCCCCGCACATCCTGCCCCGTGTTTGTCAACACGGTCCCCGGGGCCGGCGCCGGGGCTGGCGCCGTGCCCCCCCCCCCGCGGGAAGGAAGCGGCCCCTTCGCACGGCCCTGGGAACGGAAAGGCTCCCCCCGGGCGCACCTGGAGCGGCCCCGCCGCCCCCCGCACCGGCCCCGCACCGATCCCGCCGCCCCCCGCACGGTCCCGCACCGATCCCGCCGCTCCCCGCACCGAGCTGCGCACCGAGCCCCGCACCGGCCCCGCCACCTCGTTCCGCACAAAGGCCGCCGGGGAGCGGAGCGGCGCCGCCCGCGCCCTCGGGGCGGCCGGTGCCGGTCCCGGTGCCGGTCCCGGTGCGTGTTTGGTGTCACTCACCGGGGGTTGGAGCTGTTCCAGAACACCGTGTGCCGATCGGCCGCCGCTGCCCAGCACAGCCCCAGCCCCAAGAGGGCCAGGGGCACCCCTGGCTGCCCCATTGCTCCGCGGGTGCTGCGCTCCACGGGCGGCCCCTCGCCCGCCCCCCCTCTTTAAGTACGGCCCCGCCGCCGCCCCGCCCCCGCCACCGCCCTGAGCTCTCACAACAACACACGGGACGGGGCGGGGGGGGGAACGACACACACACACACGACACACCCCCCACCGGTATCGATAAGGAGGGCGCAAACCTCGCCCCACACCGAGATTGGCACTAATCGGGGTATAAACACCTCCCCCCACACACTGGGAGCGGGGTGGGGGACGCAGACCCCCCCCCCACCCCCCTACGGGCAAAGGGACACACTCCTCTCACAGCCAGGAGCACACCCCCTAAATACACACACAACACACTCACCCCGAGCTCCAGGTCCGCCCCGCCCCCTCCCCACATACCATCCCCCCCACGGGAGCGGCACAGAGCAGGGGCAGCCCCCCACAAGTGACCCACACACACACCGGCACCCCACGGCAGTCCCCACCGCCCACGGTCCCGCGTGGGGTCACCTTCACTGGAGGGCAGCCTGGGCTGATCCTCACAGAGTGACCTCGGAGTTTCAGGGAAGAGAGAACCCTTCTTACTGGGGGATCTGGGTGAGGGTGTGGAGCAGGAGCTGTGGATGCAGAGGAAGATCTGTGGGTGCCCAGAGGGGCGTCTGTGGGTGCAGGATGGGGGGCTGGAGCATGGGGAGCAGAGGGTGCAGGATGGGGGGCTGAGGGTGCAGAAGGAGAGCTGTGGGTGCAGGACGGGGACTAAGTGCAGGACAGGGGGCTGTGGGTGCAGGACAGGGGGCTGTGGGTGCAGAGGAAGGACTGTGGGTACAGAATGGGGGTCTGTGTGTGCAGGACAGGGGGCTGTGAGTGAAGGATGGGGGGCTGTGAGTGCAGGAGGGAGAGCTGTAGGTGCAGAGGCGGGTGGGCACAGTGGGCACATGGGGGGGGGCTGCAGGTGCAGAGGGAGAGCTGTGGGTGCAGGATGGGGGGCTGCAGGCACAGAGCTGGGGTGGCACAGCAGGCACAGAGCCGGGGTGGCACAGCGGGCACACAGGGGGCTGTAGGTAAACACAGGGGGGCTGCAGATGCCGATCTGGGGTGGCACAGCAGGCACAGAGCCGGGGTGGGCACAGCAGGCACAGAGCCAGGTGGGCACAGCGGGCACAGAGGGGGCTGTAGGTGCACACAGGGGGGCTGTAGATGCCAAGCTGGGGTGGCACAGCAGGCACAGAGCCAGGTGGGCACAGTGGGCACACAGGGGGCTGCAGGTGCACACAGGGGGCTGCAGGCACAGAGCCGGGGTGGGCACAGCAGGCACAGAGCCAGGTGGGCACAGTGGGCACACAGGGGGCTGCAGGTGCACACAGGGGGCTGCAGGCACAGAGCCGGGGTGGCACAGCAGGCACAGAGCCGGGTGGGCACAGCGGGCACAGAGGGGGCTGTAGCTGCACTCGGGGGGCTGCAGATGCCGATCTGGGGTGGCACAGCAGGCACAGAGCCGGGTGGGCACAGCGGGCACAGAGGGGGCTGTAGCTGCACTCGGGGGGCTGTAGATGCCGAGCTGGGGTGGCACAGCAGGCACAGAGCCGGGGTGGCACAGCGGGCACGCTGCCACTGCCTGGCAGGAGCGCGGTGCCTCGCTGTCGGCTCCCATTTGCTCCGACACGGATCCATCCGTGTCCCGGACGGCGCGCGACGCTTCGCCGCGTGTTGTGAAGCGATAACTCAGCCGCATTTGCAAAACAACTTTCCTCTTGTTTATTCCATAATGATCCATTGATTGTGGGTAATGTTGCATGCCCTGTGCCGCAGCGGGCGCGCAGCTCTCCCCTGGCACGCGGCGGGGGCTCCGGCAGGCGCCGGCACCGCAACCTGAGAGTGGCTCTGGCTCCTGCAGCCACGGCATCCAAAGGGCACAGGCTGTGGGGTTGTGCTGCCCCACATCCCTGCTGCATCCTGCAGCTTCTCTCCCCACACCCTCCTCGCTCGCTGCTTTGCTCACATGCTCCCTGCTTGTGGCCAGGCCTGACATCATCCATAATGACAGTGTGAGGCCTCTGTTTCTGAGGTGCCGGCGTTGCCGTGGCTTGTACTGGGGAGCATCTCCTGGGAACACCCCCTGGGATCTCAGAATTGGAGCACTGCACGTGCAGGCTACGGGGATGGGTGCAGCCAGAGGGTGTATGGTCCCTGCATGGCTCTGATACTGCTCCCTCCACATCAGGGACTGATGTGCCTGGGGAACCAAGGCAGGGAGCAGTGACAGAGGGAGGGCTGGGCAGCCCCTGATGCTTGAGCCCCCTGTGGCACCACGCTGGATTCATCCTGAACCACTGGGTTGTGGTACCCCTGTCCCATCTGCCATGGCCCCAGCCCTGGAGCAGAGCCACCAGGGGATAGGGGCAGGGAGTGAAGACACATGGAAACACTGAGACCCAGTATCTGGCCTGGAGTGGAAAGACAAGCTCATATCCTCTGCTGGGGGACAAGCTGGGGATAGAGGTGCCCCTTGGGACACAATGGTGGGGCACAGGGTGGGCAGCACCCTGGGTAGGGTGTGTGCCCACCTGCAGCAGCACTGGGAGTGCCAGTGGTGCTGTGCACACGGTGCACATGGTCATGGCCACGGCACCTGGGGGCAGGTAACAATGGGCTGGAACTGGTGGCGGGACAAAGGTGAAGCAGTTTCGTGCTGTAAACATTGCTGCTGCTCCACGTGGGGCAGGTGGGGCCGGCCAGAGGCCACCAAACTCGTGACAAAGTGTTTATGGTCTGTGGGCTGGGGACACCCTGGCTGGGATGATGTCACCTGTACAAGGCTGGGGGAAGAAGAGGAGCCTGGTCCAGTTTGTGGCCGGGAGCGAAGGCCACGGTGACGTGAGGTGCTGGCTGCGTGCAGCCCGGCAGGTAGGCATGGCAGGTAGGCATGGCCTGCTGCCAGTCTGGTGGGGGCAGAGCTGCAGTCCCAGAGATGTCCAGCTGTGCCAAATCCTCATGCCTTTGGCCAGAGAGCCCTGACTGGGCAGGGGAGCTGCCCTGAGGTGAGGCAGAGTCTTGTGTCACACGGCTGGTCCTGGCACACATTGCCTGCCTGGATCTGCTGCCCAGGCTGTGAAACCCCAAAGTACCCAAGGGGAACCCAAACCTCAGTATTGGGGTCCCTTGGGGCAGCTGGGCTTGGAATCCCCTTTATGAGCTCCCCAGAGATGACTCCTGGTGGGTCTAGGCTGTGCTCAGCCCTAAGCACAGACCTGAGCCAGGTGGCCAGTGCCCACCAAGCCATCAGTGGTGCCACACATGAACAAGAAGCAGTGCCAGGGTCGAGGCAAATGGCAGGAGGGATCCTGCAGGCAGAGCTCTCTGTGCCAGGGCAATGACTCCAGCTCTTGCACCCCCCAGGCCACCCAAGCTGTGTCAGGCTCGCTGTGCCACGTGCCACCAGCATGGCACCACACTGGGCCAGCTGCTGTGGCCAGTGCCAACCAGCACCAGGCTGGATATGGCCCTTGGCAGTGGCAGAGGTGCTGCCCCAGCCACACCATGCCCACCCTACCCTGGGTCAGCAGAGAGCTGCCCGTGGCACCTCAAGACCCCGGGGTGGGGTCCAGGGCAGGGATCACAGCCCCATGCCGGGCCAAGCTTTGTCGGAGCGAGGGGGGGGATGTGGGGAACCCGGCGCCTGCTGGGAGGGCTCCCAGGACCCGTCTGACGGGTTCTTCCCGCACCCGGACAAGCCCGGGCCGGCGGGACACCCAGCCAGCCACCGCCCAGCAGCGCCTGCCGGGTGGGGGAGAGCGGCTGCCCTGCTCTCTGGGGCTGTGAGGACCCCCCCCTTTCCCCAGGAATCCACACCGGGAGTGGGGCGGCAGCCCCTCATCCCTTGCTACCCCTCCCTGGGCGCACTGGGCCCCCCCAGCCCCGCAAAGAGCAGGGTCAGGAGCCCACGGCTACTACCCTGTGTGTCTATGGGGGTCTGAGTGCCCCAGCAACACCCCCCTTTAGACGAGACCCCATCCCCAGGCACAACCCAGCCCTCACATCCCCATGGCTGGAGGCGTTTTGGTGGGAGGGGGAGATGACGGCGTCCCCCATCCCGCAGGAGCCGCCAGCGTGCGCCAGATGCCCCCAAAACAGGCAGGAGCCGGCATGCCCGGCAGAGCCAGACGCGCCGGGGGGGGGTGATCCCGGAGTTCCCATGGGGTTGTCAGCACCCCGTGTCTGCTCACTGTAGTGAGGAATGGCTCTCCTGCCATCGCTGCTCCCAAATTCCACCTCAGTGCCCCCAGGGCTGAGGGCCCCCCCGCGCTGCCCTTACCTTCAAGCGCTCCTGCTGTCCACGCTGCATTCCTGCCTGCTCCAGATGCTCCCTGTCGGCGCTGGGGGAATCGATGGGGAACAGAACCAGCGGTGGGGAGCACCCTGCATCCTCCTGCCAGCGGTACCGAGCCCGTGGCCGGAGCTGTCGTGCCTGGCAAGGCGAGTGGCACGGTGGTCAGCCCTCTCCTGAACGCCTGTCCTGGCAGAAGCCCCCCCCGCGATGGCCAGAGCCCCTCCTGGAAGAGCTGGAAGGGCTGGAAGTGCTGCACGCCACCATGACAGGGATCCCTTTTTTTATCCTTTTATTATTTTTTTTTATAGACTAAGAGCAGAATATGAAAATCACCAGCCAAAGCACTTGAAAAAAAGATCGAGAATGTTTTTTTTTGTTTTGTTTTGTTTTGTTTTCCCCCAAAAAGTGTCTGTGCGTTTGCATAGGTCGGGTCTTCACGGAAGACGAGGAAAATCCAACACGTTCGACTATGTACAAGCCAGCCCGGGGCCGGCGCCGCTGCCTATGGTACAGTATAGATATATCTCTGTAGTCGCTCTCTGTACAGTATGTATAGATCTATATGGGTATGTACAGACTGCCCGGCCACGGGGGTCCCTGCTCTCATCGGGGAAAGGGACACCGGGGGGGCTGCGGGCACGACCCCGCCTTCCCGGGATGGTGTCGGCGGGAGGAGCAGCGCGCCCAGCCGCGATCCCTGCGGACGTGGCCGTGTCATCCTCTGGCGAGTCCGGCCGGATCGGTGCGTGCCACGATCCCTGCCCCGCGGGGCAGCTCTGCAGGTGGCTCTCCGGGCAGGGGGAGGTGGTCTCATGGCGTTTCCCCTCACCAGGGGCAGCAGATCGGGGGGAGCCCACTCGGCAGAGCGGCGCTGGCCGGGCCCCCGCGGGCACCGGGAGCTACGAGGCCAACAGAGTCATGAGGAAAAGAGCGGCGGCCACGGCCAGGGGCAAGTGTTCCCGCTTGGGGCTGGTGCCGCTGATGCTCTTCTCCAGCTTCGGCATCTCCGGGTTGAAGTTTTCTGTGAGGAGGAGCGAGAGGGTGAGGAAGGCAGCGGGGCGGCCCCAAACCCCCACCCCGAAGCTGGGGCTGCCCCAGGGGCGGCGGCGGGGGGGGCGCGGGGACGCGGTGCTGCGGGGCCGGGGGCTGTGCCTGACTCACCCAGGTCCTCGATCTTCACCTCAGGCCGCAGGGTGAACTGGGGCAGGGTGGGCGCCAGCTTCTCCCCGGAGTGCGACGCTGTGGAGGGAGAGAGGGGACATGCTCTCTGGATGCCCTGCACCGCACTCTCCACTGTCCCCTCCCCCAGGAGGGATGGGGGACCCACCGGCCAGCCTCGCCGCCCCCGCTCGCCCACAGCCCCCGGGATGGGCACGGGGGTACTTACTGGAGGCGCAGCAGACAAACACCTTCATCTTCAGGCAGGCCCGGTGGTGGTTGTGTGTCGGCGTGGCTGCAAGGCAAGAGCGTGATGAGAGGGGATCCACGGCAGTGATCCCAACCCCAGGCACCCCGAGGCTTGGTGGGTCTGGGCAGAAGAGGGGTCTGGTCCTGCCCCGGGGTGTGCTCCGGGCTGGGGGAATGGAGCAGCATCCCAAATTCTGCACCAGCATCCCAGCCCTGAACCCTCAGCCCCAGCATCCCAACCCAGCACCAGTATCTGGCACCAACACTGCAATCCTTCAGCAGCAGCCCTTGAATTCTGATCCTGCATCAGCATCCTGCGTCCTGCATCATCATCCCCCAACACCCCATCATGCACTGGCACCCCCATCCACACCCCAATCTTCTTCCCAGATCCCTATCTGTTCCCTGCATCATTTTCCCCCTCACCCTCTTGCTCCTTCAACCCCTCCCAGAGCTCCGAGTGCCCATTGTCAGGGGAAAAACAGCTTCCCAATTTTAGGGGTGCAGGATAACCAGCTAAGGGAGTCCTCCCTGGGGACAGGACTTGAGGGGACCCATCTGGGGCTTGGGGGCTGTACGGGGGCCACCCCCCCGCCGGCGCCCCACGTACATATGTAGTAGTATTCCTGCCCCGCACGGAACTCGTAGCCCAGTGAGAAGGCGCTGTAGCGCTGGAACTTCTCCGAGAACTTGATGGGGCTGTGGGGCGCGTGGGGCCGGTTGCACTCCCAGCGCTTGAAGCCCTGGCTGGTGTTGCAGGTGCGGTACCCCTCCGCGTTCACCATGTACAGCACGTACTGCTCCAGCCGGTGCTCGGGCACCGAGGCGTTGTAGTGCGGGCAGTAGATGTCCAGGTAATCGTTGACATTCACCTGCACCGTGTAGCCCTCCCGCCGCAGGCTGCAAGGGAAAGAAGGGAGGGGGAGGTCAGGGACACGCCTTGCAACTCCCCAAATTGTTCCCGTCCTCCAAGGAGACCCAGAGGCTGGATGAGGGGCAGATTGGAGTGAAGGCTGGAAGTCTGGGAACAGTGATAACCCCCGTTCAACCTCTGTCTGGAGCCCCCGACACAGTGAGACCCCTGCACAACCTGAGCCTCGTGTACCCGCGGAGCAGAATCACCATCCTGGAGGGCACGGGTGGACTCGGGGTGGGGACAGGCGCTGCTGGGGACGGGCGTCAAGCCACATGCAACAGGTGGGATGAGCAAGAGCACCGGCATACGAGACGGTGCTTCTGGGTCAGCCTCAAAGAGGAGACGATGGACAGACAGACCCAGCCGGGAATCAGGGTTCCACAGGCACCAGGGTCTCCACGGGACACGCTCCGTGGGTGTGCGAGGACATTCCCTGGCATTCCCAATTTCCAGCAGCCTGGAGCCGACCCACCGCTGCCGCCCACCACGGCCCCGGCACGCGCCGCAGCTCGGAGCCAGCATTTCTCACCCTGCTCTGGCTAATCCCGTTAGTTCGTTAATGCCGTAAAGGGTGGCCCTGGGGGAGCCTCATTTACATTGATTAGGAGCAGCAATCCCCTCAGATCCACTCAGGAGAGGCTCCGCTTGGCTCCTAATCCGCGCCCGACGGAAATCCCGGCCGCGGTAATCCTCGCCGCCGCGCTGACCCGCTGCTCCTGCCAATTAATTATCACCCGGTGCTGGCTCGCCACCGAGCCGTCGCGGCGGCACCGGACCCTGACCGGACCATGCTGCTGCCTCGGGGGTCCCTGACCCGCATCCCGCAGGACACGGACCGCAGCATCCCGGCACACGTGGCCGAGCTCCCCTGTGCTCGCTCTGGATCACCTTTTCCCACCTCTCAGGGTAAACCCCAGACCGTGAGCCCTCAAAACATCACTCCGGGTCCCTTTGGCTTTGTGAGGTGGGGGCTCCGCCACCCCTCCTGGAGCCCAGCGGCTCCCTGGGTCTCCCCGGCAGGGCTGGGCAAGCAGCGGGCAGGGCTACGCGTGCAGACGCCCCACCCTGCACCATCGCCCCCGGCGCTGTTTGAGGAGCCCCGGCACTCCGCCAGCGCCCGCGGCACCGGGAGCCGAGCGGCGCAGACAGAACCGTAGCGGGACTCGCTGTCGGGAGGCAAAAAGGGGGCCCGAAAAGCGGCAACAGGGGGGTCTGATGGCAGAATTCATCACCCGTGGGACACGGAGCGCAGCCCCACGCGGCCCCTCCCTCGCTGCGCAGCCGCTATTCCGCAGCCCATCCCGGCACCCGCCGGCAACTGCTCCGCCGGGAAGGTGCTGAGGCAGCCACCCTTGCTGAGCGGGCGCCGGGACCTTTCATCTTCCCCCTTTGATGTGGTGGGAAGGGGGGCGGGAGGGAGAAAAAGGCTTGTTATTAAAGAAATGGCCCCAAGGAGAAAATTGCAATTAACTCCACGCGGGACGCAGAGCTGGGACGCCAGCGTACCCCAATACCAGCTGCACCACACTGGGGCAGGCCCGGGCTCCCCACGGCCGAGCTGTAGCTGTGACATGGGACAGAAGGACTAGAGGAAGCCTCACAGGTGACACACTGTCATGGGGTGATGGGGAGCAGTAACCCCCCATTCCCTTGTGGCACCCAGCGCTGAGACACAGCCCCCTGGGACCCCACGCTGGGGCTCGTTAAGCCATGGCTCATTAAGAAGTGTGGCTGCTGATAAACAGCCTCACTAACGAGGCACCAAAGTGTCCCCTGGGCTGGGGGACACCAGCACCCATCATGGCAGGGTACAGGAGCCCCAGGTGGTGTGGCAAGGGCCCCGTGGTAGTGAATCCCTCGGGCATTGCCAGCTGCCGTGGCACGCTGAGAATCCACCAGGCATCAGCATAATTTGGGAGGGACTGGGGAATTACCCCACATGGGGAGAGCTACTGGGCCACCACAGCCTGAGGCACAACCAGGCAACCCTGGTAGCAGCTTTGGCCACAAAACTGTGTCCTTGCCACACTTGGCTCCTGCACAGTCACTGCAGAGCAGAACCTCACACAGCTAGATACCCCCAAATCCTGCAGCCTGCTCAGTGCAATGATCCAAGTGCTACAAAAGCTGCTGACAGCATCATCCAGGGAGCCCTTGGGCCTTGGTTTGGGTTGGAAGGGGAGGAACAGACACTGAGAGAGGGACTCTGCCTCCTTTCTCACCAGCACCCACTCCAGAGCAGGCATGGGCTGCCTGGTCCCTGCCAACTCCACAGCTATGAGGAAGCACCAAACTGGGCAGGGATGGAACCTCAATATCCCAAACTCTGGCAGCCATGGCATGGCCAGTGGGGATGGTGGGCTCTGGCAGTGCCCAAAGGGTTAAATGCGTGAGGAGAACGGGCAGCATCACTTCTGCACGACTGCGTTTGTAGAGCAGGGCTTGGTGAGGCAGTGGTACCTTCCAGCAGCCTGTCATGCTGGGCAGATGGATGTCCCCTGGCAGCACCAGCCCTGGGCTTGCTGCCCACCGGCCCCACACCGGAGGGACTCCGGTGGGACCCCGGTGGGACCCTGGTTACCTGGCACGCCGCAGCCCCCGGTGAGCTGGGCGGCCGCTCCGCTCCCATCTGCTGCCATAAATCCGGCTGCGTGCCGCACGCTGGCTCCCACTCTGCTGGGGAGCGCCTGGTGCACTGCAGCACGCCCCAGCAGCGGTGCCACGGCGGGCAGCAGACCCTGTCTGGACCCTCACACCACACAGACTCATCCCCATGGTGCTGGAGAGGCTCGGAGGGCAGCAGGGTCAGAGTTGGGCTCAGCACCCCGCATTGGTGGTGCCAGCGGTGAGGAGCAGGGCAATGCGGGGTGTCCTCGGTGTGGTGCCCCCCCAGCACTGGACAGCCCCCAGCACAGCCAGGCTCTTTGTTTGGCTCCAGCAGCTTCGTCCTTTTGGCGCATCCGGGGCTCATCCATCACCCGGGGAACAAAAAAGTGCCATTGATTTACGAGTCCCCTTCCCGTCACCCCGCAGCACAGCGAGAGGCAAAGGCGCATCGACCAGCGCGGCCGGACGGAGGGACAGACAGACAGACCGACCTTTCATAGGGGAGATGGAGGGCTCAGCTTAGCCCCCCTCCCCCCCGTGCCAGCCCTCCCCACGCAGCCAGCGCTGCACAGTCACGGCGCCCAGACGGCCACGCACACGCGCGCTGGCTCGGCAGACAGCGCCTGCGACGCAGCCCACGCACGCGGGTGGCACCGAGCCACAGCACAGTCCCGTCCCCCCCCCCCCCCGGCCGCGCCTGGCACACGGTGTCCCCGGGGCCACCTCCCTGCCTGGGGAATTGGGGATGGGGGGATGGGGGATGGGGGAGGAGGGAGGTGAGGGCTGCTCCTCACGTGGAGGGAGTGGGGTGTCACCAGGGATAGGGACAGCCCACCCCAAGCATCACCCTACAGGTGCCCCCAACACCCCCCGTCACTATCGACGCCCGTACAATCTCTGTAATCCCAACTAAAGCCGGCACCTTCCCGTGTTGCTAACAAGATCAATGAGATTTCTAATTGGGTTTTAATTAAACCATCAATCTGCAACCGGTGACTCAATTACCAGCCCGGGCAGGAGCAGGTGGCCTCGGCCCTGTTGCACCCCCGACACCGCGGCCGCTTCTCCCACGGGAACGCCGTCGGCGCTGCCGGGGCTCGGCGCCGCCCAGCCCCGTGACTCACGGGGCTCTGCCCATGGGCACCCGCTGCTGCCAGAGCTGTGGCAGGGATGGATGGCTGGATGGGGTTTCTGGGTGTCCTAGGACCAGCCTGGAGGGCAGAGCCATCCTAAGGATGCCAAAGGTGGTGTTGTGGACGCTGTTCCTACATTCAGCTCTACAAGTGGGCACTGAATTGCCCCCTGCTTGGGCACAGCTGCCCCACACCTTGCAGCACCTCCTGTTGGATGCCTCCAAACCTGCAGGTTCCTCCTGATGTGCGTGACTCCATCCTCAGCCCTGTGGGTGCTGGTGGATGGGAGGGGGGGATCCAGCCAGCCACAGCCCTGGGATTTGGGTCTGGCTGATGCTCCAGACCTGCTTTGCAGGGATGTGGCCCCTCTCCTGTGTGAGATGCTCCCCAGCGAGTCTGCGTGCACTGGGACTTTCCAGAGCTCACTCCAGCCCTCTCCAGAGCCCACTCCAACCCTCTCCAGAGCCCACTTCAGCCCTCGCTGCCTGCGACAGTCTCGGCCAGATAAAAGCCACCTTGAAGAGGTGAGTGTGGTGGCAGTGACAGGGCTAGGGGGAGCTGCAGGAGCTGGGTGCCTGCACAAAGTGCCAGATCCTCCCTGCACACAGGTGAGCTCTGATCCCCACACCACAGCCAGGCACTGGCACCCTGTGTACCCCCATCTCACAGCATCCCCTGCTCTGCCCCCTCCATGGCACCCAATGCCCTCAGCACGAGCATCCTCAGGCCCCACACTGGGATCAGTGGCACAGTGTGGTACACCCCAACCTGCTCTGGGGTGCTTCTTGGGGTGCAGCAGCGTTGGGAGTGCTGGCTACATCCGTGTCCATGAACAGAGACAAATTGCTGTCCCCATCTTGGTATCTGGGACACTCAGCAGGGAGATAGACTCCAGCATGCCAGGGCCCAGCTTGTCTGGGGACACTCCAGGATCCCCTGACCCTGCTCAATGAGTCACCTCAGGGTCACAGGCCTCCCAAAAGCTACTGCTGGTTGGTCATGACTGTCCTGCACCTTTCTCCCATGCCACCAGGCCTGTTCCTAGCAGGACTGGGGAGTGGAGGGCAGGGAGGAGTCAAGGGTCATCCCACACCCCCAGGGCTTGCTGGCTGCCATCAGCAGAGGTGATGAGACAGACAGATGGAATGCACAGCTGGACCAACAACCAGGTCCAGAGCAGGAGCAGGATCTGAGGATCCCACCTTCACACCTCCCCTGGGCTTTGCCAACACACCCCAAACCCATGGCATGAGGGGTGCTCTGCCTACTTGGTGACCCTTCCTGGCCTCCTGGCACCCCCAGCCATTCCTTGCATGGCCAAGGGGTTGAGCTACCACCAGTCTCCTGCTTCCCAAGGCACCATCAGGACCACAGTGGGCTCTGTGGGCTGCTCCCTGCTCTGTAGGATCCCCCTCATCCTCTTGTCCTGCTGAGGGCAGCAACAGGGGTACTCAGGGTGGCATGGCAGGAAACAGAATAAATTCATGGGGTGCCAAGGAGTGGCCACAGCCATGCACACATCACCTCCCCAGAGATCCCTGCAGGGCCAAGCTGGGCTTGTTTATGACTCCACTTGCAGCAGTGTTGCTGGGATTTGCAGGCTGCGGCCCAGGGAGCCTAATTCCCCCCATAATTTATCTAATCCAGACACTTTGCCGTGCGGCTATAATTGCGTCCGAGCTGCCGCACTGCCTAACAATAAATATCAGCTCCGGAGTCGCTGGGACACGGCTCTGCCGCAGCCGCCCCCACCGCGCCGCCCATGCCCCGAGCCGGACGCCAGCCACGCCTGCGCTGGGGGCTGCGACACCCCCCGGCTGGGCACGGCCCGAGCACCGCCCTGTCCCTCGAGAGGCTCCAGGGCAGCTGCAGGTCATGGGGGTGATGGGGTGGGGAGATCACGGAGAGATCAGGGCGGTGCCACACGCCAGCGTGGTGGCGATGTCACGGTGTGGAGGTGAAAGGGGGTGGCGAGGGGGGATGCTGTGGGTAGCACCTCGCCATTGTGCTGAGCCTCGGCACGTCGCGCACACGCACGATTTATGGGGGGCGCGAGTTTCCGCCTGGCGACACAATCTCAATGGCAAGGGGCTGCTCCCACCCTGCACAAAGGGGTGTGGGATGGGGGGAGAGGCCGGGAGAGCCCCAGCACCCATGGGTGAGGATGCTCTGGCTGGATGCGTGTCCCCGCCACACCCCTGGGCACTCGCATCAGCGAGGGACGGAGAGGTGGGCGATGGCAGAGGGCGCAGATCCCCGTGGAGGGGGCAATGGACGCACCACAGGCACGCAGCCCCTCTTTAGAGAGAGGCTCCAGCCCAGCCCGTCCCCATGGCACATCCGCTCTCAGCTGTGGCTGCGCCGGCGAGGGCAGAAGCAGCCCCGGCGCAGGGTGTGAGGGAGGGGCTGCGTGTCCAAGGCCACCGACCCCCGACTGCTCTGCTCCCGCTGGCCACTCCCACCCTCCGCTCTCACCCCCCGCTGTCCCCGCAGCTCCGGGAGCCACCGCTGCCATCCCGGGGGTGCCACCGCTGCCGGCCAAAGGCGGTGGGGGGCGGCAGGCACCTGTCGGGCCCCCCCGCCTCCGCCGCGCCGCCGGTGCCGCTCCCGCACCCAGACACGCGGGGGGCGCGACTGGCGGAGGGGGTGCGACACCCCTGCCCGCCCCGGCGCACCGGGAGGTGGATGCTTGGGGATGCCAGACTCTTCCCGGTGTCCCCCGTGGGTCAGCAGAGGCGAGGGGGGCTCCTCCCCCGGTGCCCACGACCCCGTCGCGCCCGCACCGGGAGCCGCCGAGCCCCGCCCGGCAGCGCGGCGGCGGGGACACGAACCGGCCGGGCGGCTGCCCCCCTCCCGCCGCCGTGATCCTCGCCTTCACGGGCAGCGCGAGGGGCACCGGGGGCACCGGGGGCCCGGCAGCCCCGCCCGCACGAGGGCGCCGCGAAGAGAACGGCACCGGGGGTCCCGCAGTCCCGGTGTCGCCCGCCGCCCCCAGCGCATCCTTCAGCGCGATCCCCGCCGTGTCGCCGCCGCGTCCTTCCCGGCGGCGCCCCTGCCCCCCCACCCCGCGCGGCCCCGGGGACATCCCCCCCACCCCTCCCACCTCCCGGTGCGGGTCCCGGCGCCCCCGCCCGCACTCACTGCGGGTTGGAGCTGTTCCAGTGCACGGCGTGCCGATTGCCCAGAGCCCCCGGCGGCCCCCGGCCCGGTAGCAGCAGCAGCAGCGGGAGCAGGGGCAGGAGCCCAGCCGCCATCCTGCCGCCGCCCGAGCCCGCCGCGATGCCGGGGAATGGAGGGAGAACCGAGCCCGAGCCGCCCGCGCCCCGCGGCCCCGGCGCCCAGCTCCGCCCCGCGCGCTCCCGCCGCCGCCGCGCCCCCGCGCGCGCTCCCGCCGCCTCCCCGCCCGCCCCAGCACCGGCTCGGCACCGGCACCAGGCTCGGGCTGCGGGTCCCCGCGGGTGGAGACGCCAGGGCCGGGTCCCAGGAGGATCAGGTGTCACCGGAATCTCACCAGGACCCCCACGGGTGGGGGGCACCTGTGTAAGGTCCTGCTGACATTGGGGTCTCTCTGTGACCCTTTTGGGTGGACCCACATGTAGATGTCCCCATGCCTCTCCCAGCAGCATCAGGTGCCACTGGGGTCTCCCAGAGACACCCACAGTTGGGAGCATCAGATCCAGGACCCACCACTATTGGGGGTCTCCCAATTTTGGGAGATCTGGGCCTTGGGGCAGCAGCCCCTGTGGGTCTGTGTTGCTGAGGGAGACGTGGGTGGGGGCTCAGGACCTCAGAGTGTCCTCATGCTGTGCCATGGGTGTCACACATATTTGCAGAGGGGTTTGGCTGCCCTTGAGGCACAGGAGTGGGTGGGAGGGTGTGTGCCCATGTACCAGGACAGCGTGGCTACCAAGGAGCACAGTCACAGTGCCAGGCTCTGCCCTGACCCCCCCCAAGAGCCAACACTTGGCCAAATGCCCACTCACATAGCCAGGCCCTTGTTCTTTCCCACACCCCAAGTATTCATGGGGTGGGGGTCCCTGTGGGGAGCCATGGGGGCTGTGGGTGCTCCCCTGAGTGCTGGGATTGATCTGAGTGCCAATTCCCACTGCCCATCCTCAGGGGGATCCCTTAAAAACTGGCAGAGGCGAGTGCCAGGCGATGGCACCTTGGCACACGTGGGCACACACGGGCACGAGCAGCTCGCCCTCGGCTCCTGGCCCAGCAGCCTCTGCCCTGGCAGGGCTGGTGTCATGCATCACCTGGAGCTTTGGCAGCCTGAATGAAACCAGGAGGCTTCTGAAACCGTGGCTGGGCTTGCTGAGCCGGCCTGAGCTGCTCCTGCCAGGAGTTATCTCGCTGCCGTGGTGAGAGTGGCCAGGGTGGTGCAGTGCCAAATGTCATGTCCCTGAGTCCCCCCGGTGGGCCTGGTGACTTTTAGGCCTCTGCAGGTGTCACAGTGTAGGTGACCTTGTGCTGAGTCTTGGGGGGTTCTCCTCACAGTTTTGGGAGGAGCTCAGTGTGGAAGGAGAGCCACCCCATTTCTTCTCAGGGTCTTTTTGGCCATGTGGATGCTGCCCCAGTCCATGGAGGGGGACAAAGATGATGATGGGCAGGACCCCCGGTCCCACTCAGTACTGTGATGCTGTGCCCCAGCCCCTATTCCCCATCCATACTGGTGGCACTGGGAGCCCCAGCCCCTGCTGGAACCCTGCTGGGAAGGGGGAGGGGGCCAGCGGAAAGGCCCGGAGGACCAAAAAAGCCTCTATTAATTATTCATCCGAAGAAGTGAAGTGAAGAAAACACAACACGTGGAAAAGGGCTCTGGCTGCCTGCGGGTGGGAGTGGAGGGGAGTGCTGGGGAGGGGCTGCAGGGCCACTCAGGTGCTGCAGGGACTTGTGGCACTCATCGTCAGAGGCAGCGGTGGCATCCCGGGGTGCCGCACACCTCTGGGAGGACCCACAGCACCGCGCTGCCACCATGGAAACGCTTTGGCTCGGCAAACCCATGGCAACACCCACCTCCACATGGAAACCCCCCCGCTCATGGCAACGCACGCAGCGCCCGCACAACGCCGCGCTCACCACGGGGGTCCCCCCACCGTGGGCGCCATGTGCGGCCACACGGAGGGATGCTCTGGTGGCCACCAAGGAGTCTGGGTGGCAGAACACAGCCACGGAGCATCACGGTGTGCGCTCATGTGGAGGTGTCAGCGCCCACCAGGAATTACTCCTGGAAGCGGCACGGGGAGGGGGCTTGGCTGGGTTTTGCCTCGAGGGGATGTGGCGTCTGTGGTGGGATGGTTTGGGGACACAACCGGGTGGCTTCGCTCTTGGGCCGTCCAGGAGAGGTGGGCACAGAGCAGCCCTGGTTCCCCACTCTTTTCATGCCCACTCTGTGCTTGTCACGCTGAGGACCAGCAGCTTTTGGCGTCGAAGCGGTGGGGAAAGGCTCCCACCTGCCGTCCGTGAGCAGGGCAGGGGCAGGGGACCCTCTTCGCCCGCCTCGGTTAATATTTAACCGCGGCTTCCTGTGACAGAATGTCGCAACCGCAGAGCAGAGCCGGCATTCAATAAATCATCGCGCCGGGCTGGGAGCTGGGCTGGGGGAGTGGGGAAGGGAGGGGGGGGGCAGCGCCCAGCCGAGCGAGAGGGGGAGCCGATAAATAATTCATTAAATAAATAAACATGGTGAGAGTGCAGGGAGGAGGCAGGAGTGTAACCAAGAAAGGGCTCGGTGAACGCGGGCATGAAATATTCACCAGCCACACCTACCAGGGCCCAACGCGCTGAGCTCAGGGCTCCCCGACCCGCCTGCGGGAACCAGGTGCAGGCACGTGTCCAGCCAGACACGGCAAGAACATGCCAAAGGCATGCAGGGCGGATGGCCCGGGTCGGGGAGCAGGTAACCATGTGCAGATGAACCGTCCTGGCTGCTGATAGCTTCTCCTGGCAGCGTTTGGGGCAGCACCTCACGGCCTTATGCCGGTATTTGGGCACAGGCTGGCACTCCTGGGGCACGCTCAGCACACACCGTGTGCCCACCCGTGCGCTCTTCCCTTTTCTATCCCGTGTCCGTCGTTAAATTTGAATGAAGCCTCACGGATGGCTGCGCTGCGCCAGCGCCTTGACGAGCACCGGGCGCATCGCCTCGGGGAGGGCACAGGGTCTGAACCTTCCCGTTTCCCACCGTGAGGGGGGAAAACCCAGCTCTGGAGGAATCCTGGAGCTGGGCTTGGGTGTGCTGGCAGCGTGGGCACAGAGGAGGTGAAGATGGGTGCCAGGGAAAACAGCCACTTCCCAAAGGGACCAAACCCGAGCCCTACTGCGCACAGGGACATGGGAGCGATTCGTTAATTAGCACCTCAGCGGCCCGAGTTAATTTATGTGAAACTGGATTTTGTGGGCTTGCAGAAGAGGGTTACCGGCCACCAGCGAGGGAGCAGCGGTGCCAGGCAGAGGAAATCGGTTTCCTCATGGAGCCGCTGGATGAAGCCGTTCGTGGTTCCCAGCTCCACACCCGCCCACCCCGGCGCTGGGGCTGCTCCCGCTGCCCGGCGGGACGGAGGGAGGAAGCTGCAGGGTTCCTGCCCTGGGCGCCAGACGCCTGCTTGCCGGAACCCTGGCTCCAGCAGGATCTCTGCTGTGCCAAATCTCACCCGCCCTGGGTGTGTGGGCACCCAGAGGTGGCGGGTGGGAGGTGTGAGCCACCAGCTCCTCATGGCTCCCACAGGCAGCAGCCACGGTGCCGATGGTGTCACGGCATGAGGGTGATCCCAGGTGGAAAAGGATAACCCCAAGGTGCAGCAGAATTATCCACACTCCCACTTTAGCCCACTCTGGGTGCTGGACTGGTGTGCCAGGCAGTGCCACGGTCCCGTCTGTCCCCTGTGTCACATCCCTTGTCCCGGCAGCTCTCACGCCGGCGGAGGTTACCTGGAAGGAAGCGCCTGAGTCAGCAGCCGGCACCGGGTGACTCAGCCGGCTCCTCTCCTCTCCTCCCGCATGGCAAAGCTCCCTCCTGGCCTCAAGATCACTCCAATATCATCCACTGGTGGCAGCCCAAACCTCTCTCCCAGCCCCTGCTGCTCGGACATGGATGTGCTGGAGGGTGTGAGAGCTGTGCCAGGTGGGAGGTTGGGTAGGGTGGGCACAGCAGGGTCTGGCACATGGCCCCACTGCAGCCACAGCTCCCTGGGGAAGGGACAAGGACACATATATGGGTTTGCAGCTGGCAGCCCCAGCATCTGACTCTCCACTGGGCCTGCATCATGCTCTGCTCATCCTGGCCATGCCACCCTGGTGTCCCCTGTGAAGTGTCTGTGACATTAATCTGATGAAGAAGGGACAAGTAGTGTCGATACCCTTCTCCCACTGCACATAGATCAGGCCACAATCAGCATCTGGGAGCACTGGCAGAGGTGGCAGTGAACTGGGAGGTGCCAGGCTGGGGATTCCAGGGGTAGATCCACAGTGTGCTGTGCTCTAGGTTGTCCCCATTCTGCCCTAACCCTGCAGGTGATGGTGACAGGGGGGACCTGCAATCCCTCAGGCCCAAATGAGGGCTGGGGATGAACACAGGAAACACAGGAGCCATCCTAGGAACCTCCAGCTGGCACTGGGATATTCTGGTTCTGCCCTGGAGGATTGCTCACCTGCTCACAGCCTCTCAAGAACAGCCCATCCCCATCCCATTCCAGGGGTGACCATTACAGGTGACCATCCCCAGGGAGAAGGGCAGGGTGACACAGTGCTCCTGCCGTGCTGTGCCCTTGGTGCTGGGCAGAAATGCAGGCAAACAAAGGAGCCAATGAGCTGGGGAGGGTCTGGGGCTAAGTGTGCAGGCGCAGGAGATTCCAGAGCCTGAAATATTCATCAGGGCTGATGCAGCTCCTGCCGTCACACCAGCCCTGAGCGATGGTGTGGGGGGGCTTCAATAATGCATCACTTGGAAATGGTTCATGAGAGGGGCTGGGGGCACAGGGAAAATGGGGATTCCCTCCACTGACTGTGTTTCTGGCCAGTGATGCTGCTGGGAGCTAGGTGCTGGATAGGGGACAGAGCAGGAGGTGTTGGTGATACCACTTGGGATAGACAGGAGAGCACTAAGAGGTGCTGGCAGGTGTGGGGTGCTCTGTGCTGCTGGCACCCACCACCCGAGGGGCTGGCAGAGGACCCTGCAGCCTGGCACTGTCCAGTTGCTCCATCTGGGCTGGGTGGGGTCCCATGCTGGGCCCCCAAGCAGGGGTGTTGCTGTCACAGCCACTTTGTGCTCCTGTTTTCAGTAATTCAGAGCATCAACCTGCCTGTGCTGCACTTGCCTCTGGCCACAGGCTGGCCACACCAGCTCCTACCAGCAGCTCAGACTGGCCTGTCCTGTCCCTGTCCCTGAGCTGGGACTGCAGGGACCTGAGGAGCTGCCTGTGGCAGAGCTGGGAACTCCCTGTGCCCAGTGGATCCAGATGCTGGTCAGGCAGCACCAGGCTCTGCTGTGGTTAATGAGCTCTTTGCCAGGGAAGCTCATTAGCAACCTGAGGATCAAATGGTGATGGTGGGATAGACCCTGGAGTGTGGTGGGCCCTGCACCCCACATCCACGGAGCAGATAGATGGATGTGGGGAGCAGAGCCCAGGACACTCCAGAGCTCCATCTCCACCATCCCCACAGCATCCTCCCAGTGGACACATGCCCAGAGACTCCCAGCAGTGCAGGGAGGGTGATCCTGGTGACATTTTGGCACAGAACACCTCAGCATCCACTCAGGCACCTTTGGGAGGTGCTGCCCTCGGAGGGCACCTACCCCAACCTCTGCCCTGGAGGCAGGGACGCTGTGCTGGGGTGGTGACCTGTGTCATTTGCACCAGCCATTGAATCATTCTCCCCAGGGATGCAGAGATTGTCCCAGCACAGGGACCATGCAGACCCTCAGTCTGCAGCAGGTCCAAGCAGTGCTGGCAGCAAGGGCAGCTCCTGCCCATCCCTGTTCTGACACAGCAGGATTACTGTCCAGCAGGATTACATCACCCTCCAGCACGTGCAAGGACACAGGCATGACAGGACAGATGGACACAGGCATGGAATGGTGATGGCACAGACAACATCTGTCATGTGCATGTCCACCAGTGCCAGGCTGTCTCACACCCCAGTGACCCTCCCTGCTGCACTGACCATGAGCCCTGGAGTGGACACAAACATCACTGGGTGTGTGTGTTGGGTTGATGTGACCAGAAATGTGGATTCTGTCACCATCTGTTAAAACCAAGTGGGGTAGTGATTCCTTATCTCCTGGCACATATTATCTGTTCATGGGCCAGCTTTAAACCAGCTGGGCAATCATCTTTATCTTTCCCACAGCCCATCCTCCCTCCAGGAGCTATCACCTGTTAATGGGCCATTGTTAAAAACTGGGTGTGGCAGCAATTCTTATCACTGTGGGAGATATCTCCTGTTAATGGGCCATTGTTTAAAACTGGGTGTGGCAGTGATCTTTATCTCCTGGCACATATTATCTGCTAATGGGCCAGCTTTAAACCAGCTGGGGCAATCATCTTTATCTACCCACAGCCCATCCTCCCTCCAGGAGATATCTCCTGTTAATGGTCATTGAGTCCCAGTGCATGACTGATAAAATTCCATCATCCCACTGGGAGATGCTCCAGCTAGGGGAGGAGCCAAGCCTTTCCTACTCAGATAAAAACTGAGATTTTGGACACCAAGGGACCTTCTTTCCACTGGATTCCAGAGGAAAACCAGACCTTTCCACATCATCCCTGGACCTTCAGAGGAAACTGCACCTTCTCCAGGAGCACTGCTCCAGCTGAACCACATCTGCCACTGCAGGGGGATGCAGCCACCATTGAATGGCACTGCTGCCACCACCCTGACTGACTGACGGGTGTCAGCTTGGATTCTGGCTCTGGCAGTGTTTTGGGATTGTTCTTCATAATACTGTATTTCTATTTTAATTTTCCTAGTAAAGAACTGTTATTCCTAATTCCCATCTATTCACCTGACAGCCCCTTAATTTCAAAATCATAATAATTTGGAGGAAGGGGCTATACATTCTCCATTTCAAAGAGAAGTTTCTGCCTTTATTGGCAGACACCTGTCCTTCCAACCAAGACTGTGATGTGTGGGACCTGCTGCTCCCACCTGGCAGCTGGGATGGGATGGGATGGGATGGGATGGGATGGGATGGGATGGGATGGGATGGGATGGGATGGAATGGGTGGGATGGAATGGGGTGGGATGGGGTGGGATGGGGTGTGACACCCCCTGCACGCCTGTGCCACTCCAACCCAGTGCCCACACCCTCATTGCTATGACAGGAGCGGGCTCCGTGCATGCAGCTCCGGTTAATTAAGCGGTGCAGACCAGCTCCCTCCAAACCCCTGCTGAGTGTTTTGCTAAATTATAACCTTGACGATGCACATCATCAGGCGGCTGCTGGGGGAATGGCTGCTCCAGCCCCCCACACCCAGCTCAGCACTGGGCTGGTGCTGTGGAGCTGCCCGGCCATGGTGGCATCACGAAGAGGTGACATCCCCCAGAGTGCCAGGTAACAGGGGGCAGCTCCCAGGTGGGTGATGGGCTCTGTGGTTTGGCTCAGAGCGCTGGGGAGCCTGTGCCCAATGCCCGCTGTCCCCTCCATGCCTGGCATTCCCAGTGCCCCTCTCCTCAGGGCTCAGCATGCGTGTCCCCTCAGCACACGTGTCCCCTCGGCATGTCGAGCCGGTGGCCCCGTTTCCATGGTGACACGGAGCCATTTCCCATCTCCGGGATGCTCTCCACAGCTCTCGGGTGGGAGCCGCCGCCGCTGCCCTTCGCCCATGGGGAGCAGAGATGCGCCCCACTGCCCGGGGGGCTGTGCTGCTCCCTCCCATCCCTCAGGGCGGGGCACAGTGTCCCATGTCCCCTGTGTGTCCCGGGGCTATCCCGGCACGGCTGCAGACCTTATCCTCACGCTGGGGTGATGAGGGGTGTTTGGGGCACGCTGTCACGGCAGGGTTGGGTCGGGGGGGACTCTGGCAGCGTGGCTAGGTGAGGGGTCTGGCTTCAGGAACAACACAGAGATAAAGGGACTGTGCCACGGTGCATCTACTGTTCCTGTCCTGACAGTGAGCCTGGCATGGGGTGGGCATGGCCATGCTGTGCCCCCCACCCTCGTTGCCTGCTGTGGCTCCCAGCCCCATGGATCTTTATCCTGCTCTCCATCTCAGCGCTGCCTATTACCATTTCCCACCACTTGTTATTCCAGGTGATACATTTTTCCTTCCCAGTTTCTGAAGGTTTAACTCCCACCCACCTGGGGCACCTGACATCCTCACCCCACACTCCTCCCCGTGGCACCCCAGCATCCCGGTTGGTGTGGGTGGCACCGGGGGGGGGAGGTCGGGGTAGCCCCGAGGCAGGGGGGTGGCGAGACAGAAGGGATGGGCTAATGGAGCCCATTCCTTGAATAGATTCAATTTCTGCCGCGGCGGCTGCGGGGTGCGGAGCCATCAATTGGATTCAGGGGACGGGGAATCTGATTTGGAGCGGCCGCGCCATCAATTAGCCGTTATTGATGGCATTGCTCATTGGAAGTCGATGGGATTTGAAGCTGGTGGCAGCTCCCGCATACCAAACAACACCGGCTCAAGGACAGGACCCTGCCGTGCCCAGACCTAGCACCCACCCCAGGGGTCCCACAAGGATCTCTTGGCCTCGTCCGGGAATCTCTGAGGGTCTGGGGAAGGGGCGGTGCAATGGGCAGAGCCCCTGGAATCTCAGCATGGGTTCCTGCAAGGCACAGCCCATCGGGATCCCCACGCAGCAGGGCACAGTTATCCCCCAGAATTTTTGTACGGGGGTCCTTTGGGGGATGCCCCCACCCAGCATCCCCACATGGGGATTCCACAGGGAACAGCACCCCAGAATCCCTGCATGGAGACCCTAAAGAGCCCCTCAGCATCCCATCATGGAGATCCCACAGAGAATCTTTGTTCCCTCGAATCCCTGCACGGGGGACCCACAGGGTGCAGCCCCCCATCACCCCTGCATGGGAGTCCCACAAATCACCATCACCCCTGCCATCCCCTTGTCCTACAGGCACCATTGCCCCCCCAGCATCCCCCCAGGTGGCTACTTTGGGGGATGCCCCACCCAGCATCCTACACGGGGGTCCCTTAGGTACGGTGGTCCCCAGATGTTCACACCCCCTCCCACGGGATATGCCTCCCTCTGCACTAAGCAGCCTCAGTGTCCCCCGTGGGGATGGGGTACCCCTCCCTGCAGAGCTGGGGTGCAGGGCGGGGTGCAGGATGGGGTGCGGGGTGCAATGGGGGAAGGGCAGGCAGCAGAGCGGGGGGAGGGGAACGGCACGGTCGATGCTTTCGCTCAGCCTCTTGCCAAGCAGCTTCTTTCTCCCAGAAGCCATAAAACCTGTCTGACGTGCCCGGCACCACTGCGGCAGGCGGCCGGCAACGCCTGCGCGGCGAGGGGCTGGGGGGCCCCGCTGCGGGCAGCCCCGGGGGGAGTTGGGCGCCTCTTGAGCCCCCCAGGAGGACAAATGAGGGGCTGCACTGATGGGATGGGGGACCAAAAGCGTCAGGGAAATCTCCTGCCACTTGGCAAAGCTGGGGCATGTGGCTGCGCCAGAGGCACGACTCCGGCACGGAGCGGTTTGTGCCGTGGGATCGGCCCCCACGGCAGCCTGGGTGCCCCCACTGGGGAAGGGGGAAACCCTGCAGCCCCCTCCCATGGCCCCCCACTTCAGGGTGCATCTTATAGGGTGCGTAGCAGATGGAGAGATGGACACAGAGTGTCGCAGCTCTGTAGGCACCTCAACCACACCCAAAGGTGGCAAGGGGGACCAGGGTGCCTGGCTGGGGGATTTGGGTGAGTGACCCCCAAACCTACTGCCCCCTCACCCCCTGTCCCAGTGCTGATCCCACCGCCAGGTGTTAATTACTGTCAGCTCGTCTATAATTAAAGCTCTCTGCTGACAGGAGCCGACGACTCAATATCAAACTGCTGCAATTAAGCTCTTGGCCATAAAGGCAGTGCGGGGAACAAGGGGCAGGGACCCCCCTAGAGGAGAGATGCAGGGTTGGGGGGCACGGGCAGGGGGACGGCGGGGGGGAGGGGGGGGGCCGCACACCCGGGGCTCAGCGATCTTGCAAATACTGTATTGCTCAGTCACTACCAGGGGTTAAAACCAAACCGAGGGCACGGAGGAAGGCGTCTTCTCAGAAGACAGATCAGCGTGTCCTCGCTGGAGGAGGACACGGCAGCGGCGGATGCCGCCATCGGAGCTGCTGCCCCGCTCCGGGGTTGGGGGTCCCTGGGCCCCAGGGCCGGGGGTCCATGGGGAAAGGCACGAGATGAGGTGATAGCCGTGGGGCAGAGCAGGCGTTCGCTGAGGGGACCCCAGCACCGGCGTAGGTGGCCGGCGGGACAGTGCCAGGGCGTGGCAATCGCAGCGCTCGGCGATGCTGACTCGTGGCGATCCCGATGTGCGCTGATGCCGGTGGCAAGCGATGGTCCTGAGAGGGAGAGAACCCCGTCCAGGGATGCTTCAGGGTAGCAGGAAGGTGATCGCCCACTGCCCCGGAGCCCTCGCTGCCCCTCACCTTCCAGCCCGGAGCTCCCGGCCCCAGCTCGGCTTTGCGGAGGTCCAGCAGGCGGGTCATGGCCTGGGGCTGCCCCACGGGCTTGGGGGGTTTGGCTGTGAGGAAGAGTCTGGAAGCGGCGTCGGGGCAGGGGAGCCCATCCCCCCGCCACGGGCAGCGCCGGGGTCAGATCCAGAGCGGGGCCAGGAGCACGAACGCCAGGCACGGGCTGCAGGACTGCGATGGGACCGCGGTGCCCCGGGCAGGCACCACATCTGCCGGGGCACAAGCAATGGTCAGGGCCAGCCGGTCCCCGGGGTCCCATCCCTTCCCCCGTACTCACCCTCGGGGCCCCCGCGCCCTCGGGGCTGCGAATTGGGCACCTCTGTCATCGGCTCTGGCGCTGAAAAAAAACCCCCACCGTTGTCAGAGATCGGTTCTTTTGAATTACATGGAGTCACCCCCGAGGCTCCGGTAACCCCCAGCGGGGACTGGTGTGCCCCGGGGGCGGTAGAACCCCCGAATTTTGGGGTACATCCCCCTCTCCCAGCCGGACTCACTGGTGCCTCGGCAGCAGACGGTGACGCGCAGCTTCAGGCATCGCCCGGCGCTCTCGGGGCTGGGCACGGCTGGGCAGGGGGGGGTCAGCGGGGAGCGGCCGGTGCGGCCCCCCCGGGACCCCCCGACGGCGGAACCAGCGCGGGCCGGGGGCGCCCCCTCCCGGCGGAACGCGAGGACGGAGCCCCCACCCCGGAGCACCCAGAGCCCACCCCGCATCCCGAACCGGGGGCACCCCGAGCCCTCGTGCCCCCACCGCGGGGCATCCAGACACCCCCTGCACCCCACCTCCCTCCCCACCATCCAGACCCCAGCCATGCACCCTAATCCCCTTGTGCCCCCCTCCACGAGCATTCAGAAACCCTTTAACCCCGACCTTCCAGGGGTACCAGAACCCCTCTGCACCCCACACCCCCATGAATCCTCCACCCCAAGGCATCCAGACATCCCTTGCATCCCTATCCCCTTGTGACATCCAGAGTCCCCCTGCACCTCAGCCCTGGCATCATCCAGAACCCCTGCGTTGCCCTTAATCTCAGCGACATTCTGGATGTACCCTGACCCCACCACATGCCCTAAATTCGGTTCCATGGGGACTCTGTTCACACCTAACCCTGGGACATCTGTTCTGACCCCGGGGACTGCACCCAGCGCCCCAGTGCAGCCCCCGCGGCACCCCGAGGGCACTCACAGATATAGTAGTAGGTCTCCCCCGGCTGGAACTCGAAGCCGAGTGAGAAGGGGGTGAAACGCTGGATCTTCTCGGAGAAGCGGACGGGCCCGAAGGGAGCCCGGGGCCGGTTGCACTCCCAGCGCTTGAAGGCGCCGGGGGTCTCGTAGCAGCCGCGATAACCCTCCCGGTCCACCATGAAAAGCGTGAAGGTCTCTGCCCGGCCGGCGGGCACCGCCCCCTCGTAGTGCGGGCAGTAGATGTCCAGGTAGTCATTGATGGCCACCTGGATGGAATAGTCGTCCCGCAGGAACCTGCCGGGCAGGACGAGCCGGGAAGCCGGGGGTCCGCTGGGAGTGGTGCCCTGCTGCTGCCTCCTGCCCCAGCGGAGCGGAGAGCTGGGGCTTTTCCCAAAACCACCGAGCGGACACCGCCCGAGCCACGCAGCCAGGCATCAGCTCAGATTAGCCGCAGGCCGCTGGAGCTGAATGGGCTCGGCTACCGCGGCCGGGGGGGGTTGTACAGCCACGCTGCCCAGGCACAAAGCCCCTCGCCCCAGGCACCCGCCTGGCCGCTGATCGGACATGACACGCCGGTGGGGGTCCGTGCGAGGGGACGCTCCCGCCTCGGCACGGTGCTGGCAGGGGGTGGTGGCCGGGGCAGGGGGCACGGGGTGGGCTCTGGGGCAGGGGATGGGGCCCCAGCCCAGGTACAGCAGCGTTGGGGATGCTGTGAGCTCACAGTTGTGCCGACAGCAAGTGTGGCCAGGCCAGGGTGGAGCAGCTGTGCAGGCACACACACGTGCACACACATGTGAACACACATGAACATGCACACGCTTGGTCCTGAGCGTGTGGGACAGGTGATGGAAAACGGGCTGGCAGGCAGATCTCGGCCCCACGGTGCAGTTGGTGTTCACAGAATCCCAGCAGAGAACAGAACATTCATCACTAGGATGGCAGCACTGGCAAGGGGGATGCTGAACCCCCGACACCCCGCTCAGGCTGGGGGCTCCCCGAGGGCAGGATGGAGCACAGACTCCTGCTGACTCAGAGCATCCCACGGGCAACGCCGGCATGAACGGGCCTGGGCAGGACCGAGGGCTAGAGGGGACGGGGCCCTGCCTGGCCCAGCAGAGGGGCAGACAGAATCCCTCTTCCTGGGTCATCCATGAGTGGGGGGGTCCCACCTTTCCCATCCACAGGATGGTGGCAAGGCAGCATCTGTACCCCCAGCCCTGTCCATCATCTGTCCCAGTCCCGTGGGCCCAGAGCACAGGACCTCCATGGGGGAGGCCCCAGGATCTTGACCCTGCCCCCTGCTCCTTGAGAAGCCCCAAGCTGGGAAATACCTAAAATGGAGGAGGTTGGGAAGAGGGATGGAGCCAGACCCTGGCCTGTTGGTGCTGGTGATGGCAAAGTTCACAGGCAGCACCAATGCAGGGTGTGTGCTGGAGTGACTCCCACCAGAGGGGACACCTGCCATGGAAACCCATAGCCCCAAGAGTGCCACCCCCCAGCTGGATGCCACCAGAGTGCTACCAAGGGCATTCAGGCTCAGCACAGGTGGGTACCACCGGAAAATTGGCAGCACTAGGGATTCCCACCAGCTTGGTGCCACCAGGAGTGCCCACTAGCCTGGGGGCAACCAGGGCTGCCCGCTGGTGTGGGAACCACCCAGAGCTCGGTGTCACTGAGGGAGAATCCTGAGAGGGATGTCACCCGGGGCTCAGTGCCACCAGCAGTGCCTGGTGCTAAGCACCACCCAGGACTTCTCACTGTCCCGGTGGCACCCAGGGATGCCCAGTGACTCAGTGCCCCCCGTAGCCCCCAGGGCTCGGTACCAGCTGGGGCATTCAGCGGTTCTGTACTGCCCGGGGCTCGGTACCACCAGGGTGGCTCGGTGCTGCTCAGAGCTCCGCACCCCCGGGGGTTCTCACCCTCTCGACAACGCCCAGAGCTGCCCGGTGGCTCGGTACCACCGGGAGGTACCACCCGGGGCTCGGTGCCCTGGGGATGCCCGGGGGCTCGGCACACTGGGGGACGCTCAGGCGTTCAGCGTTACCTGGGGGCTCGGTGCTATCGGGGATGCCCGCGGGCTCGGTCCCACTGGGACGTGCTCCCCGTCTCACTCTCGCCCATGGTAGCCCGGTGGCCAGCAGCCCCGCCCCCCCCTGGAGCCCACCGCCCGCCGCCCCTCCCGTCCCATCCCGTTCCGTGCGGTCCCGTCCCGTGGCGGCGGCGCGGGCCCGGGGCTCGGTGGGGCCCGGGGCTCGGTGGGGCCCGAGCGTACAAAGGCGGCGGGGCCGGCGGGGGCGGCGGCGGTACCTGGGGTTGCTGCCGTTCCAGTGGACGCCGTGGCGGAAGCCGCGCACCGGCGGCGCCCAGAGCAGCGGCGCCCAGAGCAGGAGCCCGAGCAGCGGCGCGGGCGCATGGCTCCGCCGGCGGCGGGGGGCGGCGGGGGGCCGCGGGCGGGGCGGCCCGGCGGGGCTCGGCACGGCCCGGCCCGCCCCGACAACTTCGGGCCAATCCCGCCGCGCCGCCGCCCGGCAACTTCACCGACTGCCATTAACCCTTGGCGGGCGGCACCGGCACCCACCGGCACCGGCATTGAGATCGGCACCGGCACCGAGACCGGTAAGTGCCCACCAGGCATCCAGCGGCACCAGGATCGGAACCGGCAGCCACGCCCCAGTCTGGCACCTCTTGGTACCGCCAACATCCGCCGACACCGCTGGATATCCTTGGCAACTCCCCAGTATCTCTCCTAGTCCGACACCGAGCCGGTACTGTGAATATCTACCGGCACCGGGACCAACACCGCCCGGGCATCTGGGATCAGCATCCCCGGCAACAGCAGCATCCCTGGCACCAGCACCGACCAACACCTCTGGCATCCATCGGCACCGCCCCTGGGACCGGCAGCTCCGACCCAAACCGGCTCCCGGCTAACCCCACCCCAACCTGGCACCGCCCCAGTACCGGCACCGGCAGCGCTGGTTACCCCCTGCACCGGGCATCAGCAGCCACCGGTACCGGCACCAGCTGGGCCCTGCGGGGCCCGGGGATGGGGAGATATGGCCATGAACACTCGTGTGTGATGGTTGATGCTCACACGTGTTCCTGCCCACACCTGTGCCCACACAGAGCAGGTTTTGCACACCTGTGCCCGTGTGTGAGCCTGCTGCTGGTCAGGTGTGGGTCCCTGTCCTCAAGAGCAGCTCCTGCACACGCACTGATGGGCACACAGGGCACACACACACATGTACCTGTGTTCTAGCAGGTGGCTTGCACACACGTGCTCCTGCCCAGAAAACTGCTGTCACAAACATGAGTGTGGCAGCTCCTGCTCGAGCACATGCCCATGCACACAGGACAGCTCCTGTACCTGTGTCCAAACCCACAGAGCAGCTCTTACACACACGGACACACACAGAAAAACAGACACAGGTGCCCACACAGACACATTTGTGCCCATGCTTATGGAAGCCGCTGTCCATGTGTGTGCCTGTGGACACAGAGGAAACCCTGCACACGTGTGTGCCCACGAGCAGCTCTTACACACGTGTGTGCCCACGGAGCAGGACTCACACACACCTGTGCACAAACCCACAGAGCAGCTCTTGCACACGTGTGTGCACACACAGAGCAGCTCTTGCATATACATGTGCACAAACCTACAGAGAAGCTTTTGCACACACGAGCCCACAGAGAGGCTCTTGCACACGCGTGTGCACAAACCCACAGAGCAGCTCACACACACACGTGCCCACACGCGTGTCGCCCCGTGTCCCCTCGCCCCGCCCCGTGTCCCCTCGCCCCGCCCCGTGCCCACGTGGCTCCCGGGACACCGCCCCCGCCGCAGCTCCGCGCAATCCCCGCCAGGGGGCGCTGCCGCTTGGGTGTCTCTTCCGGCGCGGTGCCTGCCGGGAGTTGTAGTTCCGTCCCGCTCCCCCCCTCCCGCCGCCCCCGGTGCCGCTCTCGGTGCCCCGGTCCCGGTGTGGCGGAGGCAGCACAGAGGCGGCTCACAGCCCCTTTATTGACGTGGCGGGACAAAAAGCGGGCGGTAGGGCCCGGCATTCCCCGCAAATCCAGCGCTCCGCGGCTCAGGCCTCTGGCGGGGCCGGGGCGGGCCTGGGAAGAGAAGGGAGGGCGGTGGGGTGAGGGTGGGGTCCAAAGAACTTCCCCCTGCTCTGCATCCCCTGACCCCACCTTCCTCCTCTGCCACCACACTCAAACCCCTCATTTCTCCTCACCCACACTCCCCTCTTGCCCCTGCTCACCTGGCAGGAACCACGGTGACATAGGGGTGCCCAGGGGGGCTCTCGCTGCGGGGCACCGAAGGGCCCGGGGGGTCCGAGGGCAGCGGCCGCTGCGGTGGAGGGGGTTTGGCTGGACCTGGGGGCTGCAAAGGCACGGGGGGGTGTCAGGGCTGGGTCATGGGATGCCCCCCCAAGGTGGGCTCAGGGGGGTGGGACTCGGCCTGCTGCCCCACACGCAGGTGCTGCTGCTTTACCTGAGAGCTCAGCAGCACAGGGTCGGCGGGCAGCGGGCGTGTGGGGGGGGGCGGCCTGTCCTGGGCAGGGAGAGAGGGACAGTGAGACAAGCAGGGGGACAAGGGGACGAGCAGGTGAAGCGGGAGGGGGTCTGGGCACAGCCGTGTCACAGAAGTCCCCGAGAGCTGGAGCGCAGCCAGACATGCAGCGGGTCCTGGGTGGGCTGAGAGACCCCTGCCCACGCCTGGGCGTTACCTTGGGCACAGGGTCCGGCGGGAGAGGCCGGGAGGGCGGATCAGGCCGGGCTGAGCCGAGGGCAGCCGGCTGCGGAGAGAGGGAGAGGGGAGACAAGCCATGCAGCATGCGGAGACCCCCCTCCCGCCAGGCAGAGACAGAGACCCCCCCCTCAGTGCACAGCCCCGGCTGGGATGGGCACCAATCCCAGCCAGCAGCAGTCGTGCCAAGTGGCCGTGCCAGGCTGCTCCGGGTGCCAAGGAGTGGGATGCTCTGAGCTGGCACCCCAAGATCAAAGTGAACTCGGTACCCTCTGCCTCCATCACGCCCATCCTCACCTTGCTGCCATGCATGACCTGCAGCTCCGTGCCCTGACGCCACTGCGGGGGCCGGGGACGTGCAGGGGGACCTTGGTTGCTGCCTGAACGAGGCTCTGGCTGTGAGATCCTGCAGGGGAAAACACAGGATGAGACCTTGCTCTATCCAGGCACTCTGGGGACCCCGCACAGCGACCGAGCGACACCGACACCAGCAGAAGCCCAAGAGAAACGAACCCCTCGGCGCTGGAAGATGCGACACCCCCGCGCCCCCGGGGCTGCCCCGCACCCCACGGGCACTGCCAGGGGAAGAGTGCAGCACTGGAGGCCTTGCGAAGCAGGATGGCTCGGGGACAGCCCCACGCCCAGGCGCCGGCGGTGACGTTACCCGCTCCAGCCGTCTGCGGCTCCGGGACCCAGGAACTGCACCCGGGTCTCAGCACTGTGGGGAGAAGAGTGGGGGGCTCAGCCTGGGGCTGAGGGGGATGTGGGGGCCACGGTGCACGATGGGGTTGTGCACAGGGATGGTCGCTCTGTGGGGTCACAACGCTTGGGCAGCCACCATGGGGAACACAGGCGTGCACCACACTGCTGCACAGGCATGCAGGCGGCTCTGGTGCATGCAGAACTGAGCGTGCCACCTGTGTGTCACAGTGCAGGTGAGCAGGGTTGAGCAGGCCACTGTGGCAAACACATGCAGAGGTGTGTGTGCCACCTGCGTGTCACGACACAGGTGTAAAGGTGAGCGTGCCACCTCTCTGTCACGACATGCATGCAGCGTGGCACCCGCGTGCCACCTTCATGCCTTGGCACGCGCATGCAGAGGCGAGCGTGCCAAAACCCACGTGCCCTCCACACCCCTCCCACCACATCCCCCCCATCCCCAGTACCTGTACTGGCAGGAGGTGCCCTTGCCAAGCTGGCACAGGCGCTTGTGCAGGCCGGCACGGCGGGCACGGCACAGCCCCAGTGCCAGCGCCAACCCCAGCAGCGCGCTCAGCAGCAGAGCCGTGGGCAGGGCGCTTCCCCCTGTGGGAGAGCAGCACGTCAGCCTCCTCTGTGCCCATCACCCTCCCTGACACCCGCACAAAGCTCCATTCTCTGGGCTGGCCTCGTCCCTCACCTCGCTCCAGGCTGGCAGGGCCGCTGTCCTGGCTGCCGCCCACTCCGGGGCTGTCGCAGGTTGGGGGGGCCCAGCCCCGCTCACAGTGGCAGTGCCCGTGGTTGTTGCACACCTGAGTGGGTGACACTGGCTGAGCTCAGCCCCTGAGGAGCAGGTCCCTGCTGCCAGCACCCTCTTCCCAGCCCTGCACTCACCCCGTGCCCGTGGCATTTGCTCTGGCACTGCTGGTCACCCAGGATGGAGATGTCCTGGCACCGGTGCTGGAGGCATATCTGCAGGGGATGGGGTGTCAGAACTGGGACACCCCTCCTGGTCCCCTCCCTGTTGCCTCACTGCTCACCTTCCCAGGGCCACAGGTGGTGCCAGGCAGCACCATGGCCACATCGGTCACATCCTTGTCCCCAGGCAATGGGGTCCCCTGGCAGGACCCTTCTGGGCTGTCCCCACGCTGGCACTGCAGCATCCCACAGCTGATGTCCCTACAGGGACAGAGGAGTCAGGGCAGGGGGACACAGCAAGGGGGACATGGAGAAGGATAAGGACCTCACTCACTGCTGGGCACAGGTGACATAGGAGCCATTGGGGAGCTGCCCACAGTGCCCACGTTCATCCCCTCTTGTGTTCAGGGCAGCCATGCAGGAGCTGGAGACAGCACTGGCACCTGCAGTGGGGGCAGAGACCCTCAGCACCCCTATCTATCCCCCAGCACCCCACCCTGGCCCTGCTCTACCTGGCCCCAGCAGCTGCTGGCACTGCTCCTCATAGGTGGCACAGACCCCACTGTAGCAGCGTGCCCGCCCGCTGGCACAGGGCTGCCCATCCTGGAGGAACGTGTCAGGGGGACAGTGAGGTGACACCCCATCACAGAACTCGGGCAAGTCACACTCGCCCAGCAGCTCCCGACACACGTGTCCAGCACGGCGCAGCTGAGGGGGGCACAAGGTCAGATAAATGTGAGTGGGGGGACTCACCCACCACAGGCAGTGCCCATGGCATGGGTGCCCATCCTCACACACCTGGCAGTCCTGGCAGCAGGTGTCCTGGGTGGCACACACGGCTCCTGGCATCAGCTGGCAGGAGCTGCTGTTGCAGCATGGATCAGTGCACTCCTGCAGCAGAGGGGCTGCAGTCAGAGGGTGCCATCAGCACCCAGCACTGGATACTCTAAACCACCCTGCCAGCCCCAGACACTCCTGGGCAGAGCCATGGAGAAAGGGGGTGTCTTCAGGGCTGTAGGCTTGCCAAGAGCCCCCCATACCACGCTGAGGCCGCAGTCACATTCCTCTCCCAGCTCTACCAAGTGGTTCCCACAGGTGGGGCTCCCAGTCAGGAGCTGAGGCTCTGGGATGTTGGAGAGGCACCAACCCTTGCCCTGCTGCAGGCTGTGCTCCAGATCCTGCTGGCTGCAGTTGCTGAAGCTCAAGCCAGGTGTCAACCTGCAGAGCCAGGAAAGGGGTTTGTGAGGTGGGGAGGGGGCTTGGCCCCAGTTCCACCAAAGGTTTTCCCACTGCTCTCACCCTGTAGGTGGTGCCATGATGCAGCTGCGGTCGTGCTGGAGGTCACCACAGTCGCAGTGACGCCCGCTGCTGTCGTGCTGCATGCCCAGGTTGTGCCCCAGCTGATGGGCCACGGTGGAGGCAACAACCAGGACACTGACAGAGTGATCCTGTGGGACAGGAGGGTCAGGGAGGGCAGGTGGTGGGAGAACAGGGTGGGGGGACAGAGGTACTGACCATGCTGACCCCCCCGGAGCGCGTGGGGGAACACATGGAGGCTTGAGTCGCCATCCCCACTGAGACATCATCAAAGTGGGCACCCCTGGGGAGAGAGCACAGAGGGTTTTGGGGGTCTGCTGCAGCTCATCCCCCTGTCCCCACCCTGTCCTCCACTCACGTCAGGAGCTGGGCGTTGTCGTGGGGCAGCTGGGGCAGCAGCTCCTCCTGGCGCCAGCGCAGGAACTGCTCCAGCACAGCCCTGGCACTGCTGCCCACCGTGATCTTGTTGCCCTCACTCCACACCTCCACTGCCAACAGGGCCACCCGCACTCCCAGGGGGCGCAGGAACTGGGGGGGCACAGAGGGGAGAGTGTCAAGGGCACAGCTGGGCACTGGGCTGGCAGGGACTGACCCCACGGTGACTCACCACATCCACCTGGTTGGCGATTTCCAGGGTCCGGGTATGAACACGCTGTAGGCTGGGGTAATTCTGGAACTGGGGAAACAGGGAGAGGGCTCAGAGGGGTGGCTGTGGGAAGGGCAGCCCCTGTTCTGGGGGCACTGCCCAGCACTCACCGCAGCGTGGTCCACCACCATCACCAGCTCCACAAAACGCTGCTCTGCCACTGCCCGCTTGCCCTGGGGACAGAGAGGGGTCAGAGTGCTGATACAGGGACACTCTGTGGGGTAAAACCCCTGGGAGAGACCTACCCTCTGTGGCCAGAGGGGCTTTATTGCCTCTGCCCCAGGGTGGGGGCTCTGCCTGCAGCTCCGTGGCTCCAGCCGGACCCGAAGGTGGGATGTCACGTGTGGCCCTGGGGGGCTGCTGGTGTCTGGCTCCAGGGTGTAGCTCCTGGTGTCTGACAGCCAGAGGCAGCCACTGGGGAAGGACAGAGGAGCTGGGATATGGAGCCCACCCCATCATCAGTAGGCTCACAGACATTGGAGCTCACCTGAGTCCAGTGCAGGCACAGAGGTTGGCCCAGGAGCCTGGGAAGCCCTGCACTGTCCCCTGGTAGCAGCAGTGCTCCTGCAGCAGAGAAAGGGTCTCAGGATCCAGCCCCAGGACCCCAGGCTGGGGTCCTCTTGGGGAACAGGGATAGCTTGGGGACACCACAGGTGACAGCAGTGCCTGAGGCCATACCTGCTCGCTGGGCTCCTGGATCACCCGTGTGCCATCAGGCAGGTAATAGAGCAGCACCCCAGTGCCCTGCACCAGCTCCCTGCCAAAGATTTGTGTCACCCCACAACTGCTGGGGGTCACAACCACCCTGCTGGGGGTCCCACAGCAGGAATCTCCAGCTCACCCTGCCCTGAGCAGACTCTGACAGGAAGGGAGGACCCATCACCTCCCACCCTTCTATGGGTGCACCCTAGGGCTCCCACCCCACCTGTGCCATGGATGGAGACAGAGAATAAGAGACCCCCACTCTAAGTACACCATGGATAGAGACAGAGCGTCAGGGTCCCAGGAGGACCCCAACCCTGCACGGGTCCAGGAGCTCCATCCCACTCCCTGCTGTTGCCCCCAGAACCATAGACTCACCAGTTTTGCTCCAGTTCCAGCAGCAGCTGCATCCCCTCCAACTCCAGCAGGACTAGCAGATGGGCGGGGAACCCCCCCTGGCAGAGTCCGCGGTTAAGGGGGTACCCCCTGACCCAAGCTGCCCCCTCCCCACACACCCTCAGAAGCAGCAGGACCCGCCTGGCCCGGAGGGAGAGGTCGGAAGGGATGCCTTGCCCAGCCCGCAGGAAGCGTCCCTCCCTCCCGGCCTCATTGTGTCGGGGAAAGAGGGGCTGGACCGAGCGGGGTCCCCACCCCGTTCCCCCCACCCCGCTCTTCCTGCCCGGTGCAGCGCGGCGGAAACATTGGAGAGACTCCCAACGATTTTAGGGGTGGGCAGGGCCCTTCCGACCCAGAAAGGTCCCTCCCAGCATCAGGAGAGGAAGGGGAATTTGCTGAGGATCCCTCTCTCCACTGCTTTTGGGATGCCAGGGTTTGTGGGTGCTGGGATTCCCGGGGATGTCCTGCTCTGAAAAGAGGGCAGGGGGAGGCAGCAGCGTGCACTGTCACAAGTGTGGGGGACCCCAGGGATGTGGGTGGGGGGCTCACCTGAGTCGCTTCTGCCAAGCTGAGTGTCCGGTTATCCCGCAGGACCCACGGGGTCACAGACCAGGAGTGTCCTAATTCTTCACTGTGCTGCGGTGAGCTGTCACCTGCACAGAGCCCGGGGCCACCGTGTCACCACTGTGTTAGTCACCACAGCCCAGATCCCCGCGGTCACCCACCAAATCCCAGAGCCACTCAGTCACCCATCACATCCTGGACCCTCCTGGTCACTCATCCCAGTGCAGACCCCTGTTGTCACCCACTGCAGCTCATCAGGCAGGTGGGAATCACTAACAGGGACCCCCACATTCACCTCCCAGCAGAGCCTGTGGGGTACCCCCGCTGTTTGGGGGCTGCAGGAGGATGGGATGGGCTCCTCGGCCAAGCCTTGCATCACCTCGGCCGGCTGCCCAGTAACACCAGCACAGAGACTGGGCAGGGCTGGAAGCGCGGCTCGGCTGGCTCAGCTTTTGGGGAATCCCGGGGAGTGCCGGATGGGGGGTACGCAAACCCCGCTCCCCACCGCCCCACCAGCCCGGGGAGCGCCGGGTCCCGGTTCTGGACAGAACCGCGGTACCGGGGAATCACCGAGAGAACCGGGGAGGGATCACCGAGCGAACCGGGGAAGGAACACCGAGAGAACCGGGGAAGGCTCCCAGCGCATCCCGGGGAGGGATTCCCGCACATCCCGGGGAAGGATCCCAGCGCATCCCGGGGGGCGCACCGGGCGTACCGGGAGGACACACCGGACATCCCGAGGAAGGGACAACGAGCTTCCAGAGGGGCTACCCCTCCCCATCCCACCCCGGTCCTGCCGTGGGTATCCCCAACCCGCGGTCCCCACCGACCCCCTCCCCTCTCGGGACCCCGGTTCCCCGCTCACCTGCAGCGCTGCCGGTGCTAGTGGCGAGCAGCAGCCCCGCGGCGAGCAGCAGCCGCGGCCCCATCGCCCCCATGGCTCCTCCGGGCCGCGCTGCCCCGCCGGTTCTCGTCGTGCATGGCCCAGCACCGGCACCGGCACCGGCATCGACCTCGCCCGGCCCGGCCCGGGGGCGGAACTTCCCCGTCGCCCCGTGGCTCCGTTCCGCTCCTCCGGCACCGCCCAGCCCGGGGCGGGGCGGGGGCGGCTCTCTGTGTGCCGAGAGGGGATGGTTTTGGCCGGGGTACCGCGGTGAGAGCCCGGTGGTGGTGCTGGTGCCCATCTCGAGACCCCTGCCCTCATCGCCCCTTAGGGTGGAGACCCCCACCTTCACCTCCCAGGAGAGCTGAGGCACCCACCTTCACCGTCTCATGCTCTGGAGACCCCTTCTTCATTATTCTGTACACTGAAGACCTCCACCTTCACCAGAACCCCATCCCCTAGGGCAGCAGAGACCCCCACATCCCAGCAGAGGCACCCCACCATCACCAGCCCGTACTGCAGACACCCCCACTTTTATCTCCTCATGCAGCAGAGACTCCCATCTTCATCATCCCAGACAGCAGAGACCCCCTACCCTCATTACCCAGACCCCACACAGCCCCACTTTCACCCATTCACACACAGAAGACCCCTCCCCACTTCCATCCCCTTGTCGAGATTGTCATGGGTTTAGGTCTTCAAAAGAGCAGTTGTTATTTGCTGTAAATTGTAAAGGCACAAAAAGACAGAGTCCAAAGTGTTAAAGTCTGTGCTAAATATGAAACTTTATGCATAACTTTTGCATATAATCTATCTGTTCTATCTGTAGGATGTAACCTGTATTTTTATTATTCTAGGACTATTGTTTTGACCTCTTATTGAAGCTTGTTTTTTATTAGATTCTAAGGGTTTTGTTCTTTACTTAAACTTACTTAAAACTTAGGCTTACACCTCTATTTCATGTATGAAAAGTTTTAAATTTTTATGTATGATAAACTTTAATTTATCTAAAGTTTTAAATTCGATTTCTGCATTCTGATCTCTCTCTGAGTTCTTTTTTACATACTCCAACACCCCCTTTCAAGCCCCTGGCAGATGCACCCCATGGAGCCCATTTCACACCATGCTTGAGACACCACAGGAGTTCTGCTCGATCCCATTCTCCATTCCTGGGTGCAGGAAGATGATCCAAGCAAAGTTTTATGACCATCCCATCTGAGTCACCAAAATGTCCTGAGATGGGTTCCTTCCCCTGGTGTGCAAGAGGCCAATCCCATCCAGACCTGAAGAATTTGATTTATTTTCAGCTCTGTGCCAGGGGTCAATCCCCAATGCAACCCCCAATGGGCAAACTGTTCATTATTTCTACACTTTAGCAAGCAAGTATTAAACATTCACGGTCTGCAAGTTACACAGTTCCTCGTTAATTGGTATTAATGAATGGTTAAATGATTAGCTTCTCATGCTAATTAGGCTGCATGCTCAGTTTTCTCCTTTTGGGTCAGTGGGTTTCTTGACTTGGTGGTCATGCTGCAATTACCCACTTTTGCCCTTTCAGCTGGTGGCTGGCCTTGTTTTTTTTCCTCTCCATCTCATGGTTGTGTGGCCCTGGTCTCTGCATCCCATACTGGTCTATTGGCTCGATTTTCTTCTCTCTCCAGGTGCTGAAGCTTATCAAAACTCCAATTACTGACAGGTAACAACACAGAATTTCTCTTTTTGGAAGGGGTGAGCAGCACCCACTGCAAAAGAGTGCGACTAAAACCGCTGAAATGTTCTGAAACAACGGAAACCGCCAACGGCGGGAGCAGCACGTTGGAAACCGCTCACTCCTGCTGTTATCCCACGGAGGGGAAGGTGGAGGGAGCAGCAGGAACCCCAACATGGGGCTGTTCTCAAGGCTGGGCAGAGCCCTGCAGGCTCGCAGGGGCCAGCACAAGAGCAGGGCCAAGCGCCAGCCAGAGGGCTGCAGCAACGCCCAGGATTTCGCTCGCAGCCTCGGCGGCCTCACCCTGGGCCTGATTCTGGCCGGTATTTACGGTGCTCTGGTGCTGCTGGTGCAAGGCCATGATGTCTGGTACTGCCTGAGCGTCACTGTCATCATGGGTGCAGTGCTGGGCCTGGGCATGGCTTTCTCCATGAAGACACGGATGGTTGTGCTGCTGGCGCTGCCGCATTTCTTCACCAGTGAGCAGCCGTGTTGGGAGATGGGGGTGCCAGGGGGTGCTGGCTCCTGGCTGAGCCCCAGCACTGTTTTGTCTTTGCAGAGGAGGGGAAGATGATAGTCATGATGCTGGCGCTGTGCCTGACCGTGCAAGGCCCTGGTGCCAATCTCCTGCACAATGTCTCCCAGCTCGCCAAGGCGCTGTCGTGTGGGGCTGAGCTGGCTCAAAACCAGACGGCTGAGAGGCTGCAACGTGCCAAGGAGCCGCTGCTGAGTGAGCAGGGCGCTGGGGGAAGGTGGAGGAGCACTTCTGGGGTAGCCACAAGCTACCCTCACCCTTTGGAGTACGCTCAGGTATCCCCTCTCTCCGCAGATGTGCAGAGGAAAATCAAGGAGATTGGCCAGAACGCCAAGGTGGTGGCTGACCGTGTCCGAAAGTTCATCCGCTCCATCATGGACTCTACCAGACACGTCGGTGAGTCCCCCAGGGGTCCCCCCCAGACCCTCCTTGCAGCCCATCCCCATCTCCAATGCTCACTCTCTGCCCACAGCCCGAGCCCTGCGCAACGTTTGGCTGTGGCTGGCCAAGGCTGGGAATATTTGTAACCGCGAGCTGGGCTCACCCCAGGGCAGCTGCTTTCGCTACATAGACAAGGCCAAGGACAGCTGTGAGAAAGATTTGCCCTTCTTCTTCTACTTATGTTATGTTATCCTCAGCTTCAAGTCCATGTGCTACGTGCTTGATACTCGTGAGTCCCCGTCCCTCTGCCACGGGGGGTTAATGGGGTGATGGGGCAGATGTGTCCCCATCACGAGGGCCCAGCCTTAGCAGAGATTCCCCCTTCTCTGCAGTTTCTTTCATGTTCTGCACCATCCCTCAGTACATCCAGACCTTCATACGGATTAATGTCTCAGCCCGTGAGTACCTCAGTGCCATGGGAGGGGGTTGGGGGTCCTTCTCTGCGCTCCTCTTCTGGTCCTTGCCACAATGCACAGCGCCTCTTGTCACCTCTGCAGCCCTCACGGATGCCCTGAACCGTGTCCGTGCAGAGTTTGAGTTCAACATCTCGGTCTCACATCACTTCAGTGTCAACCTCAACGCCAGCAAGAGCCTGGGGGAGGTGTCTGCCGACATAATGGAGGCTGTGCAGCAGCACATGGAGCCTTACCACCGCTTCCTGGAGTTCTTCTCCTACATCTCTTTCTTGGCCATCCTCTTCTTGTGGTACCAGTGAGTAGTGCTCTGGTGACCCGTGGGGATGGGATCTGGAGTGCAGGTGCTCATCTTCCCCTCTGTTTCCCCAGGGCATTCCGGTACCGGCGCCGTTATTTGCGGGACGACACCTTTGACAACATTTACATCACGCGGCGCTTCGTGGAGCTGGACCTGCGGTGTGCAGAGCAGGGCAAACCCACCGTGCTGCCGCTGTCGGCGCTGGAGAGGGGTCGCTACATCCCTCCAGGTCAGCTTCATCCCCGAGGGTATCCCCCAAACCCACACCTGAGCCCCCTGACACGGCCTGACGGTGCTCACCTGGCCCGTCCAGGTGCGCTGTGGCTGTCGAAGAGGGAGCGGAGGCAGTACGGGCTGCAGCTGTTTCGGTTCTTACGCCAGGTGATGCTGGGGTTCAGCATCATGCTGGCTGACTACAGCATCTTCTGGCTACTCGACCTCTTCCGGCACCAGCTGAGCGCAGAGATCGTGGCCAGGGGTGAGCAGCACCTTTGGGTGTTCTGCAGGCTGGGGTGGGGGTCAGGGCTGTGTGATGGCCCCAGGTCTGAGCTGCTCACCCACAGCGCCATCGACAATGACCATCAGTGTCAACGGGACGGGTTACACCAGTGAGATCTACCAGGATCTGGTCTCTGCCTTCAACACCCTGCAGGAGGGCAAGGTCTCGGTGCTGTCCCAGGCTTGCCTCATCGAACCCGTGGAGCCCGACCACACCACCCACATCACCATAGGTGTGCAGACCAGGGGTGCTGCACCCTCAACTACCCAGGTGGGTGGGAGGTGTAGGGGGGGGTGCCCTCCTTACATAACTCATTTTTTCCCACCAGGAATCCTGTATGGTGTCTGGCTCTTCATCTGTGTTTTCGGTTCCTACATAGCACGCCTGCGCAGGGCAGTGTGTGCTGCCTACTTCCCATCCCGTGAGCAGGTGAGAAGCCCCCTGAGTGTGTGTGTGTGTGTCCCTCTACACTCCCTCAGCCACCAGCTGCTCTCACCCCATCACCCCCATGCCAGGAGCGCCTGGTTTTCCTCCACAACATCATCCGGGCACGGCGGGAATGGATGTTACTTGCCCTGCGCCAGACCAGCACACAGCGCTTGGCTGATACTGGGAAGAGCAGGCTCTTCCTTATCCTCATCTCCAGGTAAGCTCTTGCAGAGGATGGAAAAGGGCAGTATCATCCCTGGGGGTCTCTGGGATGGCATTGCCCCATGGATTATCTGCTCTGTGCTTGCAGGTACCCTCGCCTTGTCCGCCTCGCTCGCCGCTTGGGTATCGAGCGCAGACACTGCCTGATCTGTGGGGTGGCAGAGCAGCCGGATTTCAAATCCTGCATCACATCTGGCTGCAAAGGTAGGAGCCCCCACAGCTTGGGGACCCCCTCCCTAGAAAATTCCATGTCCTCCTTGACTGCCCCATTTCCCACAGGGTTTTATTGCATTGACTGCTACAGAAACCTGAACAACATCTGCTCTGTCTGCACGGCCCCCCTGAGCTACCCGGACACTGGGGATGAGGAGAAGTGAGCAGAGGGGTGCTGGGGGGCTGCAGCAGGTGTGGGGGGCTGCAGCTCACCCCTCTCTGCCCCTGCAGGGACTCCAGTGATGAGGAGACACTGGAGCTGGGTCCTGTGCGGGCACTGCGTGGCCAGGAGCGAGGGCAGCAGCTACTGCAGCGCATCAAGGACATGATAAAGGGCTGGAGACTCCCCTTCAGAACGACCACCCATCTCCAAGACCAGCTGGAGGAGGAGAGTGAGGGGTTACTCTCCAGGTGAGACATGGCAGTGTCCTCCTTCCCTTCCAGCACTGGGGGTGCTGCTCCCCAACACTTTTCTCCCCCCTGCCAGACACGACTTTGACTACAAAGAGCAAGCTGAGAGAAGGGACAGAGAGCTGCAGGAGGTGATGGTCTTGCAGACACGCAGCCATGTTCCCTCCTCATTGGAGCATCCCACCAGCATCAGCTCTGGGGCAGAATCCTACCGTCCTCAGAAACGCCCCAACACAAGTGAGCTCCTCTCCCACTCCCCTCCCAGCCAGGGCTGCCTGTGGGCAGTGGGAATGGGGCTGACACCTCCCTCCCCACCCAGTCCTGAAGCGAGTGGTCCTTTGGGTGCTGCCTGAGCCGTGCAGCCGGTTCCTCTGGAGCCGGCCGGACGAGTATCGCTGGAGGAAAGTCTTGCTGGGTGCTGGCTTTGGGATGCTCCTTGGCCTAGGTGAGTGTGTGCTGGTGCCTGGCACAGCGTGGGGCTGGTGGCACTGGAAGCTCAAGACACGTTGTTGGGTGTTGCAGGGCTCTGCCACCTCCTCATCATGCCTCTGGATGTGTCAGAGACAAAGAGGGTGAAGCTTACCTGGGGGCTGACAGGTGAGGACGGGGCAGGGGACTGTCAGGAGCCCCAGGGGGTTCTGTGTGGGATCATGGGGTCAGCTCTCTGCTGTGCACAGGGGTGACTGCCTTGGGCTGGGCCATGTCCCCCCACTTTCGCTGTGCCAACCTGCTCATGGTCCCCAAGTTCCTGGGAAAGGAGGGTCGTCTCTACGTTGTCTCCTTTGTCTTCGCTGCCATCTACAGCGGTAGGGTCCCCCCCAAATCCCTGTGTCCCCCAGTGGTGTCCTGGGAGCTGGCAGGCTCTGAGCCACCCCTGCTACCCCCAGGGCCTGGGGCCAACCTCTGGTACAACCTGATGGAGACAAAGCGCTCGATGGATTGTGTGGTGGAGCTACAGATCAACCACACCAAACATCTCTGGAAAGCATCTACGGGCTCCCTGCGCCACGTCATGGAAGAGCTGGTGGTGAGGAGGAGTCTGGGGCTGAGGAGGGTGGGTGCTGGGGGGCTGGGGAAGCAGGACCAAGCCTCTGCCTGTGTCTGTGCACGTGCCCTGGCAGAAAAGTGCAGAGACGCTCAACGAGGACATGCAGAACGTCTCACGTGCCTTCATGGAGCTGAATGAGCAGGTGGCCAACGAGGAGGGCTATGACCTGAGACAACGCCCAAGCACACCTGGCCAGAGGGCCCCCAGCACCCAGCAGATCTATGAGACCAAGACCAGACTTCGTTGTCAAAGTGAGTGTGGCAGACAGAAGCTGGAGGGGGCTGTCTCAGCCCCAGTGCTGTCCCCAGAGGGTTGGGGGCTTGGCCAGTGGGGCTGGAGCTGACAGACAGCTGAGGGCTCCTGTCCCCCAGGTGTGATTGAGGAGGGTCTGGAGCGCTGCCTAGGCCATTTCCAGAGGATGTATGGGGAATGCATGAAAAGACTGACCGTGCCCCTCCTCAACCACCTCGTCTGCCTGCCCATGCAGTTTGGGTTCCTCTGCCACTCAGTCAAACGTAAGTGACCCTGACCCTGTGCTCCCTTGGAGGGGCAGATCCAGTTCTGCTCCTGCAGCCCCTGGCACGGCAGCCACAGCTGCCACCATCCCTGCTCCATCTCTGCAGTCATGAGGAAATGGTGTGAGAGGAGGATCCCTGTGGATGGGAACTTTGGGCACATGTATGACCGGGTGAACGGCTCCGTCAACAGCCTCAGCCAGGAATTCCATGCTGATATTGCCTACCAGGTGAGAGCCTGGGCATCCTGTGGGTGCCTGTCCCCTGTGCCCATGGCCAGGGTGGGGACCAGGTCCTGCCCTGCCCCATGGCCTCTCTGCCATAGGAGGAGCACCATGAGATGCTGGTGGGCGCCGAGATAGCGCAGCAGCTGCAGGAGGAGGTGACCTCGCAGCTGAGGAGGGAAAAAGCCCGTCTGGGCCTGGCTGTCTCCTTCTTCCGCCTGCTGCTGTCCTTCACCTTCCTCTTCGTCTTCATCTCGTGAGCCTTGGGATGGTCAGGGGGTGGGGGTGAGACTCCTGTGCCAGTAGGGCACAGAGGGGTGGGGAATTTCTTTAGCAGCAAGTCTAGGGGGGAATATGAAAACAAGGGAGGATTCACCCAGTGCCTCCTTCACCCCAAACCTATCCTCTCTCACCAGGGCTTTCCTCTACACTTACAAATACTGTCACAAAATCAGCTTTGACAACTGCTACATCACCACCTATTTCCGCCAAATCGATGCCCGGCGTAGAAAGCAGGTTGGGCAGGGGGGGAAAGGGGTGCAGAGCAGCCCTGTCACCCCCTGTGGGGTGTCCCAGAGTCTGCACTGAGACACCCCCTGCTCCTCACCCAGAACAAGCAGACACTGCTGCCCCTGCTCCGGGAGGAGACCTCGTCTGTCATCTTCCCATGCAAGCCAGCTGTGCAGCGACCTGAGCTGCGGCACATGGTGAGGGGCTGGGGATAATCAGGGGGGTCAGAGCTGGGGACAGCAGGCTGTGACAGCTCCCCTGCCCCCTGCAGGTGATAGAGCTGCTCAAGTGCATCCCGCTCCTGCTCTTCCTCCTCTTCATCTGTGGCCTGGACCACTTCATCTTCAGCATTCTCAGCATCATCCAGCATCATTCCTTTATTGAGTATTCCTACCAAAGTGAGCTCACAGCCCTGGAGGATCCCTATGGTCCTACCACGCCCCTCAGCAACTCAGGGACCACCTCAACCCTCCCACCCTTTACTCAGCCTCCCTATCCTCCCACAGCCAGCCACCACTTCTCTGTGAACGTGATGGGCACATCCCTGATGGCAGAGCTCCTGCGTTCCACCATCGGCGCCCTCAACACCTCCTTCGACACCGACGTGCAGACCTCCAACCTCGGTACGGCTCTACCAGGCACAGGAGCCCCCCCTCAGCCCTACACCTGGCCAGGGTTTGCTGCAGGGGGCTCACACGGGTGCTGTGCCCCCAGCCTGCCTGCCACAGCCCACGGGGATGACAAGGCAGCAGTACCTGAACACCTTCCTGCCCCTGTTGGCGCTGGTGCTGCTCTGCGTGGTCCAGGTCTACCCGTTCCGCCTGCGCCGTGCCATTGCCTCCTTCTACTTCCCCAAGGTGAGCGCTGTCACTGTCTGTGGGGTCTCCAGAGCCTGAGATCCTCACAGCAGGACATATAGATGGTTTAAAGTTCAGGTTTTCCCAGCTCGTTACCAAAGAAGATTCAGGAGGCTGTAATCTGATGTTTTCAAGGTTGTTTACTGTTTCTTATTCTTTCTCTAACTAACATCTTGAGATCTGAGGCATACTGCCTATCCTTGGGACAGGACTTATCTTTTATACTATAAATTACATACCTAATATTTACAATTACTTTCCAATACATGACAATTTTATTACACTGTCCAACTCTGTCTCAGACCAATCCAATAATGCCAGCCTGGCACTTAACATGGATGGCATGAAAGAAAAAAAAAGAAAATACATACCACACCCAAAATCCTCCATATTAACTTCAAACCCCCTAATATAAACATTTCTAAAAATTCACTTTTCTATCTCCTAACAATCTAATTTACACTCTACTTATTTTTTGTGACTTGTAATTACTCCAATGGCAGCAATTTTTCCCAGGGGCTCAAATCCATTCCTCAGGCACTACGCCAGAGCCTCTGAGGGGGTTGAGGCATCCAGGGAATCCAGGGGAACTCCACTATCTGAATTCTGGGTTGGGTTTTGAATGGGCTGAGTCCTCAACCACCCATCCTTGACAATCCTTGCTGGCACAGAGGGAGAAGACTCGAGTGCTGTTCCTCTACAACAAACTTCTGCAGCAGCGGAAGAATTTCTTGTACCTGCAGCGCGGGCGCTTGGCCCGGCGAGCACGACAGCCACCTGGGCTGGTGAGTGGGGACAGGGACACGGGGTGCTGGGTGGGGTGGCTGCTCTTTTTTGACCCTACAGCTGCTCTGGCTGCAGGGGACGTTGCTGCTGCTGCGCTGTCGCCAGCGCTGGCCCTGGCTGCGCCGCTATTTGCGCCGGAGATGCACCTTGTGTGGGGCACGAGAGACTCCCCAGCACCAGCCCTGCCCCAAACCTGAGTGTGTGGCCTTGTACTGCGAGTGGTGCTGGAGGGAGATGGGGTTCAGCTGCCTCTCCTGCAGCCCTGCAGATCCTGACCTCGTGCAGGACAGCAGCGAGGATGAGGAGGAGGAGGGATATGCAGATTGAAGGTATTTAGTTAATAAATGTTTCAGCCCAATGAGCTGGTGTTTCTTTCAAGGGGGGGGGGGGGGTCTCTGCTTCACTGGAGGATGGAGGTGAGGGTTTGAGATGGAAAATGAGGGTCCTGCCCCCAGCAGCACCACTGAGGTCTTTGTCATGCAGCACTGGCTGCTCCCAGTGCATGTGGAGCTGCCCCTGCCCTACTGGCACTTCCTTCCCAGGGCTGGGGGAGTGACAGAAATTGAGGTGGGGGCGTTGAGGGGCTGTGGGGACAGGTTTGGAGATAGGGGCATCACATGCCTGGGAACAGGGATATTGAAGGTGTGGAGGGGCTGGAGATGCTTGGGTGGGCTCCTGGAACCCCTCTGCTCACATCTTCTCATCCCTGGTGTCCCAATAGCTCCCTGCTTAAAAAGGCTCATCCCAGAGCACAGGATTGAGTCCATGCAATTCTGAAATACCTCCAGTGAGGGTTATTCTCTGTTCTAGTGCTCAGTCACTGCAGAGGGAGGAAATTCTTCCTCCTGTCCAGGTAAAACTTCCTAAGCATCAGTTTTCATCCTATTGCTTGGCACCCTGACCTCCCCACTCAGCTGTCAATGAGTCTGGGGGCACTTTGGGGGTCTTTATCAAAGTTTTATCAAAGTTTATAACTTCTTCTAAGACATAAGTTACAGGTGAATGTCCTGATTCCTCCTGGGGGCAGCAGACTGTGGAGTTTTACCCTGAACCATTTTTTTAAGGAAGGAATGTGTCACAATAAAAAAAAATAATTAAGCCACCTCTCAGGATTTGCTTTTCATGGCTCTCTTATGTGGCTCAAAAACAACCTGTAACAAAGGCTGGTTTGTGCTGGTCATGCCCTGGTGTTGGGTGGGCACTCCCTCTGCCCCAGGTGATGTTCTTAAGCACTTCAGAGGTTTCCAAAAACTCTCCTCCTCCCTCTTCAGCTGGAGGATGCAAGCCAAGCCTCAGCAAAGCACCTGCTGTTTTTGGAAAGACCCATTTTGAGTCAATGACCTTTAATATGCCAGACTTTCACACCTGGGTCCTGTTCTGCTCCTGGGGCACAGGGATGGTCCCTCCCCATGTGCTGCCAGTCCCTGCCCGCCCCACTCCCCTCCAGGGGAAAAGGGAGGAGGTTGTTTTGAATCTCTGTGCACTAATGAGAGGGATAATAATGATTATCCAGAGGTCTTTGCAAATAGAGCAGTAGTTATTGGCAACAACTGAAGTGACTTGGATTTGGCACTGGGTGGAACTTGCAAACAACAATATTCAAGCAATGTGTGCTTGGTCTGAGACAAGGAAGAAGGAAAAAAAAAGGAAATGAGAGAGAAATGAGAGAGGGAAAGGAAAGGAAAGGAAAGGAAAGGAAGGAAAGGAAAGGAAAGGAAAGGAAAGAAAGGAAAGGAAAGGAAAGGAAAGGAAAGGAAAGGAAAGGAAAGGAAAGGAAAGGAAAGGAAAGGAAAGGAAAGGAAAGGAAAGGAAAGGAAAGGAAAGGAAAGGAAAGGAAAGGAAAGGAAAGGAAAGGGAAAAGAAAAGAAAATTCTGCCCATCCGTGGATCCAGTGGTGTTCCCTCGGTCCTGGCTGTGCTCTGGTGCTGGGATCACCCTTTTCTCCCAAACTGAGTCTTTTAAGACCGGGCTGTGACCGGGCAGGTCTGAGATTTCACACCACACCCATGAACTCTCCCTTTGCCCTCGGTCAGAGACAGACCCAGCCCCAGCAAAGCCCCTCCTGCCTTTCCCAGCTGCCCAGTGTTTGAGGCACTCACATTTAATCTTTTCAGTCTCCAGCCAGGTTGCCCAGCCCTGCTCTGTGCAGAGCAGTAAATAAATAACATTTACCTCACCCCTGTGTGTGGATTTGGCTCTGGAACACTGGGTGAAAGAACCTGTTCTGGGACAACACCACCCCCCCGTGGCTCTGAGATGGTTAAATCTCCTTCCTGGGAATTTTTCCAGGCTGATTACCACGTAGTGAACAAGGAAGAGATGTGATAGAAGAGAGCAAATTAAGGATTTTACAGTGACCAACAGCAATGCAAATCCTTAGGAATATAAATCCAACTGACATCACTCCTGTTTGCATCAGCCATTCCCCCACCCTGTGAGCCCCAGAGGTTATGGTTCAGGACTCCATCCACCAAACCAGTCCATTTCCAGAACAATCCCAATGTTTGCTCTGCACTTTTGTTCACCTTGGCTTCTTTGATGGAAGTAGCAGCCCTGTGGAGCATTGGTGGAGTTTAATATTCCACATATCCCTTGCTCCTTTAATCACAACATGCCTAACTCAGATGCATTCTGCAATGTCATCTTCACAGCCTGCTGAGCCACAGGTTTAATTCTCCAAGAGCACATCCTGTTACTCAGAGCGTGTACTTGCCAAGTTGAATTTCCCAGAGCCCATTGGTGTCTCATTATTTCACTTCTGGGAGAGAAACCTGCTTCAAGCCTGAGGGCTAAAGTCATTCCAAAGGTAGAATCATAGGATGGTTTGGGTTGGAAGGGACATTAAAGCTCATCTCATGCCATGTCCACATTCTGAGCCAGCTGCAGATCTCCCCACGCTCTGCCTGGCCCCCTGCTCCTCCCAAAAACCCCAATCAGCCTTTGGCAGATCTCTGTGGGGTTCTGCTCCCTCCCAGCCTTTCTGCAGCCCAGATGACCCCTTCTTCCTCCTGGGGAACTTCAGGGCTCCTCCCTTCCCTGGTTTCATGCAGACCCACAGGTGACCACACTCCATCAGCCTTTCCCTGTCCTGCATGTGCACAAGGGGCACTGCCACACTTTGAGTAGGACCCAAAAGATTTTGGGTTCACATCCTGGAGGGAGCAGTGACCCCACAGTGTGTTGAGACCCTTTCTCCCACCATGGTGCCAGTGCCTTGTGCTCCCCTGGCACAGACACTCAGTGGGGACTCAACATTCACACTTGTGCTGGGTTGATGTGGCCAGAAATGTGGATTCTGTCACCATCTGTTAAACCAGCTGGGGCAGTGACCCTGATCTCCCTGGGAGATATCTCCTGTTAATGGGCCAGCTTTAAACCAGCTGGGCAATCATCTTTACCTTTCCCATGACCCACCCTTCATCCAGGAGCTATCACCTGTTAATGGACCATTGTTAAAAACTGGGTGTGGCAGCAATTCTTATCACTGTGGGAGATATCTCCTGTTAATGGGCCATTGTTTAAAACTGGGTGTGGCAGTGATCTTTATCTCCTGGCACATATTATCTGCTAATGGGTCAGCTTTAAACCAGCTGGGGCAATCATCTTTATCTTCCCACAGCCCATCCTCCCTCCAGGAGATATCTCCTGTTCATGGCCAGTGAGTCCCAGTGCATGACTGATAAAATTCCATCATCCCACTGGGAGATGCTCCAGCCAGGGGAGGAACCAAGCCTTTCCTACCCAGAGAAAAACTGAGATTTTGGACACCAAGGGACCTTCTTTCCACTGGATTCCAGAGGAAAACCAGACCTTTCCACATCATCCCTGGATCTTCAGAGGAAACTGCACCTTCTCCAGGAGCACTGCTCCAGCTGAACCACATCTGCCACTGCAGGGGGATGCAGCCACCATTGAATGGCACTGCTGCCACCACCCTGACTGACTGATGGGTGTCAGCTTGGATTCTGACTCTGGCAGTGTTTTGGAATTGTTCTGTGTAATACTGTATTTCTATTTTAATTTTCCTGGTAAAGAATTATTATTCCTAATTCCCATATCTTTGCCTGAGACCCCCTTAATTTCAAAATTATAATAATTTGCAGGGAGGGGCTTTACATTCTCCATTTCAAAGAGAAATTTCCCATTTATTGGCGGACACCTGTCCTACAAACCAGCACAACACTCCACACCAAAATCCCTTTATTCACCACCTGCAGACCCCTGCTCAGGGACAGCAGGTGTGCTGCAGTCCCTGCAGGGATGCTCTGTCCCCTCCTGGCTGTCCCTCAGCGGTCCTTCCTGCGCAGTGGAGGGGAGGGTGGGTAGTGACGGGCAGGGGGCACGTCGTAGTGACAGGGGATGTGGCTGTTCTTGGGGGAGTCATAGTGGCTGGGGGGCTCTCTGTGAGGGGGGCCTTCAGGACAACTCTCTGTGGGGACAAGAGAATGCTGCAAGTGTTATGAAGTCCCCATCACCAATGTCACACCAGTCATGTTCCTCCCTCCAACGCTGTCACCCCACACTCCCCATCACTGGGGTTGTGTCCTCAGGGCCACCAGGGGATCCCCAGCCCTACCCTCTTGTGGTGGCTCCTCAAGGAGCCCGATTTCAGCGTAGGACATCTCCCTCTGGACAGGGGATTTCATCTCCATGTAGCTGCCCTCGTGGGCCTTGCTGATGGCAGGGGGCAGCTCCTTGATGGTGGCGTAGGGGTTCTCGCTGGCCAGGGAGCTGCTGCTGGCCCCCAGCCCCTCCCAGGGGTGCTCTGGGGGAGGAGAAGTTGGGGATCCCCCCATGGCAGGGAGCACAGGGGAGAAGGAGCAGTTGTGCCTGGCTGTGTCTCAGCAAGTCCCAGACCCATCCCCACCCTAATCCAGTCCTGTTCCAACCCATCCCCAAACCACCCCTGCGTCTTCCCCATCCCAGCCCCATCTCTTCTGCATCCCATCTCTTCTCCATCCCATCTCTTCTCCATCCCATCCCATCCCATCCCATCCCATCCATTCCCATCATCCCATCCCATCCCATCCCATCCCATCCCATCCCATCCCATCCCATCCCATCCATCCCATCTCTTCTCCATCCCATCCATCCCATCCCATCCCATCCCATCCCATCCCATCCCATCCCATCCCATCCCATCCCATCCCATCCCATCCCATCCCATCCCAATCCCCATTCCATCCCCATCCCCATCCCCATCCCCATCCCCATCCCTATCCCTTCCCCACCCCACCTCCATCCTTTCCCCATCCTATCCCTGTCTCTTCCCTCTCCTCTCCACCCCACCCCTACCTTTGCTCTCACACTTCCTCAGCCCATGGCTGTAGGTGTAGCTCCTGTCCACCTGCCTGCCTGTAAAGAGAGCAGCTCTGGGGTCCCCTCTGCTTCATCTCCCCCCCCAGCATGAAAATTCTCCACACACCCACCCCATCCCAGCCCCTTCCAGAGGATCCTGAGCAGAGAAAGGACTCAGGTGCCCACCCCACTCTGGATCCACACTGGAGCAGCCCTCCTTACCCCTGGGACCCAGGGCTGATGCTCCAAGGTGTTTCCAGTCAGAAGGCAGCGTGGCATTGCCTTCAGGGCTGTAAGGTCTCTCCATGCTGGGGAAGAGCTGGCTGCCAGGCACCTGGAGCCCAAAATGGGATGGGTTGGCCTCAAAGGTGGTGGCAGTGGTGTCCCCATGTGCTGTCCTGTGCCATACCTTGAGGGAGCTGGCTCTGTCCTGGGGGCCAGGGGCTGGCAGTGGGCACTGGGACAGGGTGTGGTAGCTGGGGTTGGAGTAGTAGTGTGCGTGGTGGCTCGGGGGTACATCTGCAGGGACAGCAGTCAGCCTGCTGCAGGAGGGCCACCAGGGCTGGGGCCATCCCACCCCATGCATATCCCATTCCCCACCCCATGCATATCCCATTCACCATCCCATGCCATGCATATCCCATTCTCCATCCCAATCCCATTCCCTATCCCACCCTGTGCATATCCCATTCTCCATCCCCACCCCATGCATATCCCATTCTCCATCCCATGCATATCCCATTCTCCACCCCATGCATATCCCATTCTCCATCCCCATCCTATCCATATCCCATTCTCCATCCCGTGCATATCCCATTCTCCATCCCATCCCATGCATATCCCATTCTCCATCCCGTGCATATCCCATTCTCCACCCCATGCATATCCCATTCTCCATCCCATGCATATCCCATTCATCATCCCATTTATATCCCATTCTCCATCCCATACATATCCCATTCTCCACCCCATGCATATCCCATTCCCCATCCCATCCCATCCATATCCCATTCCCCACCCCATGCACATCCCATCTCCACCACGCTGACCTGGCACCATGTAGTCAGAGGTGTCTGTCTGTCCTGCTCTGTAAGCCACAGCCAGGTGCTGCTGCTCCTTCCCCTTCTGCCACTGGTGGTAGCACAGGGCTGTGACCACCACAGCCACCAGCAGCACCACCAGGGCCACCAGGCTCAGCACCATGCCCAGGGGGCTGTAGGATGCAGGGGGGGGCTGGCTCGATGGTGTAGGGCACATCAGGATTGCCTGTGGGGTGGGGAGGAGTGTCAGCCCCCAGGGTGGGAGAGGAAAATCGGGGATCCCCTGCTGTGCCCCCACTCACCAGCCTCACAGCGGGGCCCGGCTGTGCCTGGGGCACAGGGACATGTGCCATTGGTGGGGTCGCAGGTGGCGTTGTGGGGACAGTGGCAGAGCTGCTTACACTGGAGCCCAAAGGTCCCGGGGGCGCAGGCTGGGGACACAGAGGTGCCATTGAGCTGCATACTGGTTCCATCAGCCACAGGGACCATGGAGAGCCACAGGGACCATGGGGATCCACAGGGACCATGGGGAGCCACAGGGACCATGGGGAGCCACAGGGACCATGGGGATCCACAGGGACTATGGAGAGCCACAGGGACCATGGAGATCCACAGGGGTCTCTATGGCTCCATTCAGCCACAAGGACCAGAACCATGGAGATCCAGAGAGGTCTCAATGGTTCCATCAGCCACAAGGACCATGGAGAGCCACAGGGACCATGGAGGTCCACAGAGGTCTCTATGGCTCCATTCAGCCACAAGAACCAGAACCATGAAGGTCCAGAGGGGCTTCTATGGTTCCATCAGCCACAGGTGCCTCTGTGGCTACAGGTCAGAATTCACAGGAGTCACCCAAGTGGCCACAGGCAGTTCTCTCTCTCACTCCCCCCAGATCCCCCACCTGAATCGAGGCCACCTTGCCCCCCACTCACGCTGGGAGCAGCGGGGACCCCTCCATCCGGGGGTGCAGAGGCAGGAGCCATTGGTAGGGTGGCAGGAGGAGCCATTGGCACAGGAGCAGCTCAGGGAGCAGCGTTTGCCATAGCGGCCAGCGGGACAGGCTGGGGGGGACAGCAACGAGCCTGGCCTCAGCTCAGGGCTCAAGGATCAGGCTGGGAGTTTTTTTTTGGGGATTGTCCACTCACGGCGCTGGCAGGTGGGGCCACGGAACCCCGGGGGGCAGGTGCAGGATCCATCCTGGGGGGAGCAGGAGGCTCCGTTGCGGCAGGAGCAGGACATGAGGCAGCCCCGGCCCCAGGAGCCGTGGGGACAGCCCTGCTTGCACTGCAGCCCTGCAGGGATGGTGAGGGATGAAATCCATGGCTGAGGGCACAGTGGGGGTCCCCCCCCAATGCCTGGTGTCCCCTTTACCTGTCCAGCCAGGCAGGCAGTGGCACTCTCCTGTCACTGGGTCACAGCCATCAGCGTGGGCGCAGGCACAGCGCTCCCCACAGCCCGCCCCAAACGTCCCGTTCTGCAGCATGGGGACAGTCAGGGCAGGGTGCTGCCACCAAACCCCAGTGCCAGCAGCACCAGCACAGCCTGGAGGACTCACCTGGCAGGGCTGCAGGCAGCGAGGGCCCTGCCAACCCGGGGGGCAGTGGCAAGTCCCACTCTGGGGGTCACAGGATGCTCCATTGGCACAGTCACAGCTCCGGTTGCAGCTGGGACCCCACGAACCAGCAGGACATGGCATTGAGCAGTCAGATCCGTGCCAGCCTGTGGGATGAGGGGATAATGGGGTGGGTGTGGGGACAGGGACACCCCTCCAGACCCCAGGGTGCACCCACCTTCCTTGCAGAAGCAGGAGCCATCGAGTGGGGAGCAGGTGAGGGCGTGCTGGCAGGAGCAGAGCCCCGAGCAGTTCATCCCAAAGGTGTTGGGGGGACACAAGGAGGAGCAGTGCTCATCCTGGGGGTGGGGACCAAGAATTCAGGACAGACAGGACCCCTCCCCAAGGCTGAGGTGTCTGGGGACCACCCACCTTCTCATGATGCTGTAGGGAAAGTGGACAACCCCAAAACTCCCATTCTCCCATAGGAACCCCAAGGGTTGTCCAGATCCCCAAGTTGCCCCCTAAGGATGCCCACACCTGAAACCACCCCCAGAGATAACCAGACCCCCAACCCATCCCTGAAGATGCCCAGACTCCCAAGTTTCCCCCAGACCATCCAGACACCTCCATTCCCCCCAGAACCATCCAAAGCCCCTATGATCCCTCCAGCACCACCCAAACCTCCACTGTCCCCAAGCCCCTCACCGTGTAGCCAGGGGGGCAGTGGCAGTGGCCAGTGGTCCCATCACAGACCCCCCCATGGAGGCAGAGGCAGCTCTGCAGGCAGCCAGGCCCGAAGTAGCCAGGGGGGCAGCTCTCATTGCAGTACAGCCCAGCCCAGCCAGGGAGGCAAACACACTCCCCAAGCATGGGGTGACAGCTGGGGGTGCACGCTCAGCACCCCAGTGCTCCCAGTATGGGGCACTGGCTGTGCTGGGAAAGGGGCTTTGCAAACAGGGGAGCACAAAGCACCTGGCCCAGGTGGGTGAGGGTGCAGGGGGACAGGGAGGTGGGATGGGGAGGATGAGGTTGGTGCAGAGGGAGATGAGGATGATGGGAGAAGATGAGTGTGGTGGAAAAGGCAAGGATGGTGGGAGGAGCTGGGTGGGATGGGGGAACTGGGGTGGAATTGGGGGAGCTGAGGTGGGATGGGGATGCTGGGGTGGAATTGGGGTGCCAAGGTGGGGATGCTGGGGTGGGATGGGGATGGGGATGTTGGGGTGGAATTGGGGTGGCAGGATGGGATGGGAATGCCAGGGTGGGATGGAGGACCTGGGGTGGAACTGGGGTGCCGGGATGGGATGGGATGGGGATGTTGGGGTGGAACTGGGGTGCCGGGATGGGATGGGATGGGATGTTGGGGTGGAATTGGGGATGCCAGGGTGGGATGGGATGGGGATGTTGGGGTGGAATTGGGGTGCCAGGGTGGGATGGGATGGGGATGTTGGGGTGGAATTGTGGTGCCAGGGTGGGATGGGATGGGGATGTTGGGGTGGAATTGGGGTGCCAGGGTGGGATGGGATGGGGATGTTGGGGTGGAATTGGGGATGCCAGGGTGGGATGGGATGGGGATGCCAGGGTGGAATTGGGGTTTCAGGATGGGATGGGGATGCTAGGGTGGAACTGGGGTGCCAGGATGGGATGGGGGTGCCAGGGTGGAATTGGGGTTCCAGAGTGGAATTGGTGTTTCAGGATGGGATGGGGATGCCAGGTTGGAATTGGGGTTTCAGGATGGGATGGGGATGTTGGGGTGGAATTGGGGTGCCAGGATGGGATGGGGATGTTGGGGTGGAATTGGGGTGCCAGGATGGGATGGGATGGGGATGCCAGGGTGGAATTGAGGTTTCAGGATGGGATGGGGATGTTGGGGTGGAATTGGGGTGCCAGGATGAGATGGGGATGCCGGGCTGGGCTGTCTCCATACCTCTGGCTGTGCTGGGGGTGGCAGAGGCAGCGGCTCTGGCAGTGGAGGCCGTAGAGGCCGGGCAGGCAGTGCCTCTCCTCGCAGTGGCTGCCCTGGAACCCAGCCTCGCACAGGCAGCCCCCATCCACATGGAAGCACTGCCCCCCATTGGCACAGTCACAGCTCTCCTGGCAGTCCTGCCCGTAGCGCCCCACTGGGCACCGCTCCTGGCACCTGCAGGAGGGGCACAGGGGGTGACACAGCTCCACCACAAGCTGAGCTGCCTCCTGGCATCCCCCCAGCCCCAAGCTGAGGTCACCCAGCTCATTGCATGCCAGACTGGGGAAGCTGAGGGGGGGGTGTCTGGCTTGCATGAAGAGCTGGTTGTGGTGGCCTTGTCCCCGTGTGCCACATCCCCATGCATCCCCTATCATCTGGATGTCCCCTCCCTGTCCAACCTCCATCTCCAGCTGCTACCAGAACCCCACTCCAAAGTGCTCTGTCCCCAAGTGTCCCCTCCCCCTGTATCCCCATCCCTTTAGCCTTCCAATCCCCTGTATCCCCATTACCCCTTCCTATCTCCAATCCCCCACAATCCAGGTCCCAATCATCCCCCCATCCCCACATCCCTCTTCCCCCATGCCCAGTCCCCCCCTCACTGCTCTCCAGTGAAGCCAGGGGCACACTGGCACTGTCCCCCGTGGGGGTCACAGCTGCCCCCGTTGTGACAGCGACACTCGCCCTGGCACCCGGGGCCAAAGCGCCCGGGGGGGCACGGCAAGGAGCAGATCTCCCCCTGCAAAGGAACACCAGGGTCAGCAGGGGGAGCTGAGGCAGAGCCCAGGTTTGGAGAGGGGAGGCACAGCCCACCTACCATCCATCCGTGAGGGCAAACGCAGGTGCTGCTGCTGGAGGGGTGGCAGATGCCTCCGTTCTGGCAGGGACAGGGGGTGACACAGGACATCCCCTCAGGGCAGGGCACCTCGCAGCTGTGGGGGGGTGAGGGGTGAGCAGAGGGGCTGGCAGAGGAGGGGAGGGCACAGACTGAGGGGTCTTTACTCACAGGGGGCCGCTCAGCCCCTCTGGGCAGAGGCAGGCACCAGTGGAGGAGTTGCAGGGAGCCTGGTGGTGGCAGGGGCAGGACAGGTGACAGCCCTGCCCGTAGGTGCCAGGTGGGCATGGCTGGTGGCACAGGGGGTCGGTGAAGCCAGGGGGACAGGAGCAGAGCCCGGTCAGGGGGTCACAAGGGGCCCCATGGTGGCATTGGCAGCGCTGTCCACAGTCTGGTCCCCATGAATGCTCGTCACACTCTGCAGGGGGGGGGGCAGTGGTACCTCCAATTCCATCCCATCCCATCCCATCCCATCCCATCCCATCCCATCCCATCCCATCCCATCCCATCCCATCCCATCCCATCCCATCCCATCCCATCCCATCCCATCCAATCCCATCCCCATCCTCATCCCAAATTCATTCCCACCATGTCCCCTCCTTATCTTCATCCACATTCCAATCCCATCTCTATCCCCACCCCATTCTCATCCACCCATCCTCATCCTATCCCTGCTCCCATCCCCTTTGCATCCCCATCTTATATCTGTCTAAATCTCCATCCCCATCCTGACCCATCCCATTCTCCATCCCCATCCCATGCATATCCCATTCTTCATCCCATCCATATCCCATTCTCCATCCCCATCCCATGCATATCCCATTTTCCATCCCATACATATCCCATTCTACTTCCCCATCCCATGGATAGCCCATTCTCCATCCTCATCCTGTTCATATCCCATTCTCTCCCCATCCAATGTCATTCCCAGCTCACCCCCATTTTCATCCCACCTCCATTTCCATTCCATGCACACCCCATCCCAATCCCATCCCCATCCCAACCCTATCTCCATCCCAACCCCATTAACCTCTCAGGTGTGCCACCCTGGCTTCTCCAGGCAAACCCACTGCCCCATTTCCCCCCCTGGCAGGGGGTGCCCGGCCCCCAGCTGTGCCCAGCTCCCCTCACCCCACGCATATCCCATTCTCTCCTCATCCAGCACCATTCCCAGCCCACCCCCATCTTCATCCCACCTCCATTCCCACTCCATCCCAACCCCATTAACCTCTCAGGTGTGCCATCCTGGCTTCTCCAGGCAAACCCACTGCCCCTTTTCCCCCCCTGGCAGGGGGTGCCCGGCCCCAGCTGTGCCCAGCTCCCCTCACCCCACACATATCCCATTCTCTCCTCATCCAGCACCATTCCCAGCTCACCCCCATCTTCATCCCACCTCCATTCCCACTCCATCCCAACCCCATTAACCTCTCAGGTGTGCCATCCTGGCTTCTCCAGGCAAACCCACTGCCCCTTTTCCCCCCCTGGCAGGGGGTGCCCGGCCCCAGCTGTGCCCAGCTCCCCCCATCCCTCACCGCTGGAGCAGCTGGGGCCACGCCAGCCCGGCTCGCACTGGCACAGCTCGGGAGCCACGCAGCGCCCGTGGACACACTCCTGGCTGCAGTGAGCTGTGGGGACACGGCCAGGCACAGAGCGTCCTCAGAGAGCTCTGGGGACACCCGTGGTGGCACACAGCATCCCCCCCAGCCCCACTCACGGACACAGGAGTCGCGGCTCTCGTAGTAGCCCTGGCAGCAGTGGTAGCGCCGCCGGTAGTCGGTGCGGACAGCCTGTCGGTACTCGGTGCGGTACACGACCCTGTGCCACCGCAGGGGACAGTGACTGTGCTGTTCCTCGGCCCCGGGGACACCCTGCACCGGCACAGCCCCGCTCCTGTCCTCACAGGGACTTGGGGACAGCCTGTGTTGGGATAACCCCCCTCCAGCTCCTCATGGCCCCTTGGCACAGCCCTGCTCCAGCCCCTCCCTGGCCTTGGGGCAATTCCCCTCCAGTCCCTCCCCCAGCCCTGGGCACAGCCCCCCTCCAGGCCCCTCAGTGTCCTTGTATCACCCTGGGGTAGGACAGTCCCCCTCCAGCCTCTCCCTCCATGTCCCCAATATCCTTGGGGACACCCTGGGGTGGGACAGTCCCCCTCCAGTCCTTCATGGCCCTGGGGACACCCTGGAGTGGGACTGTCCCTCCAGGAGCTTGGGGACACCCTGGGGTGGGACATTCCCCCTCCATGCCCCCAATATCCTTGGGGACACTCTGGGATGGGACATTCCCCCTCCAGCCCTTCATATCCTTGGGGACACCCTGGGGTGGGACAGTCCTTCCATGAGCTTGGGGACACCCTGGGGTGGGACATTCCCCCTCCAGCCTGTCCCTCCATGCCCCCAATATCCCTGGGGACACCCTGGGGTGGGACATTCCCCCTCCAGCCTGTCCCTCCATGCCCCCAATATCCCTGGGGACACCCTGGGGTGGGACATTCCCCCTCCAGCCCCTCGTAGCCTTCGGGACACTCTGGGGTGGGACATTCCCCCTCCAGCCCCCCACGGCCCTGGGGTCACCCTGTGGTCCCCGAGGGGCTCTGGGCAGTTGGGGGTGGTCCCACCTCTGCTGTGGGCAGGGCAGGGGGAGGCCCAGCCTGTCAGGACAGGGCTCGCTGGAGGACACGACGTGGGGTTTGGTGTAGGACTCCTTCACCGGCGCCGTGAAACTGCGGGTGGGGGGGAATGTGGGGTGACTGCAGGTCCCGGGAGACCCCACAACTGTCACCATCCCCCTGCCCTGTCCCCCCCAGCCCTACCTCTCCCAGTAGCTGCAGACATTGGGGTCTCCGGGGCGGAGGGCAGCCAGGAGCCCGGCGTGCACCGCCAGCACCGCGGCCCGCAGCAGCATCCTGCACGGAGAGACAGCACAGCTTCACCCGGGGCCCCCCTCACATTCCCGCTCCCCACCCACCGCCCCCGGCCCCGGCTCCAGCTCCCACCTCCCTGCAGGGCTGGCTCTGCATTCCTTCATCCACAGAAACAGCCCCGCTGCTCCCCGAGCGCTGCCCTGTGCCAAGGGGAAACTGAGGCACGGCCGCTCAGCAGCCTGAGACACCCCGGGGGGCACATCCAGGGCATCACCCCGAGCTGTCCTGCCGGACCCCATCCCAAAGGGAGGGAACTCGGGGTGCCAGGGTGCCGGGGCGCGGTTCGGCACGGCTCCTCCAGCCCTGGCACGGCGCCGCGTGGCCCCGCTTCAACCCGCCCTGTGTTTATTCCCACTTGTGTTTCCTGGATCCATCAACTTCTTGCTCAACCCACAGAGGGTCCTGCTCTGCCGGGGCGGCTCTGGGAGCGCTGCCAGCCGGAGGCCAGGCTGGGAGGGCTGGCGACCCCCCCAGAGCCCCCCGTGCCGGGCGTGCTGTTTACCGGGATGAGTGTTTGAGGGCAGAGCTGCCGTGTGCCAAGGAGGAAACAGAGGTTTCCTGGTCAGCACAGCTGGATTTAGCGGGGTTTCCTTGCTGCTCCTGCCATAGGACACCCCAAAGGTGCTGCCCCGGCAGCGCCCTGGGTTCATCCTCCCCCCTTCACCAGAGCCCGCGCTGCGTTTTGGGGCCAGAGCATCCGGTTTTGGGTGGAAAAACTGTTAGTGGGAAAGTTTCCCCCCATTTCCCTTCAACTCCCGGCAGTGAGGAATTAATTGTTCATCCGCTGCCAAAATTCCCTCCCTTGAACACTGCTGAGGAGAGGGGGAGAGCCAGGGGAACCCCAAGCTCTCCCCTGTGCCCCACTCATCCGCAGCCTCATCAGTATGGGGGGATCGGGGCGGGGGGGGATCCAGCATTGCCGGGAAAAACAGGAACCACGGGGAGATGCTGGCAGGAAAAGCAAAAAGTCATCAAAACGTGCCGGCATGTCCCGTCTGCTGAAAGAGCCCCCCCAATGACAAGAGAAACCCCAAAACCCAGCGCTCCTCTCCCCGCCGGTGTCCCTAAGAGCCCCCCGGGTGGGATGAGAAGCATCCCATTGGTGATGGGGCTAAAAGGAGTTTGTGGGGTGAGTGTAGGGTGATTCCCTGTTGGGGACACGGGGATGGGGCCGCCCCACAGCCGCTATCTCTATCCCGGCGCTTCCCCTGCCGCAGCCCGGGGTCTGACGCGTTTCCTCCGCAGGGATGGGGTTGGGAGAGGGCGAGGGGGGCGCGGGTGCAATGCAGTGACAGGGAAAGGGACGGGGACAGAGTCAGGGTCAGCATTGAGGTCACCGCGAGGTGTCACAGCACCGCCCAACTGTCCCCTCACCTTGGAACCTGCACCAAGCCCACCCGATATCCCCCAGCAGGGGACGGTGTGACCCGTCCGAGGCAGCCCTGGCCCCGGGGTGTCCCCCCGGGCTGGGGACAGTGGCACTCACCTGGCGGGGCCGCGGTGACAGGCAGGGTCAGGGCGCGGCGGCCCCGACACGGGGCTGGCCTGGCCGGGATGGCGCAGCGCGGCCGTCGGAAGCGGAGGGAGGGCTGGAGCTGCTCTCAGGAAGTTTGGACGTGGAGTCAACTACGGAAAAGGGAAAAAAATAAAAAAACCCTTTATTTTTTTTTTTTTTTTTTTCTTTTCTTTTTTTTTTTTTTTTTTCTTTTTTTCTTTCTCCTCTGTCCAGAAACCAGCTGGTTTTGGCACAGCAGCACTGCTCGCACAGAGGGCTGCATGGGGAGGGGTCTGTGGGGACATCCTGGTGCTGCAGGGTGTCCCCTCCCCGAGGGTTCTGTGGCACCCGTGGGTGCAGAGCCTGACCTGAATTGTCCCACAGGGCTGGGAAAAGCAAAGGGACCCCCTGACTAAGGGGCAGCAGCTCTGTGGTGAGGGGATGTGGGACCAGGGAAATGTGGGGCCACCCCAAAGGGACACTGAGACCTTTCTTTGCTGGGTCACACTGGAGGGAACACGGTGGGGTGGGATGGGATGGGATGGGATGGGATGGGATGGGATGGGATGGGATGGGATCAATGGGATGGGATGGGATGGGAATGAGTATGAGGGTGGGGATGGAGATAGGAATAGGAATAGGAATAGGAATAGGAATAGGAATAGGAATAGGAATAGGAATAGGAATAGGAATAGGAATAGGAATAGGAATAGGAATAGGAATAGGAATAGAATGGGGGATGAGGACAGGGAGGAGGATGGTGAAGGGATGGAGATAGGAATGAGAATGGGATGAAGATCAAGATGAGGATGGGAATGGGATGAAGATGGGGTTGGGGACAGGGACTAGAATGGTGATGACATGGAGATGAGGATGAGGATGAGGATGAGGATGGGGATGGGATGGGGATGGGGATGGGGATGGGGATGGGGGTGGGGTTGGGGTGATCCCCACTCACCCACAGTGTACATGCCTGATGAGTGGGAGGTGTCCTGGGAGAAGATCCCAGTGATCCAGGAGCTGGGACAGGGCTCCTTTGGGATGGTGTATGAGGGGCTGGCACTGGGGCTGCTGGTGCCCAAAATCCCGGGCACAGCATTGTTCCTGCATCCTGGGATTACAGAAAGACATCCTCCCTGCATCCCAGGGACTCACCATTCCTGCATCCCCAAATCCCAGGTATCCATCCCTCCACATCCTGGGCACACAGGACCCCCACATCTCAGGATCCTGGGGATATCCCAGGTATGAGTCACCCCTCATCCCAGACACCCCAGCCCTACACTGCAGGATCCCTGGCCATGTGTTCCCCTCCATCCCAGGATCTCTGACCACACATCACCCCCATATCCCCGAATTCTCATCCATCCACCACCTCTGCATCCCTGGATCCAGACCATACATCACAATTACGGACTCCCGACCGTATTCTCACACCCCGTGTCACCGCGTGTCCCCCTCAACCCGGGACCCCCGACCAGCAGCTCAGCACCGCGGACCCCCTTGCCCAGCTGCCCCCCACCCCCCGCACACATTAGCGGCCCCCGCGGCTCCCGAGGCGCCGTTAATTGCTCTGCTCGTTACAGGAACAGCTCTAATCACTCACAACGATTTTCACATCCCAGGGAGACTCAGCTGCCCGGCCTCCCCCTCCCCGTTCCTCTCCCGGGGTCTCCATTAGGATCAAGTCCACCCCGCAGCTGGGGCTCCGCTGTGGCCACCAAAAACGGCGCTTCCCGGAGCAGGGGTGGGCATCGGGGGCGTGGGGGTCCAGGTAAAGGAAAGGATATTGGAGATAGGACAGGTTGGGGACATCCGGAGCTGAGGATCCGGTGGGGAAGTGACCTCCCCCCACCCCAACGCTTTTTAAGGTGTCCCCAGGGCGGTGGGGAAATATTGCTCGGGGACACTGCGGTGGTACTTCAGTGCCGAGATGCCTTTGCAGCCCCCCCGGGACCCTTAGAGAGGATGGAGACCCCCGAGTGCACTTTGGCGTGGTTGGGGCTGTGTAGAGCCCATCTCTCAGCATCCAGCTGCATTCCCCTAAACATCCACCCCATAATGAGGGGAACCCCAAACACTTTGCTGATCCTCTTAGAGGAGATCTGGAGTCCCCATAAGGAGCTTTTGGGAGGGAGTGGGACCCTCTAAAGTGCCGAATCGAGTTGGGGACCCCCCAGCTTTGATGAACCCGGGTTAGCAGGGCCAAGCCCCGGTGCCGCTGGGGCGGCAGCCCCGCCAGGGAGCGGAGCCGTTAATTACCTCATTGCCAGAGTCCATTACCGCTCCCCCCGGAGCTCTGAAATGGAGAAACTCGGGCAGCAGCCAGGGGGGCAGAAAATCGATGGCGGGGTGAACCTTAACTCTTCCCTGACCACTTTAAGGGGGGGAAACTGAGGCATAGCCACGGAGGAATCTGCAGGAAAGCTCACCCTGTTTGGGGAGGGGGTGTCACCACTGCACCACGGTCTCTTTTTTGGGGGCATTGGTCTGCGGCAGTCTCCAGCGTGGGGCTGGAAAAGCTCAAGGTTGTAATTTAGTTCCTTCCTCAAATTAGATAAGAGGGAAAAAGGCCATAAATCAGCTTGGGCAGTGATTAGAGACCCCAAGGAAGCAGGTGGGGGGCTCTGCCAGCCAAGCTGAGCTCCAGTAGAGCAGGACCTTGCCCGTGCCAGCTCCCCATTTCCTGGGGCAGGACCCTCGGCAGAGATCCAGGGCCAGCAGGTTTTTGGGATGCATTAGAGCCTGGGAGCTGCAGGGTGCTGGCAATAGCTCCCATTTCCTCCAGTTGTGGCACAGCCAGGTGCTGTGCCAACCCAAAGCCCATCAACACCTGCCAGAGACCCCCTGACTTGTCCCCACCTTGTCCGGTGCCTCAGTTTCCCCTGTGACCCCACTTTCCTCCTGCTTATCTTGGGTCACAGGGGGTAACAAAGGAGCTGCCAGGGCTCTGCCTGTGCTGCCTAATTATCCAGATGAAATCAATTCAGCTCCATTATGGTCAAATCCAGGTCTCAACCATTACCAAGGCGGCTGGAGAGCCTGAGGAAGGATGATGAAGTGGATGCTACAGGGCATGTGATAACCCCCTGGTTCTGATGAGAGGACACAGGAAAGGGGGGATGTCACTCTTTTGGGGGGGATGGGTATTGCCTTTGTGCTGCAAAGTCCCATCCTCCACCTGGAGCCCTTGGAGGAGGCTCAGGCTCCCCAGGGTGTGGCAGAAGAATCCCTGGAGTGGCCAAGGTGGTCTCATGGCACAGATAAAACCATCCCCTTCTGGGCTGGGGATGAAGAAACCATCCTGCACCTGGTCCTGGTCCCTGGGTAGAAACCAGAGCCTCTCAGGCATGTGTGAGCCCTGCACCCCAGATTCCTGGGCACACAGCATCCCAGGCACACATTGTCCCCAGATCCTCCTTTTCCCCAAAATCCCTCCATCCCACCTGCCCCCAGCACGCAGGGGCCAGTGCAGGGGAGACACAGTTTATTATTGACTGGTTTTGCTGCAGAGTGGGCGAGCATGGGGGCATCCCAACTCCCCCAGGAGAGCTGAGCACCCCCCCCCCCCCAAATCCTGCACTGGCACAGACCCTGTGCTGGGGTCTCCCAGCTCTGCCCCCCTGAGCCAACCCACATCAGCCAAGAGCCTCCACCCTGGCACTGTGAGAATGCCAAGGAGCCACACAGAAGTGCCACAAACGAGGGGCCAGAGCCCTGGGAGTCCTCCAGCCCCCTCCCCCAGGAGTGAGCTGGCATTTTGCACTATAAATAAGGTTTCAGGCTTCTCCTGCCTTGGGGCATCAGTCCAGGGCTGTGTGTGCAGCAGGGCGGGCAGGGGAACAGCAGGGAGCAGAGTGTGGCTGGGGGGTTCCCCACTCAGCCCAGGATGTCCAGGTAGACAGGGGGTGTTTTGACAAGGCTCTGGAGGCGGCTGTGGATCTCCTTGATGGGCTGGCGTTGCTGGGGCTCCCGCTGCCAGCAGCTCTGCATGATGGCATAAACCTCAGAGGGACACGTGCGGGGCCGCTCCAGCTCCCTCCCCTGAGTGATGCACTCGATGGCCTGCAGGAACAGGGGTGGACATGGGATCCCCCACTCTGGGCACCCTTGGGGGTGTTGTTCTCCTCCTCCTCCTCCTCTTCTTGCTCACCTCAGTGTTGGAGAGTTGGTACCAGGGTTGCTTCCCATAGGTGAAGATCTCCCAGAGCACCACGCCGAAGCTCCAGATGTCGCTCTCGGTGGTGAATTTACGGTACAGGATGCTCTCAGGAGGCATCCAACGGATGGGCAGCATGGTCCTGCCCCCCACCTGCTCACAGTAATGCTGTCAGCAAGGCAGGGACCCCCCTGTTTCCCCTCTCCCACCCCTGGCCCCACTAATGAGGCCTCAGGTTAGATGTAAGATATTTTTTACTCTGAGCGTGGTGATGCCCTGGCACATGTTGCCCAAAGAAGCTGCCCCATCCCTGGAGATAATCAAGGTCAGGATTTGGAGCAAGCAACCTGTCCTATTGGAAAGCATCCCTGCAGGTTGAGCTGGATGGTTTCCAACCATCCTTTCCAACCCAACTCATTCTGTGGTTAAATATGAACAGAGGAGTGTTGGGGAGGCGCAACCATGAGAGAAAATTGACTGTGACCTCCCAGCTCACCACAGAGCAGAGAGGAGAGAGGAAACAACTCACCCTGTAATAATCAGTGCTGTAGATATCCCTGGACATGCCAAAATCCCCGATTTTCACCACCAGGTCATGACCCACCAGGCAGTTTCGGGTGGCCAAATCCCGGTGGACAAAGTGGAGGGAGGCGAGGTAGACCATGCCCGAGGCGATCTGCGTGGCAATGTGCAGCATGTGGCCCAGGGCCAGCGGGCCCCTGGGCTGGCCAGGAGCCTGCTCCAGGATCTTGGCATCAGGGCCATGGGATCTGAAAGGTAGAGAGGCTGCTTGGAGTACAGGATGTGTGTGGGGAAAGGGGAAGGTGCTCATGCGTGTCAGGCACAACACAATCGCAACACGTGGTAGAGAAGGGTGTGGATGTGCGTGTCCATCCTGCCCTGGTGTGCAGACACACGAGGGAAAAGCATGGACACGTGTCCATGTGTGCTCACATGTGTGTTAGGAAGGGTTACACACCCACAGGGGAGGGCACGCAAGCAGGTGCACACAGGTGGGCTGTCCCCCCGTGGAGGAGAGAGTGTTGGGGTGGGAGGAAGGGTGTTGGGGTGGAAAGCAGTAGGTCAGGGGTGGAAGGCAGGGTGTTGGGGTGGAAGGCAGCAGGTCAGGGGTGGAAAGGAGTGTTTTAGGGTGGAAGGCAGTGTTTTAGGGTGGAAGGCAGCAGGTTAGGATGGAAGGCAGGGTGTTGGGGTGGAAGGCAGTGTGTTGGGGTGGAAGGCAGTGTTTTAAGGTGGAAGGCAGTGTTTTGGGGTGGAAGGCAGCAGGTCAGGATGGAAGGCAGTGTTTTAGGGTGGAAGGCAGTGTGTTGGGGTGGAAGGCAGCAGGTCAGGGGTGGAAGGCAGTGTTTTAGGGTGGAAGGCAGTGTTTTAGGATGGAAGGCAGTAGGTTAGGATGGAAGGCAGGGTGTTGGGGTGGAAAGCAGTGTTTTAGGGTGGAAGGCAGGGTGTTGGGGTGGAAGGCAGTATTTTGGGGTGGAAGGCAGTGTTTTAGGGTGGAAGGCAGCAGGTTAGGATGGAAGGCAGGCTGTTGGGGTGGAAGGCAGTGTTTTGGGGTGGAAGGCAGCAGGTCAGGATGGAAGGCAGTGTTTTAGGGTGGAAGGCAGCAGGTCAGGGGTGGAAAGGAGTGTTTTAGGGTGGAAGGCAGTGTTTTAGGGTGGAAGGCAGTGTGTTGGGGTGGAAGGCAGTGTGTTGGGGTGGAAAGCAGCAGTTCAGGATGGAAGGCAGTGTTTTGAGGTGAAAGGCAGTGTTTTAGGGGTGGAAGGCAGCGTGTCAGGGGTGGAAAGCAGCACACCAGGGCGGGTGTGAAAGCAGCAGCACGTGTGAAGTGGGGCGTGCGAGCCCGGCCGGGGGCCAGCGCTGCTCCGCCCGCCCGCAGCCCCTCGGTGCCTTTGATGCCGAGCGCGGCTGACAGCCCGGCCGGGGCGGCCGCTGCCGGGGGCTGGGGGAGCTCTGCTCGGCAGAACCATTAATGCCAACTCCCATAACAATAATCATAAAAGCCACGTCTCAGAGCTCCTCGCGCGGCCACTAAAGCGATGCCTCTGGCAGCCCCCCCCGTCTAGCAGCAATACCTGGGGGGGCAATCGAAAAGTCTCTGCTTATTCCAGCTGATGGCCAATCTCTCTCTATTTAAGCCTCTCAGACAGCTAATCTAATCAATATTGCAAGGAGGGCTGCATTAGCAGGGAGCAGGCTGGCTGCTCTGATGGAGCAGCAGATGGGGGGCTCCTGTCCGTCCCCCCCCCCCCCCCAGTCCCACCTGAGGAAGCGGTTGAGGTCTCCGTGTTTCATGTACTCGAAGACCATGATGAGGGGCTCGCCCTCGGTGCAGACCCCGTAGAACTTGACGATGTGTTCGTGTTGCAGCACCGTCAGCAGCTCGGCTTCGCGTTGGAAATCCAAGCGGGCGCTTTCTGTCACCTCCTTCAGCGCCTGCCGGGCGGGACACGGCATCAGCGACACTCTCACAGACCCCCTCACCCCCCACACGGTGTCTCCCCCCTCCTCACCTTTACAGCCACCAGCATCTTCTCCTGCTCTGGGAGGAGGTTGTAGCACTCTGCTAAGAAAACCTTGCCGAAGGCGCCCTCGCCCAGCTCCCACTTCAGCACGATGTCCCTCCGCTGCACATGGTGCACGCCTGGGGGGACCCCCACCCGTCAGTGCCCCCCAGCTCGGGTATGAGCGTGGGGGGATGCTCAGGGACCACAGCCCCCCCCCCCCCCCAACCCTTACAGGCGTTGCAGAAATACTGGGGGTTCTCGATGAAGTTGCTCTTCAGCCCCTCCAGTTTGCTCTCAGCCGAGGAAAGGGGGCTGCTGCCCAAGTTCATGAAGTGCAGCGACATGGCCAGGTCATCCTCTTGGGCCAGCACTGCTGAGCCTTGTGGGGACAAGGACAAGGCCATCAGGGGGTCCCCCCAGCTCCCCCCCCAGCCTGTGCAGCCAGTGCCAGGCTCTGCCGAGCAAGCCCCTGCTCGTCCTGCCCCTGGGGGCCAGGCAGCCCGATCAAAACCATTTAGAGGCTGAATCCATTCCAGGAGTGAATTAGCAGCTGCTGCCCACGCTCCCGGGGGAGCCAGCACCCCTGCACGGGTGTCCCCCCCACCCACCATCCCTCTTCCCACACCTGTGACCCAACCCAGGCTGCCCCAGAGGAGGTGGGGACGGGGCTGTCCCCGTGTCACAGCCCGAATATCGAGTCACCACACATGGCGGGGGGGGGACTCACGGTTAATGCCGAACTTGGAGCGACGCCCGCACTTGTTGAGCAGGATGAGCATGACAGAGAGGGAGAGGCAGGCGAACACAGCCAGTGCCACGGCCACAGAGACCTGGTGGCAGCCAGGACGGGGATCAGGTCGAGGTGCCACCAGGTCCCTGTTCTCAGCCCATGGGATGGGAACAAGCCCACGAGATGGTTACAAGCCCCAGGGAAAATTGAGGCATTGACACTCCATCCTTCATCCCCATCATGTACCTCCCATCCCACCTGGTGCTGGTTTGGCTTCCCCCACCCTCCTCCCATCCCAGACTGCAGAGCAACTCCTCACCCCAAACGTGTGCTCATCTGTTGTCTCCACAGGCCCCTCCAGCGAGCTGTTCCTGGTGCCTGGGGCAGGGAGAAGGTGTAGGGTGAGTGTGGGGTCCCCATCCCCTGAATTGGCCCCGGCAAGGACCTGGACACCCCAGGAACAACCCTGGGGTGTGGCTGTAATGCCCAATTTAGGGGGGCTGGGGCAGCAATCCTGGCCACTCACCCACTGGAGACAGAGACACTAGAGCAGCCCAAAGGGAAAGAAAGCAGAAACACTCATTACTCTTTAGGTGGGAGTACCCCATCCTTCCCCCCTCTCATCTCTGGGGAAACTGAGGCACACCAAGGCTTGTACAGACAACAGTACACCTCATTCTGCACAGCAGGTGTGACACAGCTCCTCTGTGAGACAGGAGAGACCCCAGCTGGCACCTACCAGGGATGGGCTCCTCAGGGCTGAAGCTGAAGGGGTTGTCCATGAAACGGCCCTGGACGCTGCAGGAGGCTGAGCCCAGGGGGTTGCTGACCAGCAGGGTGTAGTTGCCATTGTTGACATGGGTGGGACGGTTGAGCTGCAGGCAGCCGTGGAGGATGGTGGAGTTGTGCTCCATCTCCACGATGAGGGTGTGGATGTAGAGCCCCTCCACCAGGGCAGTGCCGTTGAAGAGCCAGTGGATGCTGGGCGTGGGGTTGCCATCCACGGAGAAAGGGATGCACCAAGAATGTTGGGCTATGGCTTGTTCCAGCAGCAGGATAATGGGGGGAACTGGGAGAAACAAAGCTGGGTGGGTTCCTGAACCAAACTCAGCCCCCCCACCACCCCAGCCCCTTCTGGACTGCTCACAGGTGATGTTCAGCATCACACTCTCCTCTGCAGGCCCTGCTGCGTTCTCTGCCCGGCACGTCACGTCTTTGTGGTTGAGGTTGGAGGAGATGTTCTTGATCTCCAGCATGATCTCCCAATCTGAGATCTGCAGGAAATACCAGGCTGAGATGAGTAGATGACACCCCTCCCCGAGCCTGCCCAGCTCCTGCATCCCCCCCCATGCCCACCCCACCAGTGAGAGGATGCTGGGGGGGTTCCTGGCCATACCCCAGGATGGCTGAGCTTGCCTTGGTGACAACGAGCAGCTCGGGTCCCACCTTGGGGACCACCCAGTCTGCAGTGGCCGGTGGGTCAGCACTGATGTGGCAGGTGAGGTTGACACTGTCCCCTTGGCGCAGCACCACCTCGGGGGGCTCGATGTGCACGGTCGGGGGGTCTGCAGGGGCAGGAGGGATGAGCCACGTGTCTCCCACGCTCTCCCCAGGACAGGGGACAAACCCAGGAGCCAAATCTGTCCCCAGGCACGTACCACAGGTGTGGAGAACCTGGCTGCCCAGTGGCACCAGCACATTTCCTGCCCAGCACTCCAGAGACTGGTTCCCCAGTTCAGCCCTGCTGCTGTTCTGCCACAGCTGCAGCCAGCGCAGGCTGCAGGAGCAGTTGAAGGGATTTCCCACCAAGATGCTGAGAGGGAAGAGAACACAGGCTCAAAAGTGTTTGTCCCAGCAGTCGGCCAAGGCTGCACCTGTGTGCAGCTTTGTGTCACACATGCCCCGGATGCCACCCCTGTCCCTGTCCCCACACCCATGGGGACACATCTCCCCGTGTCCCCAACTCTGTCCCTGCCTCTGTGTCTCTCCAGTGGGGGACATCCCCAGTGGGAGATACTCTGCACCCACCTCCCCCATCTCCCTCCTCACTCACAGCTCTTGCAGTGGCAGATGCTGGAAGGTTTTCCAGGAAAGACTTTGCAGTGCATTGAAGGAGAGATTCCTGTTGGGACAAACCCCATCAGCCACCCCCCTTCCCACTCAAATTCCCAAATACCCAACATCTCCCTGCTGCACCGAGGGTCTGCCTGTGGCACGGGCCAGCACTGCTGTCACACGGTGACCAAGCAAAACCAGCTCTGCCAGGTGCCACCACCCTTCAGGCACCTCCCTGCACCCCAGGACAGGGGGCAGCTCCCGGGGGAGGGGGGGCTGGCATCTCTCTGCACTCCCACCCAGATCGATGCTTTCCCACTCAGCCCAGCGTGGCTGATGTGCCCGTGGGCAGCAGGACACACCATCGATCCTACCCGGGTGGGGGACCGGCCACCCTGCACCGGGACCCGCGGGGACGGGGTGGGGCTGATCCCCGAACGGGGGGAGGGAGGGAGGTGGGGAAGGGGCTGATCCCCGAACGGGGGGAGGGAGGAAAGTGGGGAAGGGGCTGATCCCCGAACGAGGGAGGGAGGGAGGTGGGGAAGGGGAGACTCACACGTAGCTCAGCCTGGGGGTGTCCAGAAAGGCATCGGCAGAGATGTGCTGCAGCCCCGACCTGGAGATGGTGCTGGAAGAAGGGAAGGGCTGAACACCTGCACTGTGAGTCCTGAATCTCCGTTCTGGGAGCATCTTGCAGTGGAGTGGGGGTCTCCCCTCCACCAGCCCTTCCCTCCCCCCCATTTCCCTGTGCAGGGACCCCTCCCCGCGGCTCTCACAGGTTCCTGAGGTCCCGCAGCATCCTGGTGTCAGCTCGGGTCAAGGTCGTCAGCGCCTGCTGGTTCTCAATGATGCTGGAAGGGAAAGGAGGGGGGAGGTCAGGGCAGCAGCTCAGGACCCCCCATGCCTGGGGCTGTTGGCAAAGCGTGGGGTGAGGGGAGTGAGAGGGAACAGCTCCCACTCCCCAGGCTGTGCCCCCAATACAACCCAGAGCCGGGGATGGGGACAAGGATGAGCTGAGCTGAGCCACCGTGCCTCAGTTTCCCCTGGGATGAGCTGCAGGTGATCCCGATGGTGCTGAGCCCCCGGTCAGTGCGAGCTGTGTGGTCTCACCCACAGGATGAGTTTTCTGGGTCTCAGCCCCATTTACCCTTTGGGTCCCCACCTTTCCTCACATCCCATGGTGACAGGTGTCACTGTCACTGTCCCCTCACCTTTTCTCCAGGCAGGAGATGAAGAAAAGCCCCTTTGGGAGCAGGTGCAGGGTTTTTTCCTGCCCCACCCCACAAGCTACTCCTGTGAACCCCAAATCACAGCGGTTGGGTAATTGGGGTTCAGATCCACACCAAGGAGGTTTTGGTCCCACTGACCCCGGTGGGGATGGGATAAGAGCAGCTGGGGCAGTTGGATGGCTGAGGGGGGGGTCTCTCAGGGACCACCATCCCCACCACCACCCACCCCACCCCACCAGCCAGTGAACAAAGAGCTGGCAGCGCCTGTGGCGCAGCATCCCCTGGCACTTGGGGAAACTGAGGCACGGAGACACCACAGCCAGTGCCCAGCAATGCGGCAGGGGCAGGGCTGTGGTGGGGGGAAACCCCAGGAATTGGGGTTTGGAATTGGAATTTGGTATCCTGCATCCCATCCCCCTGACCCTCAGCACCCTCCTCATCTCTGCTCGCTTCAGCCCTTATCTCCCCACACACATCCTGGAGCAGGGGAAGCTGTAGGAACACAGCAGGTGCCCCAAAACAGCAAATTTGGGTTGTATCTCCCCAGCATGCCACCCCACAGGCTCCAGGGCACAGCGACAGCCCCAACAGGATGGGGACAAGCGGCTCCCCACACCCCTGCCCTGCCCAGCCCGGGGTGCTCGCTGCACCTCAGCGTGGTTGCCATCACAGCAGAAGGGGGTGAAGAGCTGCCCCCAGTCTCTGGGGGGATGCTGCAGCCCCCCACCTCATATTCTCAGCCTTCAATACCTCCCACCAAACAGACACTCTCCCCACAGCGTTCCCAACCCACCCAGTGATCGCTGCTCCAGCCCAGCCCCGAGCTCATCACCTCCATCCCCATCACCCCACTGCCCAGTCCAACAGCTCTGCTGCCCGCCAGCCACACCATCTCATCAGCACCAGCCCCATCACTCCCAGCCTTTCTGCCTGGTCCCCAAAATCACTCCCAACCCCATCATCTCCATCTCCGAGCTCCGTCACCCCCAGCCCCACCGCGCTGTCCCATCGCCCCCAGCCTCTCTACCCGCTGTCTCAGCTCCATCACCCCGACCCCCGGCCCCACTCACACGTCGGTGAAGCTGCCGCTTCCCAGCAGCGGGGACAGGCTGCCCAGGGTGTCGGGCTCCCGGCAGAGCAGGATCCCGGCCCGGGGGCAGCGGCAGGACCGGGGGCAGGGATGGGCAGCGTCCGGGGCTGGCAGGGACAGGGGCAGGAGCAGCGCGGCCAGGCAGAGCCAGGCTGGCAGCGGCGGCATCGCGGTGCCGGTGCCAGTCCTGGCCCCGGTGCCAGTCCCGGTCCCGGTCCCGGTGCCGCCCTCCCTCGCACTTGCCCGGCAGCCCGAGCACGGGGCCGTGCGGGGTTTAAAAGCAATGCAGGGACCGGCCTCCCGGGAGGGGCCGGCGGCTCCCCCCGCCCCAGCACCGCCCCCACCCCGGCCCGAGCCCCCCCCAACCCTTTCCATCCCTTCCCCGGCCGTGATTCACCGGCACCGGGATGATTCCGAGCTGGGAGAGTGGGATTCCACACACGGGCACCGGCCGTGGTGTCCGTCTGTGTCCTGCCTGTGCCCTGCCACCTCCCTACCTGCACTCCCAGCCCCAGCCAGTGGATTCATCCCACCACTGGAACCCCCAAAATTCCTGGGGTGCACTAACACGTACACACAGAGACACACCCGGCTCCAGAAGCTGGCTCAGAGCGAGCTGCAGTATTATTACCGAGCTTATTCCCATCCCGGGGGTCACCCCAAACTGTCACAGGCCCCCAAATCTCGAGGCATGTTGGGGTCTCCTGGTTCAGTCTCTTCCCCGGCACCCCGTTATGTTGGGGTGCAGAAATACTGGAAACAAGGGGATGTTTGGTGGCACGGTGGCCTTGTCCCTGTCACCTCCAGGACTCATCTTGTCCTCCTCCTCGAGGTGGGGAAGGACAGGACTGGTTCGGGCTCCCCATCCCCACCCGGATGCTGTTTTTCCCCGAGATTTCTCGGACGCACTGAGAAATCTCATCAATGCACTGAGTTCAGCACGTTCTCAGCCTGCCCAAGGCTCAGCTCCCGGCTCATTTCCACCCTCAGGGGCCACGGCTCTTTTGGGATGACCTCCCATGGGGCCCCACTGGACACCCCAGCAGCCCCCCCCCACCCCCCGCGGCACAGCCGCCACATCCTCCTAAATTCCTCTGCTTTGACGTTTTTCTCAAGAAACGCCTCCGGTTTGGGCACCGCAGGGCAAAGCCACAGGACGCAGATAGGGCTGGCGGGGTGGAGGGGGAGGTGGGAGGTCCCTTGTGCCGCCCATGAGAGCCCCCCCCCAAGCCAGGTACAGCCACAGCTGAGCTTCATCCCCTTTATTCACGCTCAGATTAGACGGTGACACCCTTTCCCTGGACCAGGCTTCGGTGCTGGTCCCAGTGCAGGGGACTGGGGAGAGACATCGGGGCAGCTCCAGGCTCCTCCCGCTGCCCCGTGATTCCGTTTCCTCACCTGTGGAAGGTGTGGGGATCACAGGGGGAGCTGAGCTGTTTGCCACGACAGAGGCAGGTTGATGGGGGTCCCCGAATGCCAAACCCTGCTAGCCATTCCCATACCCACATTATCCCACCCCCCCCCCAAAAAAAAGTAAGGAAAGATTGGGGTGTTCTCCTCCCATCCAGCAGCCTCTTATTCCCTCCCCCCGATCTGGAGCACCTCAAATTTATTTTTAGGGAAAATGCATCTCATGGAACATCTTTGTTTTGCTGCCACCCTCTTCCCACTCCTGACCTGAACCCTTGGAAGCAATAAATAATGCAGGGGGGTCCCAGAAGTGGGGGATGGCCAGAGAGGGGCGTGGGGTGCAGAGTCCAGCGGGGGTCACCCCGGGGTCAGAGTGAGGCTGTCCCATTGGGGAGCTGGTCCTTGCGTGCGGGCAGGGGGGATGTGGGGGGCTCGTCCTCCTCAGGGGAGGGGTCTGTCTCGGTGCTGGAGGGCTCTCCTGAGCCGTGGTGGCCATTCTCAGGGCTGTAGAAGAAGGAGAGGGTGCGGAAAGCAGGAGCCATGTGGTCCTTGATGCGCTCCAGGAGCTGGACGAAGGAGGGACGCTGGCGTGGGTTCTGCTGCCAGCACAGGCACATCAGCTCGTGGCTGCAGGGAGAGGTGGGTTGGGTTGGTGTGGCCAGAAATGTGGATTCTGTCACCATCTGTTCAACCAGCTGGAGCAGTGACCCTGATCTCCCTGGGAGATAGCCTCTGCTAATGGGCCAGCTTTAAACCAGCTGGGACAATCATCTTTACCTTTTCCATGACCCACCCTTCATCCAGGAGGTATCACCTGTTAATGGGCCATTGTTAAAAACTGGGTGTGGCAACAATTCTTACCACTGTGGGAGATACCTCCTGTTAATGGGCCATTGTTCAAAACTGGGTGTGGCAGTGATCTTTATCTCCTGGCACATATTATCTGCTAATGGGCCAGCTTTAAACCAGCTGGGCAATCATCTTTATCTTCCCACAGCCCATCCTCCCTCCAGGAGATATCTCCTGTTCATGGCCATTGAGTCCCAGTGCATGACTGATAAAATTCCATCATCCCACTGGGAGATGCTCCAGCCAGGGGAGGAACCAAGCCTTTCCTACCCAGGTAAAAACCGAGATTTTGGACACCACTGGATTCCAGAGGAAAACCAGACCTTTCCACATCATCCCTGGACCTTCAGAGGAAAACTGCACCTTCTCCAGCTGAACCACATCTGCCACTGCAGGAGGATGCAGCCACCATTGAATGGCACTGCTGCCAACACCCTGACTGACTGATGGGTGTCAGCTTGGATTCTGACTGGCAATGTTAGGAGTGCTTTTTCTTAATACTGTACTTCTATTTTAATTTTCCTGGTAAAGAATTGTTATTTCTAATTCCCCTATCTTTCCCCGAGAGCCCCTTAATTTCCAAATTATAATAATTTGGAGGGAGGGGGTTTACATTCTCTATTTCAAAGAGATGTTTCCGCCTTTTTTGGCAGACACCTGTCCTCCAAACCAGGACAAGAGGGCACCTGCTGGGTTTGGGGGGCTCCAGCCCCCAACATCCTTCCCACCACAGCAGAAACCAGGATTTCCCCTGCCAGCCTTTCCCACAACAGGGTGGGGGTGTGAGTGGGCGCCCCCCAACACTCACAGTTTGTCAGGGCAGTTCTCAGGCCGCTCCAGGATGCCGTTGTCCATGACAAAGCGCAGCACCTGCTCGTTGGACATGCCCTGGTAGGGCTGCTCTGCCAACGTGGCGATTTCCCACAGCACCACCCCGAATGACCTGCCAGGAACACATCTGCTCAGCTCGGGGATCCCCAAATCCTCCTGTCTCTGCCCACCTCAGCACCTACCAGACATCAGACTGAGTGTTGAAGATGCCATCCTTGAGAGCCTCGGGGGACATCCAGCGCACGGGGAGCAGCCCCTTGCCCCCTTTCCGGTAATAATCCGTCTCGTAGATATCCCGGGTCATGCCAAAATCTGGCAGAGGAGGAAAGTGTGAGCAGACAGAGACACAGGGCTGGCACAGCCTGCCCAGCACTACCCACCCACCTCCAATTTTGACAGTGAAATCCTCAGACACCATGCAGTTTCGGGCGGCCAGGTCCCGGTGCACGAATTTGTTGGCGCTGAGGTAAGCCATGCCATCAGCAATCTCTCCTGCCATCTGGATCATGTCCTTGAGGGACGGTGGGGGCAGCCCAGGGTTGTTCTGCACCGTGCACAGAGTCAGGATTTGGGCAGGGGTACCCTGGAAAAGGGTGGGTGCTCCTTTTCCTGGCACCTGAGCAGCCCCTCACCTCTGCTTCAGGCCGGAGGGAGCGCAGGTAACTCTTCAGGTCCCCACGTGTCATCAGCTCCATGATGACCAAAGCTGGCTGGCCCTGGGATACAACGCCGAGCAGACGGACCTGCAGGGACACAGAGGGGTGGCATGTGAGTGTCCAGACCCCGCCATGTCCCCTCCCTCCCCTTCCCCTGCCCACCTACCACGTGGTGGCACTTGAAGGCTTTCATGACAGAGGCCTCGTTGAGGAACTCGATGCGCTCCCGCATGGTGGCCAACTCGTTGACAGTCTTCAGGGCCACCTTGGTCTCCTCTCCCTCCGTGACCAGCCCCAGTGCCACCCCCTCATACACCATCCCAAAGGAGCCCTGTCCCAGCTCCCGGATCACTGTGATCTTCTCCCGGGACACCTCCCACTCATCAGGCATGTACACTGTGGGTGAGTGGGGATCACCCCATCCCCAGCACTGTGACTAATCCCATCTGCTGCCCGTCCTCTTCTTCATCCCATCCCCATCCTCATCTTGATCTTCATCCCATTCTCATTCCTATCTCAATCCCATTGCCATCCTCCTCCCTGTTCTCATCCCCCTGCCATATCCATGTCAGTGTCCATGTCCATCCCATTGATCCCATTGATCCCAGCCCATCCTATGCCATCCCATTGATCCCATCCCATCCTATGCCATCCCATTGATCCCATCCGCATCGATGCCTTCCCATTGATCCCATCCCCATCCCATTGATCCCATCCCATCTCATCCCATCCCGTCCTATGCCATCCCATTGATCCCATCCCATTGATTCCATCCCCAATGCCATCAATCCCATCCCACTGATCCCATTCCATCCCATTGATCCCATCCCATCGATCCCATAGATCCCATCCCATTCCATTGATCCCATCGAACCCATCCTATCCCATCCCATCCCCATCCCATTGATCCCATCAATCCCATCCCATTGATCCCATCCCATCCCATCTCGATCCCATCCCATCCCCATTCCCATCCCATTGATCCCATCCCATCCCAGTCCCCTCCAGTGTGACCCCAGCAAACAAAGGGCTCCGTGGCCCTTTGGGGTGTCCCTTTCCTGTCCCCATGTCCCCACGTACTGTCCGAGGCGCTGAAGTACTCGGGGTTGACAGAAGCATACAGAGTCCCACTGGGGTACCCATCATTGTTCCTGTCAGGGGTGGGCAGAGCTTGGAGCCTCCCCCCAGCTCCTCCCAGCCAGACCCTGCCCCAGTCCAGCCCTGGGGGTGCAGGGGGGGTCGTTACCTCTTCTTGTTGTAGAAGAAGACAAAGACAGCCAGGCAGGAGATGAGCACCATGAGCACCACGGGTGTGACAGTGAGCAGGACGTAGAAGCTGCTGGACTCTTCCTCGGCTGCCAGGAGCAGGAGGTTGTGGATTAGGTTGGGGCACTCATCCTGTCTCATCTCCCACAAGTGGGCTGGAGAAGGGGAGCCTCCAGCTCCCCAGACCAGCAGCACCCTCTGATCTGTGTGTGCCCCCATCCCAGAGCATCCCCCAGTCCCCCAGATCCCCCAGTCTATCAAAAGACTTTAGTCCCAGTTCCCCCAGTCCCAGTCCCAACCCCCCAGCTCCTCAATCCTTGGATGGATGGCAAGGTCAGCCTGGCTGAGCAGAGATCTTTGGCTGGAGCTCAGAGAGAAAAGAAAGGTTCTGACCTTCAAGAGAGGGGGATGGAAGTTCAGGAGGATCTGAGGGAGCTCAGGACAAGAATGAAAATTAGAAGGGCCAAAACCCAACTAGAACTGAATCTCCCTTATGAGACAATAAAAAGTGTTTCTACAAATCCATTGCTACCCAAGAAAGAGGGGCTGGAATGTGACCAGAGAAAGGAGCAGAGCTGGGGAGGGGTCTGGAGCACCAGGAGCACCTGAGGGAGGTGAGAGGGCTCATCCTTGAGAAAAGGAGGCTCAGGGGGGACCCTGTGGATCTGCACAACTCCCTGCCAGGAGAGGGCAGCCAGGTGAGGGTTGGGCTCTGCTCCCAGGGAACAGGAACAGCCTCAAGTTGGACTAGGGGAAGTTTAGATTGGATATTTGGGAAAACTGGAAAGCATTGGAGAAGGCTGCCCAGAGCACTGGGGAAGTCTCTGGGATTTAACAGATTTGTGGATGTGGCACTTGGGGACATCAGTTAGAGACAGCCTTGGCAGTGCTGAGAACAGCTGGACTCACTGATCTTGGAGGCCTTTTCCAACCCAAACGATTCTGAGATTCTGTGATGCTCCAGTGTCTGAGGCCAGGATCACCCCTCAATCCCTCAGCAACAACTCCCATCTTCAGCAGCATCCCCTGACCCCACACATCCCACCCCAGCAGCACAGCCCAACTCCCCAGTGCCCTGATCCAGCAGCACCCTCTGATCCCCAGCTCCCCAACCCCACAGCCACCCCCTCCCTGCCCACCAAGGTCCCTGTTGATGTCCCCCTACCCCTCCAACAAGTACCTGGCCCCAGGATGTAAAACTTGACCAGCCCTGTCCATGAGCCATTGCCAGCCAGTGAGGTGGCCCTGACCTTGGCTGAGTAGTTCCCTGGCTGGAGCAGAGCCAGGTGGACACCCCCATACTTGGAGTAGCGGTGGCGTGAAACGCAGACAACAGTGGTGACCTCCTGGAGGGGACAGTGTGGGGGTGGCAAAGGGGCCTCGTGTCCCCCCAGCCACGTGTGAGCCTTGGGAGAGGGATGGGATGGGATGGGATGGGATGGGATGGGATGGGATGGGATGGGATGGGATGGGATAGGATCACTGGGATGGGATGGGATGGGATCACTGGGATGGGATGGGATGAGATCACTGGGATGGGATGGGATGGGATAGCATCACTGGGATGGGATCTGTGGGATGGGATAGGATGAGATCACTGGGATGGGATGGGATGGGATGGGATCAATGGGATGGGATGGGATGGGATGGGATGGGATGGGATCAATGGGATGGGATAGGATCACTGGGATGGGATGGGATAGGATCACTGGGATGGGATCAATGGGATGGGATGGGATGAGATCACTGGGGTGGGATGGGATGGGATCAATGGCATGGGATGGGATAGCATCACTGGGATGGGATCAATGGGATGGGATGTGATGAGATCACTGGGATGGGATGGGATGGGATCAATGGCATGGGATGGGATGGCATCACTGGGATGGGATCAGTGGGATGGGATGGGATGGGATGAGATCACTGGGATGGGATCAGTGGGATGGGATGAGATCACTGGGATGGGATGGGATCAATGAGATGGATAGTGTGGGATCCAGGGGATGGGATGGGATCCCAGGGGATGGGATCATTGGGATGGGATCACTGGAATGGGATGGGATGGATAGTGTGGGATCCAGTGGAGGGGATGGGATGGGGTGGGATCAATTGGATGGGATCAATGGGATAGCATGGCATGGCATGGGATTGTGTGCTGTCCCCCTGTAACCACACCTGGCAGAGCTGGGCAGGGGATGCCACAGGGTGCTCTCACCTCACTCTCCCGGCTGTATTTAATCTCATACTTGAGGATGAGCCCGTTGGGGTTCCTGGGCTCTTCCCAGCGAAGCAGGACACTGTTCTTGCCAGCTGGTTCCCACGTCACATTGCCAGGAATGTTGTCAGCTTGCACTGGAGAGGGGCACAGAGGGAGTGTAAAAGTCAGTCCAAAGTTTCTCTGATCTTCCTCATGACCATCATCAGAGACTCAGGACCTGGACCTGAGTTCTAGGCAGGCTGAGGTGGATGTTTGCCAGGGAATGTTTGTGGGTGTTCTTGGAGCTGCCATAGCACACTGCTCTTGAGCAGGGTACTGCTTATAGCACCCTGTTCCACCTGTTTCTTGGAGCAATGATCTCCACTGGCACTGGTTATAGTGTCCTGTTCCACCTGGTTCTTGGAGCAATGATCTCCACATACAATAGTCCATCCACCTCTTGGCCAGAGGCCATTCACTTTGGAAAAGGACTATAAAAAGTGACTTCCTAAAGAGACTTTGAGTTCTCCCCAATGGATTGGAGATGTATCCATCATTGGATAACCACGAGGATGTGGTAGCTATATCCCATCCTTTCTCTCTCTATCACAAAACTGAATTGTTTCATGCAATAAACTACATAACTCCTTTCTGCTGAGCAAACCTGTGTCTCTTGCTTTTGTCATTTACACCCTGGTGTCCAACAAACCATCACAACTCCCGCTCGGATCGAGCAGATCACAACAGCGACTCATCACCTGCAGACATCACCCGAACCCCAACTAATCAACACCCCAGTGCACCCCAGTACATCCAGGAGTGACGTGGGGACACTCACGCTCGGGCATGGTCCTGGCAAAGACGAAGGTGGCGGCGCTGCAGCCCACGGTGTGCGCGGCGTGGTTGCAGGCGTGGATGTCGATGCGATACTCGGTGAAGTGACGCAGTCGCGACAGCACCGCCCGGTCACGCACCACCTTATCCTCAAAAATTTGGAAGTCAGCCTTGGGTTCTCCTCCTCCGGGGCGGCTGGGGGCCAGTGGTTCTGCTGAGGAGGAGTTGGGTGTGGATGTGATGGGCACCACGTCCCTGCGCTGCTTTTGGGATCTGTAGGAGGTGGGGACGGCAGTCAAGGTGTCAGGGTTGTAATCTAAAATTGATCAAGGGAGGGGTGATCTCCCATGTTGGTCCCAGCTCACCTCTGTGGGTTCTTGTTAATGGATGTCACCTTCCAGGGTGGCCTGAGACAGTGGGAAATCAGTTAAAGGCTCTGCCAGGAGCAGCCACTGGACCCCCCACCCAAACAGACCCACGCACCCAGCTTGAGGGAGCCCCCCAAAAGCAGGGACCCCCTCAGATGGCACCTGGGGATGGTGATGGAATTGTGCAGGAAGTTCTCAAACTTCTTCTGGAAAGATTCAGCTTCACCCTCCATGCGGAGCTGCCCGTCGGTGGGGCGGCAGGGGCAGCACCTCTCCTCAGCATCCTGCTCCCCCTCGGGACCATCCCCAAACCCAAAGCGAGTATCTGCACTGCTGGTGGGCAGCTTCAACCCTGTGGGCAGCAATGGGAAAGGCTGGCAGAGCCTGGCACAGTGGCACAATCCCTGTCCTGCTGTCACCCTTGGCTGCTGTGCTGCCCCTGCCCTGCTTGGCCTCACCTTTGTGGCAGTAATCGTTGATGTAGAGCTCCATGTCCTCGGCCAGCTGCTGCCACAGCACCAGGTAATAAATGATGTTGCCATTGCGTTGGGTGGGCGGCTTCCAACGCACCACGATGTGGGAGGAGGAGTTGGACATGGAGATCACATCCCTGGGCACTGTCGGGGCTGGGATGACACGGGGGTGGTCAGTCTTTTTGGGGGTGATCAGGCTTTTCTGGGGGTGACCAGTCTTTTTTGGGGGCTCCACCACGGGCACCCCCAGCCCCATGTCAGCCCCGTCCCCACTGGCATGGTGCAAATCTTTTCTGGGGGTGGTCAATCTTTTCTGAGGGTGATCAGTCTTTTCTGGGGGTGGTCAGACTTTTCTGGGGGTCATCAGTCTTTTCTGGGGGTGACCAGTCTTTTCTGGGGGTCATCAGACTTTTCTGGGGGCTCCACCACGGGCACCCCCAGCCCCGTTCCAGCCCCTTCCCCACTGGCATGGTGTCACTCTTTTCTGGGGGTGGTCAGCCTGTCTTTCCTGGGGGTGATCAGTCTTTTCGGGGGGTGACCAGTCTTTTCTGGGGGTCATCAGTCTTTTCTGGGGGTCATCAGTCTGTCTTTTCTAGGGGTGATCAGTCTTATCTGGGGGTGATCAATCTTTCCTGGGGGCTCCACCACGGGCACCCCCAGCCCCATTCCATCCCCTTACCCGCCGGCATGGTTCGGATATAAACCACCTCGCTCTGCGCCCCGTAGTTACGCCCTTCCTCGGCCGTGGTGAGGGTGATGGCTCGCACGAAAATGGCATATTGTGTCCAGGGACGGAGGTTGAGCAGCGTCACCCCCGGCTCCTGCTCGCTGCTCAGGGGTAGATCCACATCCAGCACGTTCCAGCTCTGAGCCCCGCAGGCGTCTTGCCCCACATACTCTGACACGTTCTGGAAGGGTCTGCCCCACACCAGGCAATCAGGGAGGGTCCTTTTTAAGCAAAAAAAGGATCACTTTGGGATTCCCACGCCCTCCACAATGGGGACCACTTACGACTCCTTGTAGTAGACAATGAAGCTGAGGAGGTCGCGGTACTCGGGGGGGCGGTACCGCTCCCACTTGAGGAAGATGCGATCGGACTCGGTGATGTTGGAGATGAAGCGCAGGGTTTGGGTTTTACCTGTGGGGAAGAGGCAAGGCTCAGGCAGAGCTCGTGGCACTGCTGCTTGTCCCCATCCCCGTACTCACAGGACGCCCGGTCCCCGTTGGTGCGAGGGTTGATCTCTGCCTTGTTCTGCCGCCCCTTGGTGCCTGTCACCTCCTCCATGCGATAGATTTCGGCCAGGCACAGCTTGGGATTGAAAGCAAAGTACATCTTGCCCACGGGGATGGAGAGGATGTGGTGGCTCCAGTCCCAGAGCTGCTGCAGGTTCTGGTTGTCCAGGACGTACAGGGTGTAATTCCTGGGGAGGAGATGTGGATAGAGGCAGTGGGCAAGGGTGACTTTAGAGCCACGTGTTCCCCAAAAAACCCACACCATCCTCACCCATCCACCATGGAGTCACCACGGATCAGTTTGAGGTTCTTGAAGAAGGACAAGGAGACGAGGGCGAAGGAGTGTTTGATCTTCAGGAAGCCCGTGATGGTCTCAATGAGCCCCAGGCTGCTCTGCAGCTCCGAGGCCAGGTTATCTGGGAATGACACCCTGCATGAGCTCAGGGAGAGGGGCACCTCCCCATTAATCCACTCTGCGAGGGAAAAGACCCCCTTCCTCCACCCCCTGCCCTCCACAGCAGCTCTCCCACCCGGGGTGGGTTTGGCAGGACCAGGTGTGACACTCACAGCCCCGGCGGATGTTGAGAATGAGATTCCCCTCGATGAGGGTGCAGCCCCCCAGCTCCTGTGCTGCCTGCATCGAGTCGATGGTCTTGGTGCCCACCTTGCACTCCTTGGGACACAACCCCTCGCATTTGTGGCAGAACATGCTGCGGGCAGGGCGACAGCGACAGTGAGCTGGGCAAAGTGCCACCACCGCCACAGCACCGGGACACAGGGGACACCCCGCACCTGCTGTCACTCCTGGTGTACCCCGAGGGACACTCGGACAGGCACTGCCGCTGGTGGATGACGAATTTGGAGGCGTCGCGGGGATTGTCGGAGACCTTGCGCAGGCTGGCGCAGTACTCGGCGGTGACACAGCGCCAGCCCTCGTACTCGTAGGTGCGGGGAGGGCAGGAGGGCAGGCAGTGCCCGTTGAAATGGAAGTGGCGACAGGCGACACAAGCCCGCCGGTCGTGGGGGCGGCCGCAGCCCCCCAGGCACTCGGGGTGGCAGCACTCGCCTGCTGCCGTGCACGCCGAGCCCGCGCCGCACGGGCACACTGCGAGGAGAAAGGCGAAACTGCGGCACGGAGCCCAGCCTGGGGCAGCACGGGTGGGATTGGGGTGCGCGGGGGAAAATGGGGAAGGGTTTGAGGGCTGCTGGTATGCTGCGGGGCTGGGGGAAAACGGGGGTGAAGGGTGGGATAGGGAGAGAGATGGAGGGATGAAGGGATGGGGGATGGATGGTGGGATGAAGGGATGCAGGGAGGGAGGGAGGTGGGGATGGATGAAGTGATGGAGGGATGAAAGGATGGATGGATGGATGGATGGATGGATGGATGGATGGATGGATGGATGGATGGATGGATGGATGGATGGTGGGAGGAAGGGAGGAATGGGATGCAGGGATGGAGGGAGGGATGCTGGGGATCCAAAAATGGCAGGAGAAAGGAAAGGAAACAGGGATGGAGGGAGGGATGAAGGGAGGAATGGGATGCAGGGATAGAAAGAGAGATGAAGGGAGGAATGTGGTGAAGAGATGGAAGAAGGGATGAAGGGAGGAATGTGATGCAGGGACAGAAGGAAGGATGCTGGGGATCCAAGAATGGCAGGAGAAAGGGAAGGATACAGGGATGGAGGGAGGAATGTGATGTAGGGATGGAGGGAGGGATGAAGTGAGGAATGTGATGCAGGAATGGAGGGAGGGATGAAAGGAGGAATCTGATTTAGGGATGGAAGGAGGGATGGAGGGAGGAATGTGATGCAGGGACAGAAGGAAGGATGCTGGGATGTGGGGATCCAAGGATGGCAGGAGAAAGGGAAGGATACAGGTATGCAGGGAGGGATGAAGGGAGGTAGGAATGGATTGATGGAGGAGTGGATGGCAGGGTGCACAGAGGGAATGCATGGATGGCTGTGTGGTGAGTGGATGGCTGGGCAGGGCTGGCTGAGTGAGCAGCTGGGTTGGTGGATGAGGGGCTGCACGGTGGGACAGCAGCACAGATGGATGGACAAGGTGGGGCTCAGCCCTTGCTGAACCCCATCTGCCCAGTGCAGCCAGGTTGCAGCCCTGATAAGGATCTGTGTTTATAGTACATATTTCATTACCAGCTCTCCTGTTTACAGCAAACGAGCTCAGGAGGGGCCTGTATTTACCTCACCACTGGGAAAACACAACAGCTGGGAGCTGCCCTCTCCTCAGAGGATGATACAGCACAGATCTGGTTACCCCACCATGCTGCCTCCTCCAGTTCCCCACAAACCACCACCACCCCAGAAAAGCAACCAACAACACCCACCTTTCTGACAGTAACTGGAAGTCCAGCAGCGATAATCCAGCTGCCCATTGACACTGGTCTGCACACACGGCTTCTCCACATCCAGGATGCCCGGGCAGACATCAGCACACTCTTCAGCCAATTTATTACCAACAATATAGGTGCTGTCCCCTGTGTCAGGCAGCAGCAGCCCCCAGTCGATGGTGGAGAGGTGGCAGAGCTCCTGGTTGCGCTCGATTCGCACCGAGCCGCGCAGGATGTGGCTCAGGCTGTGCAGCCCCACGTCCCTCAGGTGAGGCATCTCAAAGATCACCAAGGAGTAGCTGAAGAAGAGCTTGGTGCCACGGATGACTGAGAGGTTGGGGAAGAGATCCCTCAGGCTCTCCAGCCCGTAGACACGGAAAAGGAGCAGGTATTCCGTGATCATCAGCAAGCCAGGGAAGCTGAGCCCCCGAAAATCCTCGGCGCCCGTGGTGAACATCAGCAGGATCTGCAGGTTGCCCTCGATGATGGAGCAATTTTCCAGTTTCCTCAGCTGGGAGACGTCATTGCGGATGTCCATGCTGCCACAGACTGGGGTGGAGAGAGGGAGAGGCTGTGGGCAGCAGGGATGGGGCAGCTGACCCCCATCCCCACCCAGAGATCCCCCCAGGGGGGTTCAATATCTTGGTGCTGCCTGTCAAGCCTGGCTGGAATTGGTTTGGGCAGCCTGGGAGATGTGAGCAGCTCTGCCATGGCACATCCATCAGCACTGATGCTGATGAGGCTTGGCAGGCTGGGATTCAGCCCCAGAAACACATCCCAGCCCTGCTGTCCACTCTGAAAATGGTTTTCCCCCTTCCCTGAGTTGTGGGGGGCTCACAGATCTCCCCACTCATGTGGTTACTCAGTGAGTGGCAGCTCCAGCCAGGTAATGGGGCACCCAAAGCCATCACAGATCCCCATGTGGCACTGCCCCAACCCCACATTGGTGATTTTGGGGCTTTTCCACTCAAAAATGGGCAGTATAACCCCCAGCACTTCCTGCTTCCTAATCCCAAAAACAAGCCAAAATCTTCCCACTGACAGCATCCCCTGTCAGAACCCAGTTCCAGGTCCTGGAGGGAGCCACCCCTCATCTGTCTGCTTCAGGGCTGAGTATTCCAGGATTTTGAGGCCAAAATTCCCAGGTTTTTGGGGCCAGAATTCCTGTGGTTTTAGGGCAGGGATTCCCAGGGTTTGGGTCTTAAAATTCCCAGGTTTCTGGGGCCAGAATTCCAAAGGTTTGGGTCATAAAATTCCCAGGATTTTCAGGCTGAAGTTTCCAGAATTTTGAGGCTGGAATTCCCAGGATTTTGGAGCTGAAATTCCCAAACTTTAGGTCATAAAATTCCCAGGATCTTCAGGCTGAAATTCTGCGAAGTCTAAGCTTGGAATCCCCAGGTTTCTGCGGCCAGAATTCCAAGGTTTGGGTCATAAAATTCCCAGGATTTTAGGACTGAAATTTCCAGAATTTTGGGACTGGAATTCCCAGATTTAGGGCCTGGAATTCTCAGGATTTTGAGGCTGAAATTCCCAAGGTTTGGGGCTAAAATTCCCATATTTTCAGGCTGAAATTTTGAGATTTCTAAGCTTGGAAATCCCAGGTTTTTGGGGCCAGAATTCCAAAGGTTTGGGTCATAAAATTCCCAGGACTTTCAGGCTGAAATTTCCAGAATTTTTGGGGCTGCAATTCCCAGATTTTGGGGCTGGAATTCCCAGGGTTTTCAGGCTGAAATTCTGAGAGTTCTAAGCTTGGAATCCCCAGGTTTTTGGGGCCAGAATTCCAAGGGTTTGGGTCATAAAATTCCCAGGATTTTAGAGCTCAAATTCCCAGGATTTTGGGGCTAAAATTCCCAAGGTTTGGGCTAAAATTCCCAGGATTTTCAGCCTCTGGAAGGACAGAGGAGGGGTCCCAGGTGGGAGCAGACAGAGTGACCTGTGTCCCTTGGGCACCTCTCGGATTCTTCATTCCTCCCAACCCCCAGCACAACCCCTCGGTGACTGGGGAAACTGAGGCACGGGTGGCACGGAGAGGGGATGCAGGACAAATGACAGACCCCCCTGTTGTGGCTATGAGACTCAGGACCCCTCCCCAACCTTTCCCACCCCAGTTTCCATCTCCTGTGACAATTTTCCATCATCCCCCCTGGGGTTGAGGGGCCCTGCCAAGCCCCCCATTCTCTGCCCCTCCTGCCCAAAACGGGGAGGGGGTCTGCAGAATTGAGGGGGCACCAACTGAGACAAGAAAACCCCCAAAAATCTTCACCTCAGGCTTGTCTCTGGCAGACCCCCGGAGGAATTATCAGGCAGCCCCCACCCCAAATAACTCCCCCCACCCCTCTCCCAAGCACTTACTTTCGGAGGGAGCCCACACGGGGGGCAGCGGGAGGTGACCAAGGACCAGCAGCATCACCCCCAACCGCGGGGCACCCAGAGCCCTCGGCCCCATCCTCATCGGGACCCCCGGGGTCCCGACCCGCTCCCACCTCGGGTTCTGCTGCTCCGTGACCGGGCGGAACCCACGGACCCCGCGGCCCCTTCGCTTCTTCTGTTTTCGGCAGCCGCACACAAAATATTTAGCCTGACAACTGTCAGGGCCAGAGCCAGGGCATGTTTGGGAAATAGAGAGGGGGAAAACAGGGCGGCGCCCCCCCGCGCTGTAGTGGGTGGGAAGGAAATGCTGCCTCCTGCCTCAGTTTCCCCAGTCAGAGCAGGAGGATCCGAGTTGTTCTGGTAAGGGGGGGATGTCAGGAAATCAGCCAGAAAACCATGGGGAGAAGCACAGAAGGGATAATTTAAGGGTCATTCTGCCCCAACAGGGTGAAATCTGGGGGGCCCCACGGTTTTGGGGTGCCCCCAGATCAGCAGCCCTAGTGAGGAAGGGAGCTGTGGGCACCCAGCACCTGCCTGGCTGTGAAGGGGAAGGATAGGAAGGAGAAGAAGATAGAGGAGGAGGAGGTGATTTTTATTTTTCTCATTAGGACAAAGCAGAGAGGAAATTCCCAGCCCTGGGGCAGCAAAACCCGGCGGCAGGAACGGGTTGCTGATGTCCCAGTGACCCTCCAACACCATGGAACTGGGAGCTCTGGGGCTGGACACTGCCCGGCCCCCTTGGATGGGGTGATGAGGAGATCCCAAATGCTCCCCTCGCAGGGAGTGGTTTTTTGGGAGGGGCTCAGGAGCAGCTGCTTCTCCGCCGGCGCAGCAGAGACGTGTGGGGGCTCCTCTGCTCCTCTTGGTCGCTCTCACAGCAGCGCTGGGGGGCACAGGGGGGCTGCAGGGACAGGATTTCCCCCACACAGAGAACCCCCAAAGGAAAGGGCTGTGCAGACAACCCTCACTGCACAGCACCCCATTCTACTCGATGCTCCATCCCTGGGGCATCTCCCTGCACTTTCCTCATTTCATCCCACCCCCTCCTGCCCAAAACAGCAGCATAGAGGGCATTGCCATGGGGGGAAACTGAGAAAACCCCCCCAAATCCCTTCTGTCCCCCTTCCCAGCCTGTGTTGGGGGAATCTGGGGGCTCCTGGGGGTTCATGTCATCCACCCATGCTCTGCCCCTCCTACCCAAAACAGGGAGTCTGTAGCATAGAGGGCACTGTCATGGGGGCAAACTGAGAAAACCCCCCAAAATCCCTTCTGCCCCCCTTTCCAGCCCGTGCTGGGGGGATCTGGGGGCTCATCTCATCCCACCATGCTCTCCTGCTCAAAACAGGGAGTCTGCAGCATAGAGGGCACTGCCATGGGGAGAAACTGAGAAACCCCCCCCAAATCCCTTCTGCTCCCCTTCCCAGCCCGTGCTGGGTGGATTTGGGGGCTCCTGGGGGCTCACCAGCTCCTCCTCCTCCTTGCCCAGCTCGCAGAGCAGCCGCCTGCGGCACAGCCGGTTGCAGGCAGACACTGTGTTGTAGGAGAGCTGGGGGACAACAGGGGAGGGGGTCTGGGGTGGGGGTCCCTCCCACATCTCTGGGATGGAGCCAGCCTCGGCTGGAGCTCAGCCTGAGCTCCCCAGGGCGCTCAGGGGTGGTGGGACACGCTCACCTTCCACTTCCTCAGCGCGTTGAACTTGCGGAAGTTTCTCATGTTGATGGAGGAACGGCTCCGGCTCAGCTCCTGCTTCCTGCTCAGGGGCTTTGGGGACAAGGACGTGGCACTGTCACCGTGTCCCCACCCTGCTCCCAAGGGCCTGGAGGCCACCCCCTGCCAGAGCCTCTCACCTTGATCCAGGGGTGCACCAGGCACTCGGATGCTGTCATGCGCTGCCTGTGGGACAAAGGGACATTTTGGGGATGGGGGTCCCGGCCCCACACATGTCCCTCCACCATGGGGATGGTGGGGACAGAGAAGGGAAGTGGAGATGATGGGGATGGAGATGGGGATGGGATGGGGATGATGGAGATGGGGATGGGATGGGGATGATGGAGATGGGGATGGGATGGGGATGATGGAGATGGGGAGGGGATGGGGATGATGGAGATGGGGATGGGATGGGATGGGGATGATGGGGATGGGATGGAGATGATGGAGATGGGGATGGGATGGAGATGATGGAGATGGGGATGGGATGGGGATGATGGAGATGGGGATGGGATGGGGATGATGGAGATGGGGATGGGATGGAGATGATGGAGATGGGGATGGGATGGAGATGATGGAGATGGGGATGGGATGGAGATGATGGAGATGGGGATGGGATGGGGATGATGGAGATGGGGATGGGATGGGGATGATGGAGATGGGGAGGGGATGGAGATGATGAAGATGGGGATGGGGATTATGAAGATGGGGATAATGAAGATGAAGATGTTGGAGGTGAGGATGAGGATGATGAAGATGAGGATGATGGGGATGTTGGAGGTGAGGATGGGGATGATGAAGATGGGGATGATGAAGATGGGGATGATGAAGATGGGGATGATGGGGATAGGGATGATGACGGTGAGGATGGGGATGATGAAGATTGAGATGTTGGAGTTGAGGATGGGGATAATGGAGATGTTGGAGGTGAGGATGGGGATTATGATGATGGGGATGGGGATGTTGGAGGTGAGAATGGGGTTGATGAAGATGGGGGTGATGAAGATGAAGATGTTGGAGGTGAGAATGGGGATGATGAAGATGGGGATAATGAAGATGAAGATGTTGGAGGTGAGGATGGGGATGATGGGGATAGGGATGATGACAGTGGGGATGGGGATGATGAAGATTGAGATGTTGGAGGTAAGGATGGAGATGATGAAGATGGGGATAATGAAGATGAAGATGTTGGAGGTGAGGATGAGGATGATGGGGATAGGGATGATGACGGTGGGGATGGGGATGATGAAGATTGAGATGTTGGAGGTAAGGGTGGAGATGATGAAGATGGGGATAATGAAGATGAAGATGTTGGAGGTGAGGATGGGGATGATGACGATGGGGATGGGGATGTTGGAGGTGAGGATGTGGATGATGAAGATGGGGTTGTTGGAGGTGAGGATGGGGATGATGACGATGGGGATGGGGATGTTGGAGGTGAGAATGGGGGTGATGAAGATGGGGATAATGAAGATGAAGATGTTGGAGGTGAGGATGGGGATGATGGGGATAGGGATGATGACGATGAGGATGGGGATGTTGGAGGTGCAGATAACAGAGGTGGAGGTGGAGATGGATTGGAAGGGGTGAGGATGGGGCCTCACTGTGGCTCCCTCAGCAGCAGCTGGCGGATGAAGTCCTTGGCCATCTCGGAGGTCTGGCTGAAGCAGCGCTCCTCAAACTCGTAGGCACCGGCCACGACGTTGGAGAGGGTCTCAGCATCTGTCTCACCCTGGAAGGGGGACAGGCCACTGAGCCTGTGGGGACACAACAGAGCTGCTGAATGCCAGGACAACACTGGCTCAGCTACCCCAGCACCTTGTGCCTCAGTTTCCCCCCATCCACATACTCACAGAATGTAGGTGATGACTCCAATGCTCCTGAAAGGAGGAGATGGGGGTCAGGCCCTGCCCTCCCTGAGCCCCCCATGCTCTGTGGCACCCAGGGGTGTCCCTCCCCACCCACCAGCTCATCCTGCTGCCCCCAAATCCTGACTCCTCACCACATGTCGGTCGCGGGGCTCAGTGGCTCATAATTGATCACTTCAGGAGCTGGGGGCAAACACAGAGCCAGGGTGGGATATCAGAGGGGCACCTCCCTCCCTTGCTGTGCCCCCCCCAGGGATGTGCCAGCCCTGTACCAATGTACTGGGGGGTCCCACAGAGGCTCTTGAAGGTGGTGCCATCCTCCAGCTGCTGGGCCAGCCCAAAATCGATGATCTTGATCCGGGGTTTGGGGACATCCTTCTCCTGCAGCATGATGTTCTCAGGCTGTGGGGACAGGGGGATGACAAAGGGGTGACAGCAGCAGCTTGGGGAGCTGAGAGGGATGGGACCAGCCTTTGGATCCTCGGGGAGTGAGTTTGGGGGGCCCCCACGGGCACCTTGAGGTCGAAGTGAGCGATGAGGCGAGCGTGCAGATACTGCACCCCGCTCAGGATCTGCCCCAGGAACTCGATGGCCTCTTCTTCTGACAGCATCTCCTTCTCAGCAATAAAATCAAAGAGTTCCCCACCGCTGATCCTGCACGGGGGTGGGGGCAGAGGAGCTCAGCCACCTCCAACACACGGCACAAAAATTGGGGGATCCCCCCCCCTCTCAGCCCCCCCCACTCACAGCTCCAGCACCAGCACCACTTCAGCTCTGCTGGAGAAGATCTCATGGAGCTGCATGATGTTGGGATGGTCGAGCTGGCGGAGGATGGCGACTTCCCTCTCCACCTGCGCCCTCTCCAGCCCCCGGTGGCTGCCCCGGCTCCTCCTCCGCTGATTCCTCACGAATTTGGCGGCGTAGAAAGCGCCGGTGCTGCGCTCACGGCACAGCCTCACCACGCCAAAGTGGCCACTGCGGCGAGAGCTGGGCTAGGGCGTGGCTGCGCTGACCCCACCCTGGGGAAATCGCAGGAATCCGGGCACCCCTGGGGCTGT